>NC_045497.1:2400000-2705833 GCF_009650955.1 Corvus moneduloides
TTTGACAAATCAATACCTTAATTTTACAAAGTCCTTTTTCTTACTAAAACAAGCTTTACAGCAGCTTGCATTGGGAAGTTGCTGAATCAACTAATAGTAGTTGCCTTTCTTTTCATCCTTACTGCTTACACTATGAAAAGTTAATCCCTTCCAATGCGTCTTTTCTATGCTGGTCTTCCTTTTTCAGGTACAACAATGAATAATATTTTAGGCCATATATAATCCCAACTGCTTATCGAGGATGAATGAAATTATCCCACCATCCTTCATGTAACTTTAAAGCACTGGATGTGATGTGCAGAAGTCAAGGAGAATGACTCAAAGGAGTTATCACCACATGGTAAATCTAGCCATAAAATTATTTCAGCTGTAATACTTTAATAACCCCCCTGGTATGAAGTGCATATAGCTCCACTAACTTCAGCACATTTGTTACACTGATGATCTGACCCTAAGGCTTTATTAATAATAGAAACAAGATTTATTTTAATTGTGCCATGGATATTTAAGTAAAACTCCCTCTAGATTGTAATCTGCTTAAAACACATGCCAGGCTACAGCCCTCAGTCTTTAACACAACTCTCATCATTTTAACTTCCCTTGAGCTCCACGGCTTTCTTTAATGCCATTAAAATAGAATCCTGACACCGGAGAACTGCTGCACTCTAAGTGCTTTGTCAAAACATGATCAGGCACACGAGATACATCACTCCAGTGCTGTCACCTTCTGACTTGAATTCTGTTTTCAAAACACTTTACTGAACTTGGTTGCTGTTTTAGCAACAGAAGCTGAAAAGCAACACCTTCTATTGAAAAGGCAAGCATATTTTAAGCAGATATATTCATTCAATTGTGTTGTAGTTATTTACTCTAATTAGGGAAAGATATAGAGTACCATTCTTTACATATAAAAGGAACTCTGACATTTTACTGATTAGAAACACCATTCCACGTCTATGACTGTGACTTGTAAGTATACAAAAGTATGTTTTTAAACAAACTTATTATAAAGCTATAATTCAATTAAAGTAAATAATGATGATTGGATGATTGAAAGACCAGCTGTCTGATAGAAAGAAGTGTTATATAGTTCATGAGACCCAATAAAGAAGGAAAAAACCTCTGTCAACATCTGTTATAAATCTTCAAAGCCCTTGTCTAAGTCTGTTACAGTGGGGATACTGTAACACGGAGGAGACCCCAACATAAGTCAATTATGTTATTCCAATTTATGTAGCTGAAAACATGTCTTGGAGTGTTCCAAGATCCTTCCTCAGAAGAGACAGAAGGACCTGAGAAATAGCTGGGACAGTCATTTGAGATGATCATACAACAGTGTGCTCGTGGCATGGAAATCTCGTAAATGCAGTTTAACATAACATTTCACTGGGAACTAATAAAGTTCCACTTGGAGCAGTGTTCCTGTGCTGTGAGGTCCCATAAGCTTTGACAGCACTGCTAATGCAAACCTTCAGTGTCTCTGCTGCTCAGAACTTGCATTTACACATTGTAATCCCAGAACTCCTTCCTTATATAATTGGGTCCAGACAAGAATTTTAAGACCAGGGCAATCAAAGGTTTTTCTTTCAGTCTTCTGTGAGAAGAAGAGTTGGTTATTGTAGGATGCTCTGTTCCTGTGCTGGCAATAATTGCTCGTGCTGAGCTGAATGCCCAGGCTGGCATATTTTGGAGAGAAAAACCATGTGCTTTATGTGGGTCAATGTCACATGAACACTCTAAGAAAGTTATGTAAGTACCAAGGCAGAATGTATTTGTGGTGTATTACTCGGCAGCCTTCCATGGATATTTAACCATTTCTCTTCTGTTACAAGGCATAGGTACCTCTCAAATGCCACATTTATAGCTGGGCTTAGTGGAAGATGCTAAACCAGTGCTCAGGCAGCTTTGATCCAGTACTTGCTTCAGTCACAGGCCCTCTCAAACCACTGGCAATTCTTCTCTTTGCAAATAGGGGTGGCAGACATTGTCCCAGCCCCTCTTTTGTCTCTTCCTTCCCTGTCAATCACAGTGCAGCGAGAGGAACAATGTGAGCAGGCACAGATCTTCAACTGGAGTCTGCTAGGCTTAACAGATCATGAAGAAAACACAACCTTGTCTTTGTTTGCAAGAGATGGTGGAATATCCACATCACTGCTTGTGCCAGGGTTGAGGGGCTGGCAGCTGCCAGGTGCTGGCAAATGGCAACAAGACTCTGGGCTAAAGTTTTCAGAGAGCATCACTGGGCAAGCAAGAAGAGACAACTGAGAGAGGGAGCCTTACTGCTGGGAGGGGCTGAATCATGAGCACAAACCCCACATTTTCTCCCAACCAAAACCTGCTGCCTGCTCTCCAAATTCCAGATGTGCAGTTTTTCCTGTTTTCCCCTCACATTTGACAATACACCAGCCTTCTTGATCTCAGCTGTTCCATAGTAAGAAGCTGTCACAGCTGCATTTCAGTGCTCACAGATGCATTTTAGGCAGTATACAAAGTATCTTAGTTTCCCTCATGCTTTTTCTAAGTTTCTAAATCTATTTTTCCTACTTTTTTTTTGAAAGAAATAAACTTTTAAAAGTATGTGCTTGTACTTAGAGAGGCCATAGTCTTGCCTGAAATTTGTTTTGATTTAAACAGAAATATCTGAAAGAGTTTTTCTACCTATAAAAATCTCCAAAATAGCTGATTCTACTGTACATGGTCTCTGGTGTAAAATAAGTCAATAACTTCCATTTTCTGTCATTTTTCTGTTTGTAAACATGGGAAATTTTAAGATACTTATTCTCTTTACCCAGAGCTATGAGTGACATCGGAGATTACATAGGTTCCAACATCGAAATCTCCTGGTTGCCCAACCTGGATGATTTGATGAAAGGGTACGCACGAAATTTCAGGCCTGGGATTGGAGGTGAGATTTGGAGAATAAATAATGTCTCTTTGGTTCTTGCAATCCTCCTGATGTTTATGTGAACTTCATACTTTAAGTGATTAAAAAGTTATGATTATCTTTTACTTGGATGATGGAAAAAGATAATAAGCAACAATATGCTTGATTTTGACAAGAGACAGACTGTGCAACAGCAACACAGGCTTCTGATGCAGTTCTTAAATTGTTGACATCTAAGTTGAAGGAATTTTATATTTCGTTACATGGTGATAATTTCTGCATCTGCTTGAAGTCATGCTGTCTTAAACTAGATAATGTAATTTCCAGAAAGGATTCTATAATTTTCAGTAGTTGTGATTTTATCTTGTATTCCTTATCACTGAAGTGAGGTGTGCTGTTGGAAATTGAGGGCACAATCGGTAAAAGATTGAAAACTCTTGCTTTAAGAGTGTACTTTCTAATGGAAAACACTTTAGTGAACTCACTCTATCTGAAAGAATTAACAGTCTGTGATCATTGATATTTTTATGGGTACTATGATGATGTAAATCACCCCATTCAAACATTTTTTCCCAGGTCCTCCTGTTAACGTTGCTCTGGCAATCGAAGTAGCCAGCATTGACCACATCTCAGAAGTGAACATGGTACGGTATCAGATTTTTTAGTTTTGCTTTAGAAAAAGCAAAGGTTCAAAACCAACAGTTGTATTTATTGAGATTTATAAACTGATTTCCTTCATTAAGACCTATGCAACTCTTGCAATGTGTTCTATATAATATTGATATTGAATCACTTTTTATATCTTGTGCTTATCCATGGTAAGAGTGTACGACCGAAATTCAAATGCTTGGGGCAGCTCCCTGGTTGACTAAGTATAAAAATATGTATTTGCACTGAAAGCAAGTAATATATTTCTAGGCTGAGACAATGATTTTTGGCCAAGTTCCAAAACATTATCATTGTCAGCATCACTTCTTAACTGGGAATTCTCTTGTCATAGGAATACACCATGACAGTATTTTTGCACCAGAGCTGGCGAGACGACCGTCTGTCTTACAACCACACTAACGAAACTCTGGGCTTGGACAGCAGGTTTGTGGACAAGCTCTGGTTGCCAGATACTTTCATAGTCAATGCCAAGTCTGCCTGGTTCCATGATGTGACTGTGGAAAACAAACTTATCAGGCTCCAGCCAGATGGAGTCATTTTGTACAGCATCAGGTGAGTGACAAACAGTACAAGTATACTCTGTTGTGTGTTAACTTTTTGAACATTCTATAATCACTCAGCTTTCCTGAGGTGATTTCCTAAAATAATTATTAATTAAAAATGGAAGAAAAGCTCCCATCTCCTATCCTTTTCTTTATAAGGAGAAGTCAGGAAGGTCTCTTTGGCAACACTGATCATGTCCAGAATGCCCTCAATGGGAGAGAAGCCTCTCATGGCTTTGGTCACCAGGCAAGGAGGTGCTGAATACAGAGCAAAGATTCTGTTCTCCACTCTCTCGCTATTTTCCAAGGGAATTGTGAGCCTGACTTAGGCTCAGCTTCCCTGTCTTTCACACAGACAAAGTAGCATTTCTCACTTTGAAAGAGGGCTGTGGCTGGAAATCAGTAACTATATTGAAAGTTAATTGTGTAATGTTCTAAAAAATAATGAATGTGTACCTTTGAAACTGTGAGCCCAACGTCCCCCTTAAGGTATTGGTAGTGATCTTGGGGACAGTGAAAGGGAGGAGATTGAATCAGAAAATTCCTTTTTATCATCATCAGTAGCTGCAGAATCCTCTGACGTTAGACAAGTCATTTGACCTTTCTTCAATTCCCTCTGCCTTTGGGTTTCCCACAGACTCAGGCAACAGCCATAAGGACTTTGAAAACAGTTCCCTTTGTTAGTATTAAGGTTTCAAAGTTTTCCACTCAGTCTTTTGAGTTCTGAGGAAAAGGCTCTGTCTGAATGTAACTAACTGATGTTCATGTTGCTCTGAACAGGATTACCTCAACAGTGGCCTGTGACATGGACCTTTCCAAGTACCCAATGGATGAGCAGGAATGCATGTTGGATTTGGAGAGCTGTAAGGGCTGAGTACATCTGTGTTTTGTGTAAAGCCTGCCTTTATGGTACTGAGATAGATGGAGCTGCTTCTTTAGTCAATGGAATGTAAGGGGTGCCTTGGGGTTTAGAGTGAACAGAAATTCTACATTGCCTGTGTTGGGCATTAGACTATGGACTTTTCAATACCAGTTCAACCCCAGTCCAATCCAAAACTCTAGGATTTCATTTAGGGATGATGAACAATGTACAGTCCTGCTGACAAATGTCTGGAACTTTGTGCTTCATGTGAAACCTTGTGCAGTTGTGACAGTCGCTGGCATTACTGAGATTTGTATCGAATCCAGTGAGAACAAGTAGAAAAGCCCACAGGCAAAATGTGATGTGCTATTTTTAATTTATGAAAAAATAGGAAAAAGAAAGGATTCCCTGCTTTTAATGAATGCCACTGTGACTAACCTTCACATAGCTCTTTAACTTGCCTTGGCATTCCTGTATCTGTTACACAGAAATCCATCAGAATACTGCATGGATGGGCTTCATTCATTTGTAATCACAGAGGAGGGTTATAAAATTTATATTTTATCCAACTTGTATTTAATCTATGATCAGCATGTAATTCCCATGAGCATTAATACTTCTGAATGAATATCACCACTGACACAAGCAGGGACCACCCAGTCAGGGAAAATTAATCTGGTTTTTAGATCAAGGAGCCTACAGGTCCTGAGGTTTCCAGAGATCTGGGAATAGCAGATCCTGAGCAGATCCCTTGGCCTGTTGATGCAAGTTTCTAATTTTCTTTTTTGTCACTGACTTTGTTTTCTAGGCGGTTAACCACAATACCATTTTATCCTGTCAAAAATAGCAATCTACAGTTTTACTTATGTAATCACCAAATGCAGAGGCAGCAGACATTGCCCCAGCAATTCATTCTCTCTCCCAGCAAGTTCTGCAGGGAGTTTTGGTGGGGGTTGAATATTTTAATTGAATTTGAGGGTTTTAATTTCAGTGAAACAAGCAGAAATAAAGTCTCTTTAAACAAATGGATGCTTTAGTAGCAAGTTGTCAATGAACAGCAAAACTAGGAAAGATTGATTTCCTGTGGATTTGCATATTACGTAAATCCCCTCATTCATATCTCCCCTTTCTGTTGTGTTCCTAGTGCCCTGCAGCTCTCCAAAGCAGAGAGTTATCCAGACTGAATCTCAGCACGTTTGCACCGTGTCTGGTGGAAATCAGCATAGGAGAGGAATTAGAGAACTTCCACTATGAGTTCTCTAAGCTCTTAATTTCTCCCTTGAACTCTGTGTTTACTCAGCTTTCTTTTGGCAGATGGCTACTCTTCAGAGGACATTGTCTACCACTGGTCAGAAAACCAGGAGGAGATCCATGGGCTGGATAAGCTGCAGCTTGCTCAATTCACAATTACCAACTACCAGTTCACAACAGAAATTATGAACTTCAAATCTGGTAACAGAACCTTTCTTCAATTCAGGGGCAGTATCTGACTTTTTCCTGCAGAGAGAAAATATCTATTTTCTATCTATAATAGAAAATCCTTCTTCTTAAGTAACTAATTTAAGAACCTGTCATGTTTCTGATAAGAGTTTTCTTCATCTTCCACTTTTAAGTAATGCCATTCTTTGCTGAGCCTCCAGGTAGCCGCTGTAGCATGCTCTGTCCTTTAGCTCTCTCTGCTTGACAAAATACTGCGTGGAGTAGCCAGACAGCACTTGATAAAAAGCACTTGAGGTATAGTTCACATTTTGTTGACCTAATTTGCAACTTCAGATCGAGAAAAATTTCCATTAGCCCATGATGTTATGAAGCTTATGACGTACAGTCAGATCAGTCTAATTCTACCCCATAGAAGTCAGTGGTGTGTATGTCTATCACTGGGCTTATTGCAATGTTTGTACAAGATTGGAGTCATTTCTTTCCTGCTGATTTTTCATCCTCTTTCATGTATTCAGATTCTCATTTATGCTGCACATCTCCTCTAAGCTCTTTTTTGAGTTTGAAATTAACTTGGCCTTTTAAAAAATCTAAATTTAGTATCTGGAGGACTTTCTACAGCAGATGATAAGACAGTACACATTTTGAAGCAATACTGTTATTTGAGAAGACTCATGATTTTATTTTCAGATCTGGCATTGATATGACCTGAGACAAATCATTTGACCTATTCTTAGCTGATGAAAGCTGCAGTACCTCGTGCAGGGTTTATGAAGCATCAATCGAACAGCATTCAAAAAGCTTTTTGTGATCCTTGTCCAGAAGATGTTAAAGAATGTAGCTCTGTGTCATTATAGGAAATGTCATTTTTAATATCAATTTAAATGTAATTCACGCAGCCAGTATCTTTTCTGCTTGCTCTCTTTTCCAGCAGGTCAGTTTCCCAGGCTCAGTCTCCACTTCCACCTTCGGAGAAATCGAGGAGTTTACATCATCCAGTCTTATGTCCCTTCCATCCTACTGGTGGCCATGTCGTGGGTGTCCTTCTGGATCAGCCAGTCAGCTGTGCCTGCCAGGGTGTCGCTAGGTAAAACAGATCTCCTGGGGGACTCACGGGGAAGGGAGTGCTCAGGTGGTAATAATGCTCTCTGATAATCCTTGTTAAGGTGTTTTTATGACCACCATGTTTACATTTGCAGAAGGGATGGTCCTTTGAAAGATTTCTCTCCTGTTTTAATTTCTGTCGTTGTCAGGGCAGCTGTCTCAGTAAGGAACAGCAGATAACCACCTAGGGAGGGTTAAAAGCAGTAATGACTGTGAGAGAAATGAAAGAATTGATTTGAAGGAACTGGGACAGTGAGAAAAAATGTGTTCCTGGAGCCTGTGGGTTTGTATGTCTGAATAAGTGTTGCCAGTGCAGATGTAAAAGTGTTTGAGGGTTAACTCTTTGGGTTTTGTTTCTCCTATCTAGGAAAAAAACAAGGATAACTTGTTCAAAACTGCCTTAGTCACACAAATGCATTTTTTTACAAATTCCCCTGTTTTGAAAATCAGAAGCCATGGTATTAAGGGGCTTTTGCTGTGAAAATAATCCTCAGCCTCATATTAATAAATATATTTATGTATGTTAGTGCATATATTTCTCTCTCATGCTACTCTGCAGGTATAACCACTGTTCTTACAATGACCACACTGATGGTCAGTGCCCGATCCTCGCTTCCACGAGCCTCTGCCATCAAGGCACTGGACGTTTACTTCTGGATCTGCTACGTGTTTGTCTTTGCTGCACTGGTGGAATATGCCTTTGCACATTTCAATGCTGACTACATGAAAAAGCAGAAGAACAAGATAAAGGCGAGAAGGCAGAGTGCAGAGGTCAGTAGGTGTGATACTGGGAATAACTTTGCCAAAGCAGTCACCCTGCATCATGACCTTTTTCTACAAGTTCTTCCTAAGAAGAAGGCTTTGAGAATGTTCTCGATGGTGCCTCAGTAATTCAGAGCATGTAAAGCCATAACCAGAGTTATAAGTGGTAGTAGCACAGAGTCTTTCATCAGTTCTGCCAAAGCAAGGGCTAAATCCCATGCAGTGCTTAGGGACCCCGTAGGTGTTTCACCACATTTGTGCCGTGGATATCTTGGATGAATGACACTGCCTTTGCCCTATAAACTGCCGTTGTTCTCCTCTTTCCTTTGCAGATCAACGTGAAGAATGCCATTGTTCTGTTTTCCCTCTCCATAGCTGGTGTGAACCAGGAACTGGCCATTTCAAACAGGCAGCACCGAATTCCCAGAAGCCTGCCTGGATCATATGGCACAATAGAAATAGAAACTGGAGAGACAAAACAGCAGCAGGGAATGAAACTGGACAAAAAGACTGGCCTGAAGTCCCTCTTTAAGCCCATTGATGCTGACACCATTGACATTTACGCCAGAGCCGTGTTCCCAGCAGCCTTTGCAGCAGTCAATGTTATATACTGGGTTGCATACACAATGTAAAGACAACAAAAAAAGGAAAGTTCATCCGAAGACCTACAAACTGAACAATACCCACAGGCTAAAAAGCCCTCGCTCAAACTGAATTGAGGCATCTCTTCTCAAAATATTTTCCAACAAGCTCAAGACACTTCCAAAGTCAAGAAAGTCCTGCTATGAATTCCTACTAAAAGCAGCGATTTACTGCTGACCTGATTTGATACAGTAAGACTGCACTCTGCCAAACAATTCCAGCTCTTTCTTTCCTGTAATACCATGAGACAACTTTTCATATGTACATATTTGTAGCAAAAGTTTAAATCTTAAATTACCATGGTTTTCCTCCACTTCAAGGGTTGATCAGTAATGAAGATTTGGCTTTTCACACTCAGATAATTTCCTTTTTTTGTAATGAAAGAGCTAATTCCTCACTTCTGCACGAGTGGTTTTCTGCATCTGTGGGCTGGCCTAGGTTTAACAGTAGTGCTAAAGTTGGAGTTTTTAACCAGAAAAATCTCATGAACAAAGTAAAAGGAAATAGAGGGGAGTGGAGGTTTTTCTTAAAATATTATTTGTCTTGGATAAAGTACTGAAAAATTTCAATGCTCTTAGTCACAGCATGAAATAAAATATACTACATAAAATTCTACTGAATTGTTAATAATGACTGCATTACATTTCAGATCTAAGCTAATGAAATTTTAAACACTTGAACACAAAAATGTTTATTAGTTTAATAGGCCCCAAAATAGATAAAAGTGATTTAGAACCACAGGGGAAGCTCAGGCTTCCTATGTTGGATTGGGAAAAATTTGAAAGGTGCTTGATAATGAAGGAAGTCAGACTCCATTTGCAGGAAGGACTTTAGAATTTGTTCTGTTAATTTTCAGTGAGAATCTACCATGTGTGCCTCTGAAAATATCCTTTCTGAATCTGTCCCTAAATAGCTGAGGGAAGTAAAACAAAAATTCATAACTGTCTTTAGTTATTCTGTTGCTTTGGATATTTCTGCTGTTTTTATTCAGAGGCTGACCTAATCTCTTAGGCCCTCTTCACTTCCATTATTCAACAGTGAAATTTATGGGTCCTCATACACACTGCTTAATTCAGGACTAGACCTCTCACCCAACTCGTGCAAAATAACACTTTGTTCTGTAAATAATCTCAGTAAACTCAGCAAGTGAACACAGTACTCACAACAAACTGGTTTCACAATTATTCTCTAAAATCTCCACAGTAAATATATTGGAATATGTATTAAAGCAACTGAAATAAAGTTAGTGTAGGAAGCCAATGTAAGACACTACAAAAGGGAAATTTATTCTGAGGATATTGTTGCCTTGAAAGTGAGAGGGTGTTTTAAAAATAGAAACTGACACAAAAGAAGAGGTGAAATGACAGAGAGGGAAAGAGGAGGCAAAGCAAGAGGCTGAAAGCTACAATGGAAAGGAGCATGGAGAGGGACTAAGCTAGAAGCTGTAGATGAGAGAAGAGCTTTGCTGGCATTTAAGATGGGACTCTTGAACGTGTGGCTGACAATTAGTAGTTGCAATAAGGGTGAAAGGAGGATTTGATCCTGGTGGAGCATGTGCGCATTCCTCCTGCCTTAACTCAGCTGTGATTTATGGTTTGATTTCACATGACCAGCACTGAAAGATAAAACATTTCAGCACTGATTTATAATTTAAAATAAGATTTGTTCAATATCAGTGAAGTAAGAGAATGCTTTGAAGAAAAAATAATGACCTTGAACTGGGCTGTAAAAGAAAATATACTCCACTGTAAGTCAGGCTTAGGTTCACCTCAATCTTTAATTTCTGTTCTCATGGAAAAACTATCAGCCAACAGTGTGCTGGAAAACCCCAACTGGCACCAAGCTGTAATTGTTCCACAAAGACCTCACCAATGCAACCCTGGACTGAGACACCTGGGTTCTGCTCCAACATCTCACCACTGAACTGCTGGGGAATCTTAGTCAAGACCTTTCACTGCATTATCTGAAACATTGCTATAATGATTTCTTTCCTATATCTTTGAGTTTTACAGAAGAAAAGCGCTTCAGGAGAGGCAGAAACTCTTATCCTCCAACTAGGTAAGTGCATCCAACCTGTACTTACGTGATGCGATTTCCCATAGTTTCTGAGGCTCACATACTGAATTAAAGCAAAGTATCACTCAGATTTCACCTTATCCAGAAAGCTAATGAAAATCTGCATCTTCTTCAATATATCCAGGTAATCAGGCTTCTTTTCTTTTCCTCCTGCTTCTCCTCTTTCTAATTTATTTTTCTTACTGTTTGTTCCTGATGCTGATGAAATGCTACATTTCAGAAATACACTATATATTTTTTTTTCTAAGTGTGTTTTTTGGTCATAATCACTCTCTCTCCAAAGAAACTCAACCTCTCCTTCCTTCTTCTGAATCATTCCTACTGTTCTATATAATGATTTCATGCAGAGTGGAATAAAAGCAGCAGAAGCATGACTTTACAATGCCTTCTCCTTACTAAGTTGTTGCTTTTTTCATGATCCTTCACCACAAAAATACAACATCCTTTAGAAAGAACACAGTGCCGCCGCCTTCTTTGTTACACTTGCAAAAATCAGAAATAATCCTTAGTTTAAAATCAGTAGATTAGTTTATTACATAGCCTGTCAATGTAGTATCTTCTTCTAAGAGTGAAATTATTGACTAAATCCAGCTGAAGGAATATTCACAGCAAGTTTCTGAGGAGTGCAAGTCATGATTTTGGAATTAAAGTTATTAAAGAGCAGAGAAGGAAGCACTGCCTAGTCCCTCTAGTGTACAGTTAGTGTACAGTGGCTGGTTATTGGAATAACTAGCAAGAAGGTGGCTGCAGATATTATAAAGGCAATGTCTAATCTAATTACTTCAGCAGTAATAGTTTGCAACTGTGCACCTGACATAACTCCTTACACTGCAGCCAACTGACTGATCACATGGGGTTATTGGACAAAATTAGTTGCTTCTCCATCTGGGAGACAGTCACAGACTGCATGTCCTGCTGACTGCTCCAGAAGATTTATTCAGTGAATTTTTTCTGTAGTTTGACTGCAGATCTTCAAGGTGCACAGCTCAGCGTGGCTGATCAAAGTAAAATGTGGCAGCAATCTTCTCAAAAAACCCAAAGCCAGAATGCCAGACTACCTACAGTGATGTAGACAGAAGCATAAATAAAAGGGAAAAAAAAATCTCAGAATGTTGCAGGAGTCAGAAAAGTGCCCTGTGAGCACACATATGGCAACGGGTTCATCCCAGGAGCAAGGGGAGCAGAGGGGAGAACAGGAATTTCAGCTGCTGTTGCTGCACTTGCATGAGTAGCACAAGACAAAACACCTCCATCAACAAGAGGGAGATTTTCTTAAATTGGTTTCCAGAGCCAGAAACAGAAAATTCAGATGCCATTCAAACTTTCAAGAAGACATTTCAGTACAGGAGTATGGTGAATTGATTGGAGTTTTGCATAAATTGGAATCTTTTATACTTTTGTGTGTGCGTCACGTTTTTTTTTTCATTTGAAATCATCGTACTTGAAAATCCCCAGACATTACTACTTTAGACCTATTAACACCTAAAGACAATTCTCTATTCAACTCTAATTTCATTATGCCCTTAATAAAGTGAAATAAGCCCGATTTGAAGTCAGTTGAATGCTGACTTTGGATGGGTTGTACTAGTGCCATAAAAAAACCTATGTGACAGATGAGAAGGCACTTTTTCTGTGCTGCACCTGAAAGCATTTGTGTTCCTTTCAGCAATTTATAGTACTGCTCTATGGACTGGCATGTCTGTGAGAAAAAGAGTGGGATACGTGTTAATGTAATCATTCTAAATGTGAAGTGTTAATAAAATGTAGATATACAGAAATCGGAGCTTCTATAAACGGACAAAATAGGCATTCCAACTATTGAACTGGAAGATAAAATGCGTTAGAAGGAAAATCAGAATGACCCTAGAGATTTCATCCCATAATGACATCCTGCCTTTTCAGTGCCCAAGGGTTTCCTAAGTCTCCTTTGGCCTTGACAGCAGAAGAGGAAGTGCCATTGTGTGTTCATGAGAGCTTTCTGGGGGGCACTTATGCACACTGCTGTACTGATGTGAAAAAATAGCTATTGCTGCCTCACGAGGTTGAAAAGAATCAGAAAGCACAAGATGAAAGATGAAGAAGAGCAAGATACTGCATTTGTTTGAAAGTAATGCTGGCATTAATAGTGACAGCACTATGAAGAGGTTAAAAACCAGAAATGTCTGTCCTGTTTCTGGGTAAAAATGAAAGCATTTATCCCAGTTAGAGTAAAAACTCTCACATCAGTTCCTAACTGGTTTGCTAATCCAATAGATAATGTAGCGAAACCAATTTAGCTCAATGAGGCTTCTGGTGTTGGGACAACAAAACACTTAATACGATTGCTCTGATTTTAAATACTCCCAGTCATTACCCTGGAAAAGCACTTCTCTTTAGGAGGAAAACAGCACCCTGTACATTTGTCTCTGAAGCAGAAAAGATAACAAAAAGTTTCTGAGAATATTTTTGTTAAAAAAAAATATGAAGCAACTCCCTCCTGCCCTGTTTATTACAGCAGCTTAAACCACTTGCCATGGTTGAAAGCCTGTTTGATATTAAAATAATACTGCGTGCAATATATGTTACAAACATAGACAGCTGATTCTTCCTAATGAAAACGGAATAAAAACTTGGCAATGAATATGTATTTTTGGATGGATTTGGCAGATAGATGAGAAAGGCACTGTGTCTTAAATGGAATTAATTTGAGGACCTAAGCCCCTCATTACATAATGAATCAGGGATCTGCTCTCTCCTTATACCAGCTCTGTGCCACAGCTATTTCTTTTACTAAATCCTGCACAGTAAAAACAAATCTGAGAAGACAGTCAAGCCCAGACTGTCAGAAAATATAGCACCAACAGAACTAATCAGATGTTATTGGGAATTCACTGTTCCATGAAAAAATTGGTCAAAAAAAAAAATCCAAATATCCCACATTTCTGAGACACTGGAAACCTCTGGAAACATATCCCTTTCTTTAACTCTTGCAATACCTCTATTTCACTTGATCCTCAGTTCTCTTTCCCTTTTTTTTTCTGCTTGGAAAGGGGAAAAGAAGAGGAAATTTTCTTTCTCTTTGGCACAAGAACATATTAGGCAAAACTAATATAATCTCATCACCCAGGTATGAAAAACAGGGAGGCTGAAAGTCTCAATTTGCAAACCTTTGTACCTTCCAATGATTATTACATAAAAGGCAAGAAACTCAACCCTGTGATAATTAACCAGCACACTCCCACACAAACACACTCCCACACAAACACACTCTTTCTCCCTGTTTCACTCTCTTACACTGCACACTGCTAACCCCATATATGCAATAGAGAGAAAAAGATAGTTTAAGTCATGCCTCAAATTCTCCACACTCTTAAAAAGACTCTTCTTCCTAATTTTGGTCCAAACATCTTTAACACAGTTACTGGGTAACATAAGTTACTAACAAATACAGGCTGCATTAGTTGTTTATTGGGTAAGTAATCTCAAGGAGAGCAGCACAAATATCACAAAACTCAATTTTCATTCATGGAGTTACCAAGTGGGGTGGGGAGAACATTTTTCTTTCCACAGTAATAAATAATTGGCCAGCTTTGGCCAATTGGAACAGGCAGAGCTGGAAGTAGCAAAACAATATATAGGCCATTGAGCTATTCCTGTATTACAATTACTAGAGCCTTAAGATCAAATAAAGACTGAATGATGAAATACAGAGTAATCTGTGAAACATCTGGTATAATGTTCCATCCAGGCTGTTCTTCCTTTATTGCTACATTTCTTCCAGCTTTAGACAAACACAAAAGAACTATTTCTGTACATCTTAACCAACTACGTTTTTTACAGACATATTTAAGATTATCCTACCTTCATCTTTGTGGGTGAAACTTTTACATACACAAGCTTGTTTGTGCATATATATAAAGGACAGGAGGTCCTATATTTTCTTCAGAAGTGACAGTGCACACAGTACTGTAAAATTAAACAGGTTGTTTAAATATCCTGAAAAAGTAAATACAGAATCACGAAGGTTTGGGTTTGGGTTTGGTTGCTTTTAAAGATATGTAGTTTGGGCTACCCATAGAATTCTTTCTCCTCCTGGCTAATGAGGTGTCAACAAGGGAGTCAGCTTCTGGTTGCTTCTATCTTATATAAGACAGACAAGTAAGGGAGGTGTTGGCTTAAAATAGTCTTGAAACATTATTCATTTTGTCTATTTTAACACAGGCTAGAAAAACACTAATATTCAAGCCAGCAAGAAAATCTACAAAGAATTGCCATGGTGATTTCTGATATTATGTAGAATATCTGCTTTACTCCAGTTTATGTTCAAATATATTAATGCTTTGCCTTATTATTTTTATCCAAACTTTGTGGCATCTGGCCCAAATTCATTCCCACTGCACCCAACGATTTCACTGCCAGTTACTTCAATAGAAACAATATCTAGTCTCTTCCTTGGCAAAAGAAGAGAGTAAGTAGGCTGGAGAGCAGCCTGCACATGCTGCTGGTTTGATCTGCTAAAGACACATTCTATGGGGAGGCATTTTTATTCTAAAGTGATACAGAACTGGTTACTCACATTTCACATTCATTTGTAGATATGAGCTGTCTCTCTCAACTTCTTCGTTGTTTAGTTCACAGTCTGAAATCATCGTTCTAATCCCTACTAAATCTTTAAAACCTCGGAAACTTGAAAGGTCCTAATATAGCTGAAGATTTTGAATCATGAATTCAAGTTCTAATAGGATACCTGTCTTCTACCGAGGTGAAATTAGTACTGATTGCCCCTTTTTTGCAGCAATTGTCTTGAAGAAGTAGCTGCCATAGTGATATTTTCATTGGAGCGTTTAGGAGGGAGGAGTTTTTTGGTCAGAAACAGACAAGTGCTTTGTGTCTGATGGCTCAAGCTGTACTTCAGATTAATGCAATCATTAACCCAAACATTTTTTCCTTTTAAACTGATGTTTAAAGGACCGTTCTCAACACCCTGAAGCGCTAAATAAAGGCGTAGGACTCGTAAGCATCATCTACACAACGTATTTCCCAGAGAGTTGCCTGGGAATCTCTTGCCATCTGCTGGAAACGCGCGGATGTACATCCTTAAAGGAATTGTGAGACATGAGTGCCAGGAAACAGCGGGGAATGTTCAGAAAGCAGCACTCCGAATGCTCACAACTTTAAGTTAAAAAGACAATTCAAGAAGGAGGTAACATCAGACTCCCAGGCTACAGCAGTTGGACTACCAACATTAGATTCTTTAGTAAATCACGTCTTCACTGCTACAATTAATCTGTGGCATGATTGGATGCTGAGGTTGAATGTAGAATTTCAGAACTGAAATATTTGTAAAAAACCCCCTTTTTGTCTTTCTCAAACAGATAATTTCAGATCGCTGCTCTTTAGAGTAAAATATCTGATATGAAAAGATTCTAATAGTGATTTTTAAAAGAGCTAAAATTTTAGCTATCTCATTTACACTTACAATTAAATGAAATTAAATTAAATTACCTGTAGGAGCCTGTCAGCTCGTCAAATCTAGATGTAGTAGACAGAAATATTGCAATTTTTAAGGTGAGGATGGCTTGGTAGAAGACAAAAGTGCAATGCCTGCCATCTGGAAAAATAAAAGGGAAAAAAAAAGGTCAAGAATCCACTCTAAATTTACAACTTGTTGTGTTTCAAACCAGTTACAACCTTGTCAGCTAATGCACAGAGCAAAGCCCAGGTCCTCTCCAAAAAATGCCATCTGCCCAGAAGTGGGAAGCATGTATTGAGAAATGCAACTGTTTAAACAGCCTTGTATTATATGAAAATAAAACCCAACCCAAAACAAGACATCTAAAACAACAGCATGGATACTAAGTGAGCAACTACAAAATATCTCTGTGAGATGTAAAAATATTGTGGTTGAGATTTTTTTCATCAAGCACTGAAAATATACCTGAGCTTTTCTCCTTGGTAAAGTTGTGCTGGAAGAAAATAACAGCAATAAACCACATAAAACTTCAGATCGCAGTTCTGAAGAACCTTTTATCTCCCAACCCAACAGCTCAAGGAGCTGAATCATTTAATTGACATGACATGGAGATCAAAGTCTACCTTGACCTGAAAGAATTATGTTTGTAGACCTACCTTACATAATGCTCTCCATTTTAAGCAGAGAAATTTGGAACATGTAAAGCTTTAAGGGCCCACTCTGAAACCAGATTGACAATTCCCACTAAAATAAAATTAGCAGTGGACACACAAATAATTCAGATTAAAGACTGATAAATGAAGCCATTTGGTGCATTTCATGGGTGTCAGAGAAAACATCTCGACTGATGGGAATAAATTTTTCAATTTTACTGCTAATTAAACTAGGGTCAATTATTATTTATTTGTATTTTGGGAGATTGTAGAAACACCAAAAGAAGCCTCAGAGCTACACTGCTGCAAACTCTCCAACACACAAACCCCAAAAGCCCCACAAAAGTGCTGAGAAAGTGCTAAATGTGCCTGAAAAAACTTGATGTAGGTGTACGCACGGAACAGCAGGAGGCTAAGTATTCCATTTCAAAATACAAATCATGACCACTGAACTCCAGGTAGCCAAAAAAACCCCCAAAATAAACAACCAACCAACCAACCAAACTACCTAACAGTTGTGTCTCCTCGTTTTGGTTCATTTTTCAAACTGGTTGGGTTATGTTGCCCAATGGTGGATATAAATACATCAAGAAAAGCCCTAAAGCAATCCTTTTGCTTGGAGAGCTTATTTGCTTGGAAAAGTTTTAAAATACACAAGGAAACCAGGTGTTTGGGCAGGATGAGCAGCATTCCACTAGAGGACTCTCTGAGTTCACCATCCCAGCTTTTTCCAAGGAAAACACAGGAGATCCTGATTCAATCACAGAGGATTAAAAGTTTGGAAGCAAAATATCAAAGTATCATTAGGGAAAACCATCCAAACCCAACTTTACAAAGCAAAAGTCATTAACCATGTCACAGACTGGCTCTTGTGGAACTCTGGTTGCTCCACCACTAACATACTATTTTTCTCTCTGGTCTGGCCAGTCTGATATTATTCCCTCTTTACTATCTCAGCTGTGATTTTCCTGCTTTAGCCACTTTGAGTGGTCCCTCCCCAGGCTGGAGGCTGGATTGACACTCACGGGACATCACTGCTGGGGTTTTCTGCTGAGATTTCCCAGGAAGCAGCTCTGGGGGAGGCAGACAGGGCCTGTCCCCTCACACCTGTCCTCCCTTACATGTCCCCTATCCCCTCACACCTGTCCCCTCACACCTGTCCCCTCAGCACGGTCCCCTCAGCACGGTCCTCCCTTACACGTCCCCTATCCCCTCACACCTGTCCCCTCACACCTGTCGCCTCAGCACTGTCCCCTCACACCTGTCCCCTCAGCACTCTCCCCTCAGCACTGTCCCCTCACACTCGTCCCCTCAGCACTGTCGCCTCAGCACTGTCGCCTCAGCACTGTCCCCTCACACCTGTCCCCTCAGCACGGTCCCCTCACACCTGTCCTCCCTTACACGTCCCCTATCCCCTCACACCTGTCCCCTCACACCTGTCGCCTCAGCACTGTCCCCTCACACCTGTCCCCTCAGCACTGTCGCCTCAGCACTCTCCCCTCACACCTGTCGCCTCAGCACTCTCCCCTCAGCACTGTCCCCTCACACCTGTCCCCTCAGCACTCTCCCCTCAGCACTGTCCCCTCACACCTGTCGCCTCAGCACTCTCCCCTCAGCACTGTCCCCTCACACCCGTCCCCTCAGCACTGTCGCCTCAGCACTGTCCCCTCACACCTGTCCCCTCAGCACTCTCCCCTCAGCACTGTCCCCTCACACCTGTCCCCTCAGCACTGTCCCCTCAGCACTCTCCCCTCAGCACTCTCCCCTCAGCACTCTCCCCTCACACCTGTCCCCTCAGCACTCTCCCCTCAGCACTGTCCCCTCACACCCGTCCCCTCAGCACTGTCGCCTCAGCACTGTCGCCTCAGCACTGTCCCCTCACACCCGTCCCCTCAGCACTGTCGCCTCAGCACTGTCGCCTCAGCACGGTCCCCTCACACCTGTCCTCCCTTACACGTCCCCTATCCCCTCACACCTGTCCCCTCACACCTGTCGCCTCAGCACTGTCCCCTCACACCTGTCCCCTCAGCACTGTCGCCTCAGCACTCTCCCCTCACACCTGTCCCCTCAGCACTCTCCCCTCAGCACTGTCCCCTCACACCTGTCGCCTCAGCACTCTCCCCTCAGCACTGTCCCCTCACACCCGTCCCCTCAGCACTGTCGCCTCAGCACTGTCCCCTCACACCTGCGCCCCTCCCCGCTCCCTCAGCCGCCCCTCCCCGCCGCGCCGCGCTCCCATTGGCTGCAGGTGTTCCCCACCGCCCCCCCGCTCGCTCTGGTTGGCCGGGACGCTCCGGCTCCCCAGGTAACGGTTTCCGCGCTGCGATTGGCGGCGGGTGGGCGGGATCCGGGTGCGGATTGGCTCCCCATTGGCTGCGGCTCCCGCCCTCAGGCCGCCATGTTGCCGCGGGCGCGGGGCGCTGAGCCGGGACAGCGGCTGAGGGGCGCCAGGGGCGCCTGAGGCGGGACTTGAGGGGGTACCTGAGGGACACCGCGGCTCTTCCGCCGCCTGCTGTCGCTGCTCCCCGCCAGGGCACCGCCGGCAGCGAGCCAAAGTCCGCTGCGAAACTTCCTTGCGGGACTTTGAGCAACTTGAGGCCGCGGAGGTGTAGCCGAGCACGGCGCAGAGAGCGGCCCCTGGTCGCCGCGGGGCCCCGCTCTGTGGAGTGGGGCCGCGGTCGGAGCAGGTAGGAGTCCGGACGGTCCCGGTGGGGAGGCTGGGCAGAGCCCGCTCCGTCCGGGGAAGTGCCGGCGCCACCTCGTCCCGAGTGACGGTGTCGCGTCCCGGCCGCTCCCCGCAGGCCGGGACTGAGGGGGGACCCCGGGTGAGCCGGAGGGGCCGCGTGTTTCCCTGAGCCCCCCGGAAGGGTCGGGTCGAGAGTTCTGGGGTCTCCGCTGCCCCGGTACTTGTGGTCCGCCTTGCCCGGACAGCGGGGTTAGGGAGGTGTCTGGATACACGCGTTCATATGTGAGGTGGTAATTTGGAATAAACAGGATGTTTGTCAGCCTCCAATCATAGAGGTATGCTAAATTGCCTCGTGGAGTTCCTCTTCTGCTTCTCTTGGGTAAATGTGTAACCGGTAGTAATTGACTTTAGTGTTTTATATACATAAAAACTATTTTTAGTTACTCGATTCTTTGGGAGAAAGGAGTAAGATGCTGTGTTGATGAATAAGTAAAAACTTCAGTGGAGTATTTTCAGCCAAGAGGGAGCTGTTGGATGATTTTTTAAGAAAACATTCTCAAATGCTTGGGATATTTCTGTAAAGCTAAATTGGACAGGGTATTTTTAACCAATCTTATTTAGTTTCTGTGCAGGTCAATGGTCTTACACATTTTCCTGTTGATTTTTTGCTGTTCCATGTAAAGCTATTTGTCTTTCTAAAATTTGACACAACTCATTTGTTTAGCAGTGTGTGTATAGTCGTAAATGTTCTGTTTTTTTTATTGAGGCAGCTGGATTGAGAATCATCTGGAGCAGAAACACTTTTCACATGTGCAACTCTTCACTTCAGAATCTGTTATCTGTCTTGAATCAACTTATTTCTGCATACTTCTAATTTTATTTAGCTGCTAAATACAGACCATGCCTAGCAGAATGGGCTCAAAAATTGATCTGAACAAAGACTTCATCAGAGTAAAAACACACTACAGTGGGTAAGTCAGTGTGTCCTTTCCTCTGTGTTGTGACCTGTTTATTTTTGAAGCATATTGAGCCGGACTTTATGGTCTGACCTAGTGATAGAGTAACCAGGGCTTTGGTGGATTTGTAATTAATGTCAGATCAGGCAGGTAAACT
Organism: Corvus moneduloides; assembly: GCF_009650955.1. NCBI lineage: Eukaryota > Metazoa > Chordata > Aves > Passeriformes > Corvidae > Corvus > Corvus moneduloides. The sequence continues at coordinate 2,420,883 of NC_045497.1, forward strand.
TCTGAGCTATTAAAATACCAGTCAGACTCCTGCAGCATGCTGATCAAGAAGAAGAGTTAATTTATACTTTTCTCAAAAGGGGAGAAAATGCGCGTAACTGACAGCCCACAGTTACTATGGGTTGATGGATTATTGATTCCCATGGTCACAGCCAGGTCTAGATCCATCTCCTGCATCCAGATGCAGTTATTACATTTTATCCTGTCTATAATCAAAATGTCATGGTCCTTTATGACTTCACTCAGTTGTCAGTAGAAACAGGAAGGTTTTATTGCGGCAACATGAAATCTGAATTTTCAGGTATGTTGAATCTAATTGGTTTGCCACTCTGAGGACCTTGTAAAATAATGTTGCTTTGGTTTCTCCTGTCTTCCTTCAAGGCCTGAGTTTAAGGCATTTGAGGAGTTAAATATTTGGCCCAGGTAGATCCTTCAACTCAATTGGAAGTATTTAGACTGAAGTTGTTGGCATTTAGAAAGTGACTTGAGTGATCTTTTCTGAAGTTTTACTGCTAAATAAGTAAATGTAGCTACTACTGTGATTGTTCTTACATTATGGTGTAGAAAAATGCTGTTTTGAATGTAGTTATGAAAGTCACTTCACAAATTTTATTGAAAACAAAATGCTTGCTTTTTAAACTCATCTGCTTATCAATGCCGTGTACTTTGAGGTCCTGAGTTTAGAATTCTAGAGCAATTGAATTAATGTGGTAATGCAGTAGGAGAGCTGCCTCAGCTGTTTAAGGGAAGGCACTATAAACACCAGTAGAACTGGGTGTAAATAATTTGGGGTGCCTTGCTGGCAGGTAGTGCTGATATAAAGTGAAAGGAGTGTGTCTGTGGAACTTGTCTGTGCAGAATTGGGGGAGGTGATAATAATTGTGTCAATGTTAGAAGTCAAGTAATTATTACCATGTTTTACAATAAACTACTGTAGTTTTTCCTGCAACACTACATTCAGTCTTTTGCATTAGCTGTGAAGTCTGTAGAAGTCAATTTACAAACAAGAGTTCCAAGCTCTATGAATTTTGTTTTTGTTCTGCTGATCAAATTGTGTGAGTTAAAACTGACTCTTTTTAGCGTTATAGCCTCTATAACTGATCATCTCAGTATCTCCATTGCAGTACTACACTCAGCTTTTGAACAAGTTTGACAGACTTCAGGAAATCATTGATGCTGGGCAACTTCAGAATTTTGGACAAACCTGTTCAAGTAGCTGCTAAAATTAAAATAATAGTACAGATGCCATATTGTAATCTCAGTTAGAAATCTGAGCATGAGGAAGTTTGAAACATGTGAATGTTGAGTGTATCTCTGGAGGCCCAGTATCTCAGGTATTTCTGTTTCTGGGTGTGACGGAGTTCCTAACATAGCACAGTGGAAAGAACTGCCAGATAGATTACAAAAGAAAACTAAGTAACTGCAATAGTGAAACAAGAATTACACAAGTTGCCTCTCTAGTTTATACCTGGTTACTTGAAATCACTGAAACAGAGCAGTGGTGCAGCGTGGTTTGCTGTGTGTTATCTTGGTTCTAAGTGGTGACATGTTTGATCTGTGAATGGGAATGACTTTTCTTGCTGTAGCTGCTCATACAGAACTTACTGGTCATTAGCTCTTCATATTACTCTGTAGTGTCCAGTTTCAAGTATTTTTTTTTTTTAAAAAGCATGCCGTGGGATTATTTAGTGTTAAACAAGGAATGGCTTTTACTTCCCTGTGCCCTGATTGCCTGATGTGGCTGCAGAGAGGTTAAGATTAAATACAGTAAATCTCAAAGGAACGTGGGCATCATGGCTATGAAGTTCATTAATTTACCTGTAGAATGATGTCTGTTATAATAATTTTAACAATTCAAGGTTGATTAGTAGTTTCTGGCTGTATTTGGAGGTTGTAGTGTGCATAGTTAGAATGTTGTCTTACAGTGTGTTTTCAGTCCTTGAATATTATGTAGATACTTGTGAAAGCGTGATTGTCCGTGACCTCAGATCTACAGCTGCTTGATTTCATGAGTGGCTCATGGTGGCATGCATTAAATAACGAGCTGTGTTTGTTGGTGACCTTGTCTTGGGGCAAGGCATTGCACCAGCCCTCAAACATTGCTGTGAGAACTAGTTTGGTCTCTTACGTTTATAAATGCATAAAACATGACTTCTTTGACAGGGAAATGTTCTTAAACTCAACCTCACCTGGCAGCTCTCAGTGTTGTGGATGATATGGATTTACAGGTTAGCAGGTAGCATACATACTTCTTTTGTTATTGCTGTTATGAAGAATTATTAAGCTGCTGTTCTTTGAGAGCTTTACGAAGTGTAAGTTAAAGATACACTTGAACAGGTAGCAGTGCTTTTAATCTGAATTTGAAACAGTGCAGTTCTTTAAGATGACTGTTTTAGAGTTTTGCTTATAGTAATTTTTCTCAGCAAAGGCAAAATGGCAATGCATTAATGCATATAATTTAAAATGTAAGTTGTAGAATTCAAGTTTCTTATTTTAGTGTAGTAGGATTCAACTGCTGGCTGAAAAACACAAGTAGGCAGAATATGTTGTATAACATTTTTTCTAAAATGCCTTGTCCCACAGTATGGAAATAGGAAAATTATCTCAGTCATATTGGACAACTCCTGATATGTTTGCTGGGCTAAACTAAGAGAGGAAAGAATTATACATGCCAGTAGCCATTAACTACAAAACTGCTTTCTAATTGTCCTCTGGAAGGTTTTGAAGGCAGTGAAATGACTTAAGTTCATCTCTTGTTTCTTTTTGCACTTGTTTATTAGTTGATTTCCCAGAGTCAGTTATTTGAAAAATATTTTTTAAATAGTAGAAATTCTTGTTTGTATTATCAGATTTTGTTTTGTGTAATCTTTTTTCCTTTCTTCAATATTTGACCTGCTTTGACAGGACTTGTGGACTCTCATTATATCAGAAGTTATTGTCACAAATTTCTGAGATAATGTATAGTTTACATAGAGAGTTCAGTTTTGGGGTCATGTTCTCTAAACACTACAAAGGTAGAGTGCAAGATGCAGAATTTGAGTAAGATTTTTATCTGAATTTTGCTGTAATTACATCTTTTAAGAATTTACCCAATCAAAGCTTCATCTCTAACAATAGAGAGGATGTGAGGAAAAGCCTACAGTTTAAAAGGATTTTCCAATAATTGAGACTTTATTTATCTTCTGATGGAAGAAGTACCTGGATAAAAAACATTTAATTATTATGAAAGCTTCTGGTTTGTTTTTTAACCACGCTTCAGACACTGATAATTATAATAAGGGAGCTTGGCTCACCCAAGTAAACACGCATTAAAGATGGGTAATTAACACATTTATTTCCTCCATACTGAAGTATTTAACTTAAGCACTGTGGCATGTAATCCTGCTGGTACAGTGGGAGCATTTTCTATGAGGAGTGCTCATTCTGTATGATTCTGCAGCTTCGTGTCCATAGATGGAACCAAGTATATGCATGGAATATGCAGGTGTTTTCTGATAAAACCTGATGTTTTCATCTTCTGCAGGGACATCCTGATAACAAATTTGGATGCATCAATGAGCTATGCTGAACTTTGTGATGAAGTGCATGAGATGTGTAACTTGCAACAGGAACAGCCAATTACCCTCAAGTGGATTGATGATGAAGGTATTGGACTAAAATACTTCTTAGGATTTGTTGTTCACTGTGGTACAGAGAAGGGGCATTGGGAAACTTGTATAAACAAATGTCACACTGTGGAGTTTTTTTGTTTCTAAGTACCTAGCTACAGAACTGTCATAGAGCGGGAAGCTTGGAGAAATGAGACTCAAGACATCAGGGTTGGTTGCAGTAGCACTTGAATTCACTTCTGTAGAAATGAGGCTTTGTACAACCCCTCTGCAGCATGTCAAAGCCATGGCTGCAGAACTAGAACTGAGTGCAGAAAGGTGGGCAAATACTAAACTGGTTTGGCCAATATTTGTAATGGTGCGTTTTGGTTTTTCTAATAGCTCTCTTAGCTGATAGTGTTGTTTGAGTGAATGGAATTTCAAAGTAATGACCTTGGAAGGAGGTAGCTGGTAGTCAAAGAAGACTCAGCCCTTTTTAAGACACCAAGGAGTAGTATTAAGATTTTTAAATTTTACTCTTTATCTTTTGAATACTAAGAAGGACAGAGGCAACTGTACCAACCTCAGTTTAATGGTGGTGTAATAAAAAGTAACCTGATCAGAAGGACATGGAAGATAATTACATTGCTGGTGCTTAGCAGGTTGAACTGCATGCCTGCTAATAAAGGAAGATTATTGCAGGGAAGAAGAAAACCCCATGAGTTTCGAGTTGGAGGATTCTAAGACATGAGTCCTGTTAAGTGTTTCTTGGTTGGGCTCTCTTTTGCATTGGCTTTTTGAAGCTTACTTAAACTAAAACAACAAATTTATTTATTCTCCATTCTACTAACTGTTTTCCTCTTGGAAATGCATTGGTTAAATGCATACCTGTACAACCTTTTTCTGATTCCTGGGTCTGAGCTGTTAAGTTTCAGCCAATCTGCTGTGTTGGCTGTCCTCAATCCTCCCGGGTTTTGTGAGTTATCCTATTTCTGCATTTGAGTGTTTCCACTTACTGCCACATGGAATTTAAGTTCATTGGACTGATTGCACAAACAGATGTTCTCTTTGAACTAACTAAAAGCAAACAATTGCCGATGGCTTAATGAATAAACAAAACGTACCAACAGATGAAGAAAATAGATTTTCTGTTGGGCTTTTATAGTGTATCTTTGTTTTTGACAAGATCCAAAAGGTTTGAACTATGAATAGCTCACTCATGATAAAATCCCATAAACTTATTAGGAATATGGATTGTTGATTTGCAGCACAAATAATTATTTTGTCTGTCATGTTGTATTATTGCTGCATTTATAAGTCATCAACAGCAGTGGCCTTCAAAGAGGAATAGCTGGGCCCTGGATTCATCTTTTTACAAAAGGAGAACGTTTTTTGAAAATAAGAAATTAAAGTTTAATATGTGGCTTGACACTGGTGTCATCACTTGGCCTGGATATCATAAGGTCACGTGTCACCCAAGGTGTGCTGCAGGAAGGTGGCTGTTCCACAAGGGGACGGGGTTCAGAGTGGCACCCTTGCTTCTTTGCGTGCTCTCAGTGCATGGTGACGTACTGTACTTCACGTGTGTCTGGTTAAGTGGATTTATGGATTAATTATCCAGTTTTAACAAAAATAACCCTTCCAAGGTAATGCTGGTAATGTGACTGCAAGCAGACAACAAGAAAATGGGGGGGATCTTTAAGCATATCTATTCACTTATTTTTTTGTTATCCTATAGGATAGTTCTGTCTACTCAATTTTGGTAAAATTGGAAGGAATAATTGTGTTGCTCCATTTTGGCTTTGATCAAAATGCCCACTTAATATCAAGTGGTTGAAAGAAAGGCAATACTTGAAGCTGGTACATTTTTTACTGGTTGAAATTCTCCACTGAATTCTTCAGTGGTAAATTTGCCTGTGTGTTGCTTTTTTTTGTTAGGTGACCCCTGTACCATCTCATCTCAGATGGAGCTGGAGGAAGCCTTCCGTTTGTATTGTCAGAACAGAGGCGAAGGGCTGATTATTCATGGCAAGTATTGCACAGTTCAGGAACCCCTGTGTGTCTGATAATCCCAACAGCTGCTTAAGTGTGAGGTTGGAGTGACTCCCTTGCCTGTCAAGTATCCTTCTTTGTGTAGCTGCTGCCCTGTAGTTTGATGCTGAAGAAGGAACTGGAGCCCAGAGCTGAAACTGTGCAGGAGGCTTTGAGTTCTGCACTGCACAGATTTGTTAATGCTTTGCTCCAGTATAAGCTCCTGCCAGTCTGGAACCAAATTTTGATTGCATCATTTCTCATGTAGAATTATTTAAAGGCTTCCAAAAACTGTCTGTGTGTAAATATATTCAAGAATTAAGGAAAAAGTACTACTGAGAATCTTTTATCTTAAAAATCTAATGTTTTTGTTTTAGTTTTCCCAAGTACTCCAGAGAAACCCGGCATGCCTTGTCCAGGAGAAGATCGTGAGTACTAAAATGTTATCAAATTCTAGCTAAATTTCTTTTTGGTTACATGGAAAAGAAATAAATTAAAAGATTTTCATAATCTGGTGCTACATGCGTGTATATCTGGGTTTTTTTCTTAAAAGAATGCAAAATATTTTACATTTTGTCAACAGAGACATTGCATAAATCAATGTTGGAGCAGTGTTTTAATGTTTCTGAGGATTAATGCTGGTTTTTGTAGTTGATATATTGGGAGGAAGAGACAACAGGATTTTAGATGCATATAACGTAGGCCTTTGCTTTTTTTGTGGTTCTTTTGGCTTTGTAACTTTGAGGGAAAAGAAATGATGTACTGAAGAGGGAGATACAGCCATTTTAATAAAAAGGTTATTAATCTCTATAAAAATAATCCTGTGAGAGGTAGATAAACCCCCAGAGGAAGGACACATAATTGATATGGTTTACGTGTATTTCAATGGCCTGAACTGCACAGGGATAAAAGGATTAAATAGCTGTATAGTCAGTTTTCATTACAGAGGGATGGCATCAGGACATTAGTTCATATCTTGGTAAATGTTAAGGAAAAGAATGGGAATAATTGGGTGCCAAAGGTACCAGATGATGCTTGGCTGCTCACAGGAGTATAAAGAAAACCTGACTGAAGAATTTCAAGGACCTTTGCTCTTCTCTTTGAGAAATATAAGAGGAGATAAAATTAATTGCTGATAAAAGCAAGTAATGAATACTAGGAGAAAAGTTGATCAGGATTTACACTGACACAGACTGGCTAAAGATGAGTAGTGCAGTGATAATAGTTGTGAATAATATTTTTAATCAGAGAAATAATACTAATATACTAGTAATTGCTCTATTGAGAGCTTCTATGAAGGTGGAGAGAGGTGAAACAAATACCAAAAAGTTAAAGTTCAAATATGATTTTCTACATTTAAACTACAATAGATGAAAGGTTAAATGTGAAACCCAGGTAAGCTGTTGTGTTGACTAGGTTATTAAAATTGTCTTTTAGAAAGGGAAAAAAAAAGTAAATGTGCAACATTATTTTCTGTAATTTGCTGAACAAGGACAACAGATAAAAACTGTCTTCTACTCTGATTAGAAGAGTTAAAAAAATTATCCCTGAGACATTTAATTTAATGAACTCATTAAAAGGGTAGATATTCTAGTAGGAAAGTTTTTTGTGTTAATTTGTTAGAAGTTTTAGTTCTCTCAAGCCACGAGACGAACTACAGAAAGCACAGCTGAGTGTGGCTCAGATGACCTGGTTATTGTGTCTGTAGGGTATTTCTCCCTATATGGTTTTACAGGTCACGTTGAATCACACTCAGATTGTTTAAAAAGCCTGTTTAGTTGGGTGTGCTTGATAAGGGATCTCTGGTCAGGTTTCTCATGGGTTCATGAATTAATTTGATGCACATTACCTCTCTGCATCTGTGAGGTCTGCATGGAAATTGGGTCTTGTGGCCTAGGTATAACTTTTTTTTGCAGTAGAGCTGTTAAATTGTATTTAAATGGTAACTTAGCATAGACTAATACATTCAATACTGTTGCTTGTTAGCCAAAGGCCCACGACAAACATCTGCACTGCACTTGGACTGTATGGAAGTGTTACTGGTATTGGTGAGACAGTTGATTTAAGGGACTTGTTTATTTTGTCAGGATTGAAATATTGTCCTTGCTTCAGAATTTATTAATCATATTTCAAATTCTTATTTTGTGTCTTTACGCTGTAGTTATGTTCATAGAAAATCCTTTTAAAAGTGAGAATGTTATGTAATTTATGTATATGTTTTCTGGAGCATCATGTTTGCACTATAAAGGAGCTTATGAGTTTGCCTCAGGTTTTTTCCAGAGACAAATAAACAGTGAACTAGTTGGTCTATCCAAAATGAGCTTCTACTTAAATTAGCAGTTCTAAGTGTGGATTGCTGGTTTGTTGCAGAACTACAGACAGTTTGAAATGGAGCTTTTAAATAAAACTATTCAATTGTGAAATAATTGCATTTCCAATCTATTGCTCAGATGTGTCCATGTTAGGTCATGGAGTGGCTCTTTCCAATAGTTTGTGATCTTCTGAAGTGCAAATCTGTATTTCTGTAGGATTGTAGGGTTTTTCTTTCCAGCTCCTTCAGAACAATAATACTTTGGAAGAAGAGTGGAGGAATACAGACTGAAGGGTTTGCATTTATGTTGAAATTTAATGGTAGAGTTGCTATCTATCCTCACCTTTGTTAAATTGATATGGTCTTGAGATTGTACCAGCCAGCAAAGCTTGAAATAAGAGCCTGTAGTCCAGTAATGAAATAAACCACATAACTAATATTTCAATTCTTTTTGCATGACTTAAGGAAAGTTATTTCTGTGCTTGAAGAACCTTTGTTCTTATATTGATGTGGTGCTGTCTGAGACAAAATATGCAGTCTCCAGCATCTGCACTTGTATTGTCTCTGTATTCCTTTGCTCCAGAATTTCTGTGCTTTTTGTTGGAGCCAGCCCCAGCTCCCAGCGTAGGTGCACAGCTGTGGTGTACAAACAGCCCCTTTTCCCTGAGCTAACCTGTGCTGGCAGTGCTGCTGTATGGCTGAGCTGACAGCATGGCTGAAACATCTCCCATCCCTTCCCAGACACTGAATGTGACCTCTCGGAGGCGTTCCCAGCATCTGCTGGACTGGAGCCTTGGGTGCTTGATTGGTGTTTCCTGATAAAGATGGCAGACTTCTAGACCAGTCTTGCATTTAACTTTTATTTTTTCAGTAGATGAGCTGTTCTTTCAGAATTGAATGAAACAAAGTTGTTTCAGAGGTGTTTGGTGTGTTCTCTCCTGTGCCCCGAAGTGCCAGCGCTCCTGATAGTGTGTGTGGATCCCAGCAGCTGATTGGCAGTTTTATAACTTAGTTATTGAAGTCTCAGCTTATTTATGCTGACAGATCTTGATCTGATTTATCGCTCTTGGTGCTGCAGTGCATTGTGTAACACAGCACGTCCAGCTGAACAATTTCCATCGATTTGCAGGACTTCCCTGACGGAATTGCCGGGTTTATCAGAGAAATACTTGTTTTGGTGACATCAGCTCCTTGACATCCATGCCATGTTTTAGTTGTGCCTCAGCTGCTAGCTACAGCCTCTCAAGGGAGCCAGTACCACCCGTGCCTGGATACATGAGGCAGAGATGTGAAAGGGAGAGACGGGAGTAACCAGTCTTCCATTAAGTATTTGCTCTTAATGTTCGAGCTGATCCTGCCTATTGTCCTTGGTGTCTAATGGTATTCACACAGCGGCATCTGTGGAATAAAGAGAAAATGTTTCATTTCATACCTACTACATTGTAAAGAATTACATGCTGAAGAGGCTAAAGAATAAAACCCAGTGAGTAATGCATGCTTTTTCTGTAGATTTTGTGTCATCATTGTGGTTGCTGTTGTGAGCGGCGGGCACTGACGCGGGCTGTGTGTACGTGTGCTGCAGGAGAGAAGAGAACTCAGCATTTTGGTTATGGTACAGTCGCTGTGCCTGCCACCCTCCTTTGCAGCCATGGATTGTTACAAATGCAGAGATTGCCGCTGCCTCTGTGCGTAGGGATGTGGCTGAGAGACCTCCTGGAAATGCTGATAAAATTGCATTGAAAGGACTCCTGGGGAATGTATTTTAGGAGGAAAGGAACGGAAGAGTGAGTGATGCTGCTGCCGCTAATATTGGAGATTAATGAAAGAAATGTATCCCAAAAACCCTGACGGTATGTGCTCAGGGCCTGTTTATTGTAGGATTGCTGATCTAAAGACTAACCATTTAGGAGCATCCTTTTCTGAGGCCTATTTGTTGAATTCTGCTTAGTGGATTGTTATAGATGGCTGTTTTTAAATTGTGAAATACTTGTTTTGAATTAAGGGGTAGTTAGTTTCTAATATTGTCAGAACAAACTGTGCTAGTTCACTTCTGCTTAACAAATAGATCTGTGTATTTAATATTAAAATTCATGTTGGATTTGGGTAGCTAGTGCCAGCAAATTTTAGGGTTGTTTTGCTGTTGGCTTCATTAAATAGAAGAATGCAGACTAGGAAACCTTTAAATTAATTAACAAAAAGGAATTAATATGTTTTTAATGTTTTAGTAATTATGACATTAGTGTGATAGTTTTCATTCTCTAATATTTTTGGCTGATTTTGCTGCCTTGTTTTTTGGTAATGATTACACTGTGTTGTGCATGTCTCCTATGCTCTTTGTTTATCTGCTCAGTATTTTAGCATTAGGTGTTTGGGCTTCATTTTCCCCCCAAGCCATCTTTCTTGAAAATTTCATCATAGGCTCGAGTAAAGGTATCTTAGTAACCTAATTGTTGTCGTGAGCTTTTTATTTTAGGTATAGATATTTGATTTTACTTTGTGTTCTGCCTGATACTATGAAATAGCTCTAAAAGGCTTCTTGCTGGAGTAGTGTGGCCTGTAAATATTTTTCTAGCTCATAAGGCAGGTTTTTCCCTTCATTTGTTACTGTATTGGCAGCAGTGATTAGGTTATTCAGAGCACGTGAACCAATTTAATCCCCCAATGAAGAAAGGAACTATTGCCACCACAGAGACTGTTCTGAAGACGTAGATTGGATTGCACTGGATAATTAGGCAATTTTGAAACTGCTAGTAACCCTCTCCTGGTTTTTAGTAATTGAACTGAGGGGGAGGGGGGGACTGTACTATTTTGATGTAAGATATTCTTGTTTAGGATTTGAAAATAGCTGTGTCATAGTTTCTCAAGAATACCTGAAATCTCTTCCTCTGTCTTAACTGCACCACATTTGTGTCATACGTGACTTATTTGAAAAAGAGACAGATTGTGAGGCAGCATAAGTTACTGAGAACAGAATTGTAGTTAAAGGTCTGGTTTGCTTATAATCATTTCATGATTTTTAATTCTAAAGTAATTTCAACAGTTTTCTTAGCTATGTAATGTCCAGTGAAGAATAAAGGGCTGGACCTCCCTTTTTATAATTGAGGCGTAAAATTATAAAGCACAAGTCTGATTGTGGGATTTGAAATCTGCCCTTATTTAAAGGTACTGGGTGTCTTAGCAGATGTTTGTATTCCAATTTATAAACTATAGCCTAAGAATACAATGGACTAAGGAATGCTTGAGCTTGTTTTTAAGGTGTCATAGCAAATAATCTGTGTTCTTTTTTTATTTATTCCGCTTCCCCGTTCTCCTAACTGTTACTCAGAATGTAGTATATTAAATGCAGAAAGGATGTCAGCTAGTTTCAGAAAGCTTCTCTTTGATGTAATGTCTAGTTCCTCTCCCTGTGTTATGTCTTGTATCTTCTTTTAAGGTGGTAAATCCACTCTTGATATTCCGGCACTTGGGTAACCAAATGGGCAAGGAGGTGATGAAGCTTTTTGGTTTTGCTGGAATTAGTGAACACCTGTGGGCCTGTTAAACCTCAGTTAGGCCTGTGTGTTTCAGTAGCTTGGAAGGGCTGTTTAATATGTAACCTCCTCATTTATATGGTCATAGTTAATTATGTATTATTATACTTGGGTTCTGTGTAATACTTTTGGAAATTAGTTGCTCTATGCAAGTTACGGTTTTTTATGTTGAACTGAGCCACAGAATTAACAGCAGAGGCCTGCAGGGCAGGTAAATGGGCTCTTCAGCATTCATCTCCTGGATTTTGGAGTTGCTCTGTGAGAAACCAGAGTGTGTGTGAGATTCCAGGTGCTGCTCATTTGGAATGGAGAGCACCAGGAGCAAACCTTGGGAGACTGTGATAGCAGTTGTTGTAGCCACTGAGGGCTTGCAGTAGTACAAATCTGGGTGGTAAATAAAGCAAAAAGCAGCTGACGAGGCTTGCTGACAGGGTGGCTCCCAGGAGAGGCACAGGAGAGCCCTGATAAGTCAGGGAGAGAAGGGGTGAGCAGACTGTGCAGTTCATCCTGAAACCACATGGGGAAGGTGCTGCCTTGGGGAGTGGAAAAAGGACAAACTGATCATCTCAATATTGACCAGAAAGTGCCTCATTTGTAACTCGAGTTCCATTGCTATTTCTTCTGCATCTGTTAGGGCTTGTCCTTGAATTGCCAGCTGGGGACATGTTTAAAAGGAAACCAGAAACTATTTGAAGGCAATACTGTAGGATTTTAGTATGGCCTTTACTTTTACAATAAGTTACTACTACTAATAATGCTGTTCTATGCTTCTTCCAATAATTTAGGTTCTCATCTAGGGCTCTTCAGCAAAGCAGTACAGAAGCCCTGTGACTGGCACAAGACTCCCTGTTCTTTACTTTGTCAACTCTGATAAAAAGTTACTAAACCTTCATTTCAGTTTCATTCCAAGCACATGTTCTGGAAACTTTTGGTAGTTCTGTGATGATCAGCTTCATGTGCAATAGCACTTTGCAATACAAGTAGAATTGCCCAGGTAACTGTGAAATGAGGGGGAAATTGGGTGTACGGGACAGGCCACAGCCAGTGGAATGTTTCAATGCAAGGAGAGAAGACTAGGACTTCAACTTAGACAAAGACATTGATGCAATATGCTAAAATTAATTTAAAAATCATGTTTGGCATAGGATAAGAGAAATTAGTTTACCATTTTCTAAAGGACAAGAAGCCCTGGGAAAATGGGACTCTTACAACAAAGTCTTCTAAAATGTTTTCTCAGTGATTTGTCAGTAGTTAGCTTTTTGTTTTTCCTTTGACCTTTTCAATAGACATTTCATAATTTGCTTTATAAGATAAAAAAATAGGACTAGGTGAAAACTAGATCTGACCAAGTTTTAACTGATGATACTTGAACAATCTGGATTTGGTTCCTTCTGATTGCTCTCAGTCACGAGAACTGGACTTCTCCCCGCTTTCAATTATATGAATTACATGTTATCAAAGGATGAAAATTTTCTAGAAAATGTGTGCTGTCAGGTCCCAGGAAGTCTTAAATCATGCAGGCTGCTGATGAGGTACAGCAGAACCAAATTCCTGCAGCAAATGTCATTGGGTTGATCCTGACTTTTTTGGTAGCTTTCTTCAGTGACTCCAGGGTGTATACAAGACAGAGACTTTCTGTTATCAGGCTTTTATTTATAATAGAAAGTATTGTTCCATGCATGTACTAAGAGTAGAGGTTTGTTTAAGAACAAAACAGTGGTCTGAAAGTGGATGCAGATGCTACAGATTGCATATTATGTTCAGAACTTCATTTTGGTCTACTTCAGTCCTAAGTTACCTAAATTAAAGAATTAAATCATTTAAATAAGTACTGGCTCAGTACTCTTTCAGCTTGATCAAACATTTTAATGCAGCTTTTAAATGATGCTAATAGAACATTAAATTCACTTTTCATTGTAGTAAATATTTTAATGGAAGTGATTTTTATTTTGGGAGAATAAATGATGCAATCATCAAAAGAAGCCTTTGGACTTACTATTAACCATGGAATGCAAGTTTGGTTTTGGGGTTCATGTGACCACTGTCTTTGTAACCAGAGGAGCCAACTGCACATCAGGAAAGGGTGTGTGTGAATTGAAAATTGCTTAGAGGGCCCAGTTAGAAAAGGGAAAATATGAACCTTTTTTCTTTCCTAAACAAAAATGTTAATCACCTTCAGAAGCAAGGATCCACCATCAGCTCTCTTGTGGCCCTTTCATAACATTCTTTCAAATTAGAGCAGCATTTTATCCTGTGTCTGGGACAGCCTTGCAAACAGCAGATGTGTCAGCACAAGAGTCTGAGGAGGGAAGGACATCAGCAAGGTGTGGTCACTGATGTGCCCGGAAATGCTCAGAACCAGGATATGGTCGCTGCAGCCACTGACTGGACTTAGTGATGATTTCTTGAGTAACACTTGGTATACTTTGTTATTTTCAAGTACATCTGATAAATTGCACATTAAATCACAGACTTACGAGTCAGAGACTCGCTCTAAATGAGCTGTTAGTGCTGTTTTATTTGTGGCATTGTCTTTGGAGATGTGACTTTGTCACCTTGCAGTGCCACGGAGCCATTTTGGCAGCAGGATTTGAAGGTGAGCATCCAAGAGCTCAGGCATGAGGGAGCACTGGGTGTGTGTGTGTGCAGTGCAGGTGTGGGACTCAGCTGCCCCTTCTAAGGCAGTGGGGAGGGATATTCACCCAGCTGTGCTGCAATAAACGCTGGGTAGATAGTGCTGGTCTGTGGGACATTTGTTTCCTTGTTGGTTCTCCACTGATCCTGCATTTCCTCAGTCATTGTTGCTGTCTTAACTGTGCCTTTTCTTCACAGAGGTTGCTCTGACTTTGTAGTTAATTTTAGTGTCTGTTGGAAAAGAAAAGGATGGGTAGATGGTTTCCCAAGTGCTAATCAGCCTTAAATTAAATTTTAAAAAGCTATCTTCTGGCCATTTAATATTTTGCAATAACTGCAAGAGGTCAAAGCACTTAATACCTCCATCTTGTTAAGGATACTCTTTTCATTTTCCAACTTCAATTGTACATAGCAGCTTATTCATAATAAAAAGAAGGGCCAGATAACATCCAATGTATGTCTTAAAATTGCTTTCTGAAGCATGTAAATTGTTTCAATGTAACTATTTGTAGGAAATTAAATAACAGATGTCAGGCAATGTACTATCAAAGCGTACTTTGGAATTTAGTGTCCTCAAAAATGTGTTCTACCTTGATACGCAATTTCTTGATCAAGTCCAGTCTATCTGAAATGCCAGTATCAATTTCCCCCTTGTAATTCATGAGTTGGTTTTGAAAGAATGCTCACTTGTGTGCTCAGCACAACATTAAAAGAACAAAACAAAAACTGGGCATTCTGGTAGTGTCCAGCTGGCAGGCCGGGTAATTGGCCTGTAAACAAGTTGTATTAATCTCTGAGAAGTGATTTGCAGCAATAGCAAATTACCTCTGTGCTCAGGATAGGAACAGATTTCATTAGAATTGGATCGCATAAAAGCCGACTTTGGAATTGCATTTGGAAATCCAGATGAAGAGGGAATAATTTTTGTGGCCATCTTACTGCCACTCATTGGTGTAAACCAACTGTGTTGTCATTTGGAAAATAATTGTGCTTCTTCTATCTGTCCCTGCTTTTCCAAGTTGCATTTTTCAAGGCAAGGTTCCCATCCTTTCTGTGAAGTTCTGCAGACGTCATTATGGAATTGGGGAGTATCTTCTGTAGATAAGTTCATTTGGAATTAACACTGAACAGTGGACGTTGCTTGTCCATTTATATCCACAGTTAAATTTTATTTGTGTGTTCATGTTGTTCCTTAGAACTTTTTTCTTCAATATTTTTTAAAAGATGAGGAAAATAACCCCAACCCAGCCCTAGAAAATGTCATTGGAAAGGCAATATTAAATCTATTTCCAGGGTTTCCTGTGCATCACTGTTAGTGATGTAGTTGCACAGTTTGACAACAGAGGGAAGAATTGCACAGCAGCAACAGCCAGTTGTTCCCCACTGCTTTTTAGGTAGAGGCAGCTGGTTAATTTTATTTTGATTTGAGTATTTTTATTTCCCTTGAACTCTTAGTCTGAAAAAGCCTGTGGTGTTTTTTTTTTTTTTTTTTTCAGTTTTCCAATCTTGGAAGTGGATAAAGTTCTGTACCTTCATTGTATTTAAAATATGTATTTGTGTTCCCCAATTAAAAATTGTTATCCCTGCTAAGAGCTTAAAATATATTTTGATTTTTTTTCTCTAAACCTGTTCAGATACAAAATGAGGGTTCAAAAGATTTTTTTTTCATTAGGCAATGTCTTGTGCTAAATATTAATCATCAAGAAAAGATTACTTTGTTTAATTAGGGATAGATCATCTCCTTCAGCCTGAAGCAGCCAACTCAAACTCCTTAATGAGTTAACTGGTGTGTACTGTGAAATAAATGAAAAAGTAGCCCTTTTAATTAAGCTCAGTAATTAAGTAGTCAGACTTTTGTGGTGGCATTCCTCTTTCTAGGTAGCTGGTATCAATCCTGTAAAAATTTGTTTTAGTTCTTGGTTATGAGGAATCATGGAATCCATTCCTTGTTTTATTCTGAAGTGCTCTAGAAACATGTACCTGAAAATTTTATTTGGGTTCATTTTGCCGTGTGAAGTGTAGGGATGAGATTAGAGCTTTGTTCACACAACACTGACAATAAATTGTTTCTTAATTCAAGGTATGCACTTACTGCCATTTTATGAATCTGATTATTGTTCAAGGTGGTTTCTTTGATCTAGTAGAGCTCTAGTTAGGACTTGTAGCTGATAATGCTTCAAAATAACAATGATCTTGAAAACACAAACTGCTTTTTATAGCCTGTCATTTTCCTTGGGAGAGTTTCTGGGTAGGATGTCCCCTTCCATAACGTTCCTGCCTCCTCAGTTTTCCAGGGGTTGAGGTCTCTGGCAGCCCAACCGTGTGGTGTATCAGCCACTTGTCCCAGTTTTGGATCCTCAGTGAACAAGAGTGTTTTATTCTGTCATAGCAATTTAATCTTAATGTGTAATAATAATAGAACGTGTGCTATAAAGGTGTGTCTTGCAGGGATCGGTGTTTTCTCATTTTTTACCTTGGCCCCTTTTGGAGCCAGGGAATTGATTTGCCTCAGCCCCTGTGCTGAGCCACCGGCAGTCCCAGGGGTAAATTGTAGGGGTTCCTACTTTTTAAAGTTAGTCTATATTAAGCTCAGTTTTTGTTAGACTGTTGCTTCACAAGTACGTGATATAAAATCCTGCCTTTGATTTAATATTTATCATTAATTAGGGAGGTGACTTGCTCCTCTATTTACAGACTTCATCAGTGCAAGCTGCTCGTTAACTTATCGTTCACTTAATATTCCTCATGTCAGTGATAAGCTAATGTTCAGATCACAGATGTATTATGTTGTCTCCATATGGTGCTTTGTCTCATGAATTAATTAACTATTTTGGAAAAAAAAATCCTTGTGGAGATTTTTTCCTCTTGGTGAAAAGTCACCCTAGAAATGGTGGAAGGGTTCTTCATTGGTGTTTGTGTTTGAGCATATTTTAGTTAAAAACTTTGCAGTCATTTTGCCAGGTTCTCATTTCAATTTTCTTTGCAAGAAAAGTTTGCTTTAAAGTTGATATTTGTCAGATTTTGAATTGGTGTTTGAGTCAAATGACCATATCCAGTCTACACCTCTGTTCTAGAAACTGTATCTTTGCCACTTTTGGTGTGCAGTCTTTTAGCTGCTTTGAGAAGCTGGTGGGTTTTCTTTTTCCAAATTGTTAACAATTAGTGTAATAGTGCGGTATCTGTTTCAAATGCTTGCACAGTAAACATTTGCACATGCAAATAGAGTAGGTATGAATGTTTGGGGATTTGGCACTGTAGATACGTGGAATCACAGAAACTTCAATGCTTCCTTTGGAAGGACAAAAATAGAGTGTCTAAAATCAGACCCAGTATTGCAGCCAGTGTTCACACATTGCGTGTCAGTAGCCTGTGAGTTTTGGCTTGCTCAATATAAAGTTAAAATAATTTCTTGACAAAGAAACTTCTTGCCACTTGCATTATCATTTGACACAGAAAATACCTGTGTGCTTTTCTATTAAAAAATCTTCCTCTTTGATAAAGTGTGGATGTTTGAAACTTGAAAGTAACATTAAAGATGAAAATGTAAGATGCTTTGCATTAATTTCTGAGGATTATAAATGTACAGTCTGCTTCATTCTGACAAAGTGTCAATTATAAATAGGTCTGTCAGAGTCTTTATACCTCCCTGTACCCCACAGTGTCCACCTGTATCAGCTGTGGGAGGCTGCTGACGCTGGTTGTGTGCAGGGCTTGGCTGTGTCACCCTTACACCTGTGAGCAACTCTAAAAGGGACCCCTGTGGCACAACATTTAGTATTAAATATAAAACTCTAATTAGCCAGTCACGCAGAAACTGCTCATCTGTATGTATACAGCGACAACAAAAGTAACTTGGAGTACATGCTGGGTTTGGCTTAAACAGATTTAAATGATTTCTTGTTATGTTTAGAATATATTAAAAATAATTGTGGACCTGCACTTGAACTGCCCAAACAGAAGAAATATTTTGGGTAATGTTTACTGTTAAGGTAAAAATGAAGTCAAATAATGTAACTCTTGAGACTTCTAACATGTTCACTGTTGCATGTGTGAGGTGTTATCAGTACCAAACACGTCTCACGCTATCGGTACCAGACATCCTTTGTGCGTGTCCATGGAAGGTGACAGGGCGAGAGCAGCAGCGCCATTTCCCCGAGGGAGCTGTTCCTTTAACAGCTCTGTCCCTCTCACCTGAGCCGGAGCAGGCACGGAATTGTAACGGGATTATGATCATGTGAGGGAAAAGAGACAGGGCTGGAGGCAAGGGAGAGGCAGTGGTGAAAGCACATCCTGCCCCAGCCGTCACTCACGGCCGCCTTAAAAAAAATCCAAATCCCCAGGGATTGTGGCTGTGCGTTGATATTTAGGAAAGCAAGATTGTTCTGAATCACAACTTGCTTACCCTGCTGTGTGTGGTGCTGCTGGGCTGCCATGCTGCTGCTTTACACCTTTCTGGTTTCTTCCCTAGAATCCATCTACCGCCGGGGAGCCCGAAGATGGAGGAAGCTGTACCGAGTGAATGGGCATTTGTTTCAAGCCAAACGTTTTAACAGAGTGAGTACTGTTGCATGAAACGTTGGGGTTTGCTCATGTTCTGTGCTCATTGTTTGGCTCAGTCTGTGCTTTTTCTGTGCTGGAGTGTTGGAAAGAAAGGAAAAGCAGGATGCTTGTTGATGTGTCATTTCGGTCTCTGCAGTGTTATTCGAGTCATAACGATCAGGAAAAACTTGGCAGTGTTTTAATTTGAGTTAATACAGGATTGGTGGAAATTATTTATTTTTAAAGTCTCTAAAACACTGGGTTTGTGACTATTTAAGCTGATACCTCCTTGGAGCAGCTTCTCCCTTCTCCACTCCTTCTGTGATTTTTTTGATTGCTTATTAGCGAAATCTTTTGCCTTCAGAACAGTTTGCCATCCTTAAAAGTTACAGCTGCTGATGTGAGCTTTAACTGTTTAGAATCTGGGGTACTACACAATCAAAGAATTTTAAGAAGATTTTTTTATTGAGCTAAAATACAGCTGCATTTTGAGAGTCTGGTTTAATCCACATAAGCAAGTGAATGTGGCTTTAAGGCTGAGACACCTCCTTCACTTATCCCATTATGCCTAAGTATTGCAGCATATATACAAATGTACTTGGGGGAATTCCACACAAAACTGAGTGCCCTCAGAAGAGTTAACTCTTTCATTCAGCAGGGACACTTTTTCTAAAAATGGAATTTAGCATTTTTTCCTAAAATTCCTCACCCCAAAAATGCACTGAAAGAGGGAAAAGCCTCTTAAAACTCAGCATTTTATCACTAAATATATTAAAAATGTCATATTTGTGAATTACCATATGGATTTGTATAATATGCTATACCAGCTCAATTTTAGAATTTATAGTATAAAAGTGTATTTTTGTGTTTATTTGTTACGTAGTTAAAACATATTTCTTTGAAACCCTGTGAATGCATACTGCCACATTAATAATCCATAATATTCTAAATAATGATGTTTTAATTGCAATGAGGTGAATAGTGAATATACACAGAGAGATTTTGATACCTTATTAGGATGCCCACATTAGGATGTCACAATCCTAAACAAGGCTGCTTTTATACCTGCATACAAATGACATCATACAAAGCCAGAACACAAACCACATCCAACTGAAGTTAGTAAGCAGGTTGACATAAACTGTAAAATGTGACATTAAAATGGATAAATTAATGAGAAATTATGGTCATATCTGTATTACTGAATTTGATACCGGATTTTAGTGTTGATTGAATTTTTAAGACTGGAGTACTGCCTTAAGAATTCATTCCTACTTCAAAGTAACCTTTTGCAAGTTTTTCAGATCATTCAGATAAATGAACACATGCAAAAATTTAAACTTTAATCTTGTTGAACACAACATAAAGGTCAGCTCTTTGATATGGCTTTGACTGCATGTGTTTTGGAGAGGTATGAAAGGGTTACCTGGATTTCTGATGGAATCTGGGACCTGTCCCTGCTTCCAGCGCCTGACAGATTTTATTTAGTCTTAATACTACTGCTGCAAAACCTGTAACAGGGCACTGAAGGAAGCCTGATGGGCCAGGAATTTTGGAAGAGGTGGCAATAGATGTCCCAGGCTTCCTCTCATCAGGCAGTTTTTGGGTTGTTTTTCTTTCCTCTGGGCAGTGCAGTTTGGGTTCCTCCTGATCAAGGAGGACTGGCTGCACAGATGAGGCAGAGATGGCATTAAGTCTTGTCTACAACTACCAGAATACAACAGGAGCAGTATAAAAATGCTTTTGTGAAGAAATGCTCCATTCTTTGGTCACTAGTTTTTAACTATTCCAGCACTCCTGGCAAGGATTTTTAGGAGCTGAACACCGTTGGCCAGGAGCGTGTGTGACTCACCAGTGTGGGCATCTGAGGGACCGCAGTGTAATGGGCAGTGCCTGGGAGGAACAGACTGGCACTGTGGCTTTGGGAGTTCTGTCTGAGCTGGGGTGAGAGCAGCAGGGCTCCTTGCAGCCTGCAGGATGATGGGCAATACCTCAGCCTGCTACAGGAATTACTGGAGAATGTTGGCAGCCAGGGAATAATGAGTGAGTTTTATATTGCAGCCTGTGCAGTGTGAGGAGGGTTCACTGGGCCTGGGTGACTTTTTGGTGTGTAAGAATCTCAGATTGTTTGGCACTTTGGGTAGAGTGGATAAAGTGACCATAGCAACATACACTGGAACATTATTTAAAAGCCTCTCCTGTTAAAGTCAGCAGCAGGATGTCTGGCTTCCTCATTTACCCTCATTTTGGTTTAACTCATTTACATGCTCTTTTGTTACATGTGTGAAAACACCATAGATTTTTGATGTTCAGTGCAACACAGGGGTTTGATATCAGATGTGATAGATGCATTTTAATTAGGCAAGGTTTCTACCATTGTTAAAATGTATAGGTGCAGATACAGAACACTTTTTATACGTTGTCTGCTTAACATTTTGTGCCAGTGTTCTCCAGTACAGTCACTTTGGGTGCTTTTTATATGTAATTGTGTAGTACAAACTTCTGGCAGTTTTGTTTGGGTGACCTCTGTCAAAACCTGAGTTTCTAAATAGACTTATTCTCTAAAAATGATTTGCTAATGTCGCACTGTAATGGATCCCATATGCTTGAGGTATTTGTTTTCCTAACATTCATTAAACAGGGCTACATTTAGCGGAATTCTGGGTGTGAAGTGTAACCTTCAGCTATTATTATAATTCTGGATATTCTAAAATTATTACTGAACATCTGTTAGGTGGCTAGGATGGGCTCTTGCTGCTAGAGAACTGCTCACTTCCAGCAGGGAATGATCGTGGGACTGATTAATGTGCATTGTGGCTTGCAGAGAGCGTACTGTGGCCAGTGCAGTGAAAGGATATGGGGGCTCGCAAGGCAAGGCTACAAGTGTATCAACTGCAAGCTGTTGGTCCATAAACGCTGTCACATCCTTGTCCCACTGACCTGCAAAAGGCATATGGTAAGTGTGCATTCTGGCCAGGGCTGAGCGGTGCCACTCGGGCCTGTGCTGCTCTTGGTAGATGTGTCCTAAGTAACGAAATGTGTGCGTGGCTATGGATTTGGAACACTTGGGAGCATCTGGGTTTCTGTTTCTGTGGAGGACAAGCCTTTGGATTGGGAGCGGAGACAAATGAGAAAAGAAAGCTTGTGATGTGACTTCAGTGTGCTCAAGCTTGAATTTGACTTCTCCATTAGACACTGACAATCTCAGAAGTTACTCCTTTTAGCCAGTGGGAATGTTTTAAGAACTAAGGCACTGATGTGATTTCTGCACTGCTCTTTTTAGAAAGGCTTATTGCTTTCCTGTTCCTGTCATCTCAGTTTCTCCAGTACTGTTCTCTTCCTCTCCATGACCCTCATCCCAGTGCCAATGCTGGTGTCCTTCCTAGGCTTTAAAAATCAAAACATTCAAACTTCTGGGTATCTGAATTTTAGTCCTTTCCAATATTCATCCCCAGTATTTCAGTGGTGGTTGTATCATGTTTGGTCTGACTCAAAACTTAAACCAGTATTTTTCTTCAGTGATATTGCATGGGACTTGCCTTGACATTACCAATTCTTTGGCAATTAATTTCTGCATGTTGCTGTACTTCCTGGAATAGTCCTACATGTCTTGGGGATGAGACCAGTGTCCAAATGCAATATAAAATATCTGGTATTGTGATCTATACTAATTTATGCACTACCCTTGCATAATGAGCAGCAATTTGTGGTTTTATTAAGCAGGAAAAGAATATGCCAGTGCTCTGAAGGGAGTGTGTAATATCATGCTGAAGTGTTTACTTTGTTGTAGTTCCATGTGGAACACTCAGAGGTCTTTAAACAGAATAAAAGTTTGAACTTTGCTGTAAAATACACCACTCTTACTTTTAGAAGACAGCCAAGCATCTGTTGTAGCTGCAGAGAATGGCTGATGTAGCATTTAGTTTTTTGGTAGGCCGGTTTTATCATGCATTACAAAATGTTAATATTTGTACACACTGTCTGCAAAATCCAGTTTTCACTCTGAAAGATGTGAGGTTCTCATGGAGCTGTAGTTTAGGGCAGGGTGCTCAGAGGGGGCTGTATACCCAGTGTGGTTTGTTTGTGTGACCTGTGTGTTTGCCAGGATTCGGTCATGCCTTCCCAGGAACCTCGCTTAGATGACAAAAACGACGAGGCTGATCTCCCTTCAGAAGACACTGATGGAAGTGAGTATTGTTACTTTGGAATCTCTCTTTCCCTCGTTTTTTCCTCTTCCTGTTTATAAAAGTAGAAAAATTTGGTCAACTGTCCAGTAATAGTTGAAGCAAACTGGCCATAAACCACCATAAATATCTTTCTGTTTATTGATTTTTAAAATTATTTCCAATGAAGGCCTTTATAACCACACTACTTTGATTTCTTTTCTAGTTCCCTACATTCCTTCAAACCGGAAACATGACACCATTAAAGACGACTCTGAGGTATGTTTAAAAAATATTTTTACAATTCATATTTATGTACAATAACTGATTATTTATGTAAAATAGCTGATTATTTCTTCTGGGCTTTCTACTGCCCTTTTCAAAAGTCTGTGGTTTTTTTTCTGGACATTGATAATGTTTTTTTAAGCATTTTTATTGGATTTTTTTTTTATATTTCTTCTGTGTTCAGCTGTTGTCATTCTGCTCATGATCCAGGATACCTTTTAACATTTTTGTTTTCTCCTTTCCATTTGTTGGAATAACAGTGATTTAGCAGAGGGTTTGACTTTTATGGTCCTTGCAACAAATGGTGGCTTTGCCACTGCCTTGTCTGCTGTCCCTAATGGATGCTCACCCTTTGTCACCCTCAGGCTACTGCTATGGAACTTGGTTCAGTCTGGTAATCCATTCACTACCCAGCTCTCAGAGAGGGTTCATATAAATAATACCTAATCGTTTATAGACAGCTCCTGTGGAAATACAAGTAGAATAACATGCACTTAAACTCTTTTTTCAGGTCTTTTGTGGAACATCTGACTCAATCTCTGCACATCAACAATGTTATTTCCTTAAAGCAGTCTGAAAAATCTGAATATGCTTCGATTCTAAAGGGCTTAAAGACATTTCTTTTAAAAATGCTTCTGGCATGTTTAAAATAAATAGGATGCACTCTGCAGAGCACTGGTAGTTGGTCTGATATTCCCCTCTGAGCAAGGCTGCACCTTTTTCCTTTGCCTCCACTACAATGCTTGTCACTACCATTCCTGTCACACTTGAGTAGCTCCTGCTTATGGGTGACTGCCTTATTTTCAGTCATGTATCTACAGATTTTTATCTCAAATTCGGAAAGGGAAGGGTATAAATTATAAGCACATCAGAGAATTTTAATTGCTCACTTCTGCTGTGTTTAGTGCTCAGGTTTGTGTTTAAATTTGGTAGGTGCTGTTTGCTCAACTGTCCTGAATTATGCTGCTCTGATTGTCCCACCTTGCCTTTGAGCTATACTGAAATAATTTAAGGTATCCTACAGAAAGGAATTGGTGTTCTGGGAGCTTTGTCTAGAATCTTTAAGCTCAGAGCAATCTCTTCTAATAGCAGTCAATCCTAGATCAAGATTCTTTATATAAACACTTTCCACAGTTCTGCAGAATGCTGATCTGTCTGCAAGTACAGTAGTGTGAGGTCAGATAAAAATAGGCCACAGAAGTGTGTCAAAGCCTTGGATGTATTGGTAAAACGTGGAAGTCCAAGTACCTGCTGCGTCTGTCTAGTTCAGCTGCTCCATCTTCAGTCCCATGTTTTCACATCTAATTCTAGCTAATGGTCAAGATTATAATATTTTTTTTAAATAATGATTTTAAAAATAACATTCCTCATAGTGGAATATTTCCTGCAAATTCTCAGACTTGAGAAATTGAGATCTGCTTCTGTATGTTCCCAGGAACCTGTTAGAAATCTTCATTATCATTAAAACTATAGTGAGCTGAGCACAGACAGTTGTTGCCTAAACTGAAACCAAGACAGGTATATTCATTAGCAAATGTGTGTCTCCTTATTCATCTTATATTTAGATATTCTTTATTAATTTGTGCTGCAGTATCTGTCAGAATATGAAAGATGCTCCTCGCTTTGTACAAGGGATACAATGTACATGGCTTGAAGTTCAAGAATTTGGATCAAACCTCATTTCTCAAGACACTGCCTTCTGCTTCCCTGCAGGGAGTATGAAAACGATTAGTTGGATGAACTACTGCCTTGAAAAAAACCAGTAACTTTTAGTAAGAGCAAACCCAATGGAAACCAAATATTTCTAAACAAATGTATTCCACTCAGCATCCAGCCCTGGGTGCCAGTGCCAAGCAAAGTCAGCAAATTCTGTCCAGTGCTTAAAGATCTCTCTGCTTTAATAGTTGCTTGCTATGGAAATGTCTTCAGTTTCTAGCATCTGTTTCTTTTTATACAGGATCTCAAACCAGTCATTGATGGAATGGATGGAATTAAGATTTCTCAGGGGCTTGGACTCCAGGACTTTGATTTAATCCGAGTTATCGGCCGTGGAAGTTATGCCAAAGTTCTTCTAGTTCGGTTAAAAAAGAATGATCAGATTTATGCTATGAAAGTCGTGAAAAAAGAACTGGTCCATGATGATGAGGTAAAAGTCTGTGTTAATTGCATTCTGTTACATATTATAAAAACTTAGTGTGCTTTAACAAAAACCATTCAACTAAGCACAAAGCTCATGTTTCAGACAACTTCTCTGGCAGAGTTGTTTTTCTGACTTTAGAACTTATTTGTCATCAACTCTGCATGAAGCACCAGGGTGAAATCTGAGAGAAGTGTCTCTTATTTTAATAACAATTACTAATAGTCTTGGTAGAAATCATGTATTAAACATTCCAACCTGGATGTGCTAATCTGTAAGTGATGAGATAAATGGGGTGGAATTCGTGCACTTAATTTTGAAAGAAAGCAAATATGTTTTCCAAAGCAAAAGCATTGTCTGTGTATCAGAAAAGGAGCTGAAATTTTGTTCTTAAACTCATGTTGGTAGAGCCTATGTGCAAGTGACTCAGTATTCTGGAATATTTTTTCCATGAGTTCAAAAATTATGCTACTGCCATTTGAGATCCCTGTGGTTTTTGTCTGCCACAGAAATCTGCTGCATGTCTCCATTATTTTCAAAAGCCTTTAGATTTTTTTTTTTTTTGATACAAGACCTGAAATGCACCAGTTTGGGGAAAAAATGAAAAAGGGGAAAAAAAAAAGCCCCAAACCCTTCATCTATTTCCTATAATACACATTTTTGAAAGTAGGATGTTTTGGGCAAAAACTACCAGAACACTATTTTAAGTGCTCTTTGTGTTGGTAGTTTCAATCAGTTGCTCTGGCTGTCATCTTTGTCACTATTCCAGAGGCTGGGCTTAGTTCTCCTAAAATACTTTGGCTTTCTCATTTATTTGATGTTTCTTTTTATGAATCAACATTAGGCTGTTGTGTGGTTTATTTACTGTTTCCTTTCTAACATGTGTTTTTCCAAGAAGGTGGGAGCTAAAGCCAAGTCCTGTTTAATGAGTTGTGCAGCTGTTTGAGAACCAGAGGTAGATGAGGAAAGGCTTTCTGGAATTGTGGCTCTCGTAATTACACAGAAGATAGAGCTAATTGGTTTTTCTTTTCTCTAAGATAGGCTGTATAATGAAATTCTGGGAACTGATAGGAAATTCACTGAATTCTGTGAGTGCATGAGATATTGCAAGTAATGGAAATTTCACCTTAGAAGTGTTCCACAAAGAAAGAAAATCAATTCATAGCAAGTATCAGCATGTTTAAATTAGCTGGTGCTTTCCAGGGAATGGCTGGTAGTGGAGAGAAGTGAGATGGAGGGAAGTCAAATACCTGGGCTTCTGTTCAGTTTTGCTAAGCTTAGGTTTGTTAAGTGGAGTGCTGGTATAATCCTAATGCACAAGTACACAAGTGCACTGATGAAGGGTTAATTTTAAGACTCTTAAAGAGAAGCTCATTCAGTTAAACCAAGAAGCAGTGGACATATTTATTACTTTATTGAAAACTGGATTTTTGGCTCGTGTCTGGAGTCAAGTTTACCCTTCCAAGGTGCTGTATCTTCATGAATGTCCACACACAAAACCTAGCAGATTTATTTAATTTGATGGTGACAGTTCTTGGTTTCCTCTGAGACTTGGTTTCCTCAGTGTCACCATCCATCCCTGACAGGAAGGCCTGGTTTCTCAGTCTCTGTATTTGTCTCCAGATTGGTTGGGAAGCTGAGAGTATCTGTGGCAAATGGAGAATTTTTAGAACAATTACAATTCTGGTGTATTGGCAGGGTCCAGAGTGTTTGCAGGATGGCACATGATCAGTGCATTGCATGAAGGGTGAGTATCTGCTGCTAAACCCAGCTGTCTGTGAGGTTTAAATTGAGCATGGTTATGTGAAGTAAAGCTTAAAGGATTTGTTTAACAACAGCTCTGAATTTTGCAGCACTGTGCCTGTATCATGCAAACTTTGGTAGGTTTTTATGATGGTTTTGCACTGGGTTTTCAGGACTTCTCCCTGTTGAAGGATTAAAGGTATCTGTGATGCTTTTAATGATTTTGGCTGGACCAACTAAGCAGGTTTTGGTAGTTTCATTGAATGAAATTTGAATTTCAGATGAAGAGATGAAGTTCAGTTCACTTGAACCTTTTAAAAGCTGGAGATTAACATTGCTTGTTTTACTGGCATGAGCTGCTTCAGCAGCTTTGGGATCATTTATCTAAGAACTGAATTTATTTCCATGCAGCAGTGTGAGCAGTTTATCAAATATTGCAGATGGATGTTATTTACAATGGCTTAGATTTTGTGCAGGCCTTTCTTAAATGGTTAAGTATATATAACTGAATTACAGTGTTTTATAATTTCCTCTAGATTTTGAAGGGTCTTTGCCTTTCTGAAGAACAATGTAACAATGACAGTGTGTAAGGCAGCACTGTGATGTTCACAGGATTTTTTCTGGGAATACCCACAGTGCTTATCCAGCAGGAGTTCTGATTGTTCAATTACTCTATTTCAGGATATTGATTGGGTACAGACAGAGAAACATGTGTTTGAACAGGCATCCAGTAACCCATTCCTAGTTGGTTTACATTCATGCTTTCAAACAACAAGTCGGTAAGAAAGATCTGAAATTCTTTTTTTTGTTGTTGTTTTTAATCTTGATCATTGTGCTAAGCTGGTTCTCCTAAAGCAAATGTAACCACTGTCATCACAGAGCCAGGAATTTTTGGAAGGAAGCATTAGCATTGTCAGGGATTCACTGCTGCAACACAGTCAGTTCTAGGGGGGTAGCTCAGGCAGGGGTGTGGAGAAAAGTGTGGTGGTCTGGGTCAGACCTGAAGGGAGAGGGCGAAATAGGAAGAGGAGGAGCTGTCCTGTCTTCCTGAGCACAGCCCTGTGAAATGGGTAACGCAGAGCTTCCTAACAGTTTACAGCACCTTCTGCTGAGGAGGCCAGATCAGTTCTCAGTAGTTCATTGTTCCTAAAGAGCCTGAGAATTGGGCTGCCCAGTAATAACCTTTTAATGATAATATTAAACCCTACCTGCATATTGGTATTGTTACCTAGGAGGCTCAAAAGCCTTTAACACATACCAAAGCAGTGTGGGATTTTGAGAAAGTGCTTATTTAACTCTTTACTACTGAAAATACTAATTCTTTGTCCTTGTTTGCACAATCCAAACTGGATGATTTGCTGATTATTTTGCAATTGGAATGTGAAGAAAACAAGGACTTTCATGTCCATGCTTGAGTATGTCACTGGGGAATTGGGATGTGGTTTGGGATTTTTTGTTTTTACAGGCACCTGTTTGCTGTTTCACTTTATAATGCCTCATGCCTTATGTGTCATAATCAGAAAATTGTCATTCTATCCAACTTACATGCAGTGTAGAGTGAAAAGTCTGAAAAAATTTTCATGGATTATCCAGTCATTTATCTTTAAGAATAATCACCTGTTTGTTGCAATATGTATTGCCAATTTTTAAAACACAAAGCCATGCACTGTACCTTTTCTTCAGTCCCCAAACTTTCACCTCCCTAATGGTTAGAGCCAGAGGAAATCTTCCTAGCAGGAAAAACAGAGATGGAGGAAATAAAGAAGCTGTATCAGTATTCTGGAGGTACATGGACCAAGGAGTGTTTGGAAGCAGGAAGGAAGGAAGGAAGAATGATCTCCAAAGGCCACTGAGCGAGGATTTGACCAAAAGAAACTTGTCAGAAAAAAATAAGTAAACCTTTAGACAACTGACAAACTGTTGGGAAAGGCTCTTTAGTTAAACCAACATTCCCAAACACTTTCTCACCAAACGCAAAGTAGAATTGAACACCTGATATAACAATTCAAGTGGTCAGGCAGGGTGAGGGATTGAGAATGAGGTTTCTTGTGAGTATTGAAACCCAGGAAAAGGCTCAGTCAGCAGCAGGATCCTGTGCATTCCTCTTTGGCAGCTACACTGATGGAGCTGAGGAGCAGAAACAGGAAAAAAATCCCCCTGCTGAACATAATCAAAGCTTTCTGTATTCCTGATGTATCTTTATGAGTCCTGCTTTTCCAGCCCAGCTGCTTCTTGCAGTGAAACTCTAGTTTTTCCTTGGTAACTTCAGCCATTTGCCATGGATATAACCATAAAGTCATGAATTCACAATTTGATTATAGCTGTAATGTTATAAAATGATAATTGTGACCTCATTGCCTCAAGCGGGAAAAGCACAAAACTGATTTTGAGTGAATAAATTCATCAACATCAGATTGTGTTAAGTGGCCCAAAGAAAATGAGTCGTAATAGGAGAACAGGTTGTGACAAGGGTACTAATGGGGGGAAAGTTGCAAAAAACCTTCTTTCTCTTGAATATAGTTTCAAATAAATGTTTAACATAAATGTGTACCTAAATGTGAGGTGAATTGATGCTGTATGTAGCTGTTTACATTGTTTCAGATACTAATGATGCTTTTTCATTATTATAATAAAATATGTGCCTTGGACTTGCCCAGAATTGGCAGATAAGTGTCTTCCAAGGATGGCAACAACCTGAAACCTCCATACTGCAAAACTTCTGGTGTTTGAGCAAATCCTTCCAAACCCAGCAAGTCCTGCCACTACTGACACACTTGAATATGACTTGACAAGGAATTTGAAATTGCAGGTTCTGAATGGTGATAAAACATTGGGGACTTCAAAACAGGATAGGAAAGCTGGAAGCAAAAAACATCAGGAATGCTGTGATAAAATACTCATGGCATTGTTACGTATTTTGTTTATTGCTTATTTAATTTCAGCTTAGCATTTATCTTCTTGTGGGGAGGCCACTGAGAGACCTGCCAGCTGGATTTTGTCCAATAGTTTTTATTGGTTTAAGTTTTAACACTTTATAAGTGTTTCAAATGAAGAATCCTTTTTGAAGGAACAAAAACATCACCACTCTAGAGTGATCTGAGAGACTGGAGCATGTGTTCTCCAAATGGAATGTTTTCCAGTGTGTGGATGTGTGGAAAGGAGTTTGCAGCTCATGGGGAATGAGGTGTACAAGGAAATGCTGCTCCCTGGGTCAGCCCAACCTCTCCCAGAAGCTCTCCCTCAGCATGTTTCTGTCCCGAGCTCTCTCTGACCTTGGCAGCTTTGCCTGGATCGTATTTTCCCAAGGACGGAAGCTTTTCTGCAGACTGTAATAGAAATCTTCCTATCTGGCTGATTCCACCTGGATTTCTGTCCCCTGCTGACTTTTCCCTTGTTTTGAGCAGACTGTTTCAAACACTCATTCTCCAGAGAAACAAATGAGCCCAGAGCGTCCATCTGGTGACTGTGTTGTGTACAGTGTCACACTTGTAATTCGTATAATGATAACTTATAATTAATTCATTTAATTAATTTATACAGAGAAAGGTGATAGTATTTAAATAAAGGGTGTGTTCCTACATAATATGCATCAAATAAGTGCTCTCTCTTTTTCCCTCTTAAGTAGCTTCTGTAACTATAAGAAACCTAGAAGTCTAAATCAAGAGTGGAAGTGAAAATGGCTCAGATGGGAAGAATAAAAACAGCTTTTCTGGAGTGTTTCCTTGGGATGCATTAATTGTGTTCTATAATTTCAGATTGTTCCTTGTCATAGAGTATGTGAATGGGGGAGACCTCATGTTCCATATGCAACGGCAGAGAAAACTTCCTGAGGAACATGCAAGGTATTTCCTGACACTGAGCACGTGTTTGCTTCTGTTCTGGTGCTTTAATGGACTTGTATTCTTAAGTTTAGAATGTCCAGGCCTGGGAAGAAATGTAAACTTTATCTTTTGAAGGATGTGAATATTTTTAAAGAGCAAGCAGTTCATCAGTAGTAGCAGTTATTCCAATTTACTCCTCTTTATTGCTTCATATTTAGGTGATGCCTCCTTGATCTGTTGATAGAACGTGGAACTATTCTACCTAATTTGGTCTGATGTTGAAATAATATAGGGAGAAGGTTAAAAATCCATGCATGGCTCTACACTACACAAAGGCTCACTGTCACTCTTTATAAGCTGAAAACAAAGATCTTCCATCTCATATGTGGAATTTTCAGAAAAATATCTGTAGAATAAATAATAAACACTTTCTTAATAAGTAGAATGAAAAAAAATCTTTTTGTTATTTAGGGAATGGTCTTATTCATAAGGACACTGATCTCTTATAAATGTAGCTTGGTTTTGTTATACTATTGATACGTGAAAGTTGGTAGTAAGGTGATGTTTTAAGAACAGATATTTAAGTTGCACCAGCTCTTGTACCAACTTAATGCTAATATGAACTTTCTCCTTCTTCATTTCAGGTTTTATGCTGCTGAAATTTGTATTGCTCTAAACTTCCTACATGAAAGAGGCATCATCTACAGAGATTTAAAACTGGACAATGTTCTCTTAGATGCAGAGGGTCATATCAAGTTAACAGATTATGGCATGTGCAAGGTAGGATTTTCCTGACCTTTCTTCTGTCACTCTTAGAGAACACTAAGAAAATTTATCTTCATCTTAACACTGGTGTGGCTGAGCCCAGAATTTGGTTGTGGAATAGGAAGTTTATTCTGAAAAAATTGTCGAATAGAACCACATTTGGAACTGAATTGTAATAGAAGCTATTTTTTCCCCAACATCTGTTTGAAGAGTACTTCCAAATTGTTTAACTGATTTTTTTTTTAAAAAAAATGTATCTGTAATTAGTAAGTAAAATATTGTTACATACGTGTTGTAACTCAGTTTTAATCAATTTTGCTGAAGAGGAGCGGTGAAGTCATAGGCCAGTTTTGAGCACTATGAGTATTTATTTTGTGAAAGGAAGCTCTTTAGACTCCCTGAGTAACTTGGAGTTTTAAGTCTAGTTAAAGAAAGTTCTCAGAAAAGGAGGTCAGCTTTTAATTTATGAAATGGTTTCTGCATGTAGGAAGGTTTGGGCCCAGGTGACACTACAAGCACTTTCTGTGGGACACCAAATTATATTGCACCAGAGATCCTCAGAGGAGAAGAATATGGTAAGTCATAACTAAATAACCTATAGTTATAATAAATATAGAAGTTGCTTGGTTCAAATACAATTAATTTTTTGACTTACACATTTGTGTTATTATATATTAAGAATTAATTGAGTGCATATTGTACAGGTTAATTTTTTCCTGAAATAAGGTTTTTTTTTCCTCTTCCAGTCACTCATTTCAGCTTCTTTTAAATCATACTTGGCCTGAAAAGTATTTATTAAATGACACTATAGGAAAACATTGTCACTGCAGCTTTGCTGCCTGCAGACACCTCTGAGCTCCCCTACGTTTGTCATCCCAGTTGAGAAAACTCACACTCATCCAGTGATGGTGTAAATCATGTCAGTGATTTCAGTACTAAAACCAGGCCATCAGTCTTGATCTGTGTGAGGGAGAACACGAAAATCCAAGGAGTCCTGGCTGAGAAACCTCTGTGTGCCCATTTGCAGGGTTCAGTGTGGACTGGTGGGCGCTGGGGGTGCTGATGTTCGAGATGATGGCAGGAAGGTCCCCGTTCGACATCATCACTGACAATCCAGACATGAACACTGAAGATTACCTCTTCCAAGGTACAGCCCTTTGGGGTTTGGGTTGTTTTGGGGGAATACAATCAAAATGGACAGCTTGCATAGCAGAGTTAGGGTTTCCTTTCCCAGTGTTACCCCCACAGCTGCTGTAATTGGGCAATTGTGAAGCTGCCAACTCCATAACAGGCAAAAGTTCTTTAAAGCAGTTTCTGTAACAGAATCTGTCATGCTCTTGTTGAAGGCCCTAATATTAAATCAATTTCTGTTTAAAATCACACTTTGCCATATACTGAGGACTGAAAGTTTTATTTCCTGTTTACACAACACATAATAGCAAAAGGTAACGAAGACAGCGTGTCCCTTAGGAAATCTTGCAATGTCAATAGAACATTGCCTTGAATTCCTGTAGCTCCTTTTGTTTGCATGATCTTAAATAATTACTTTATCTTCCATTTTCTAACTGATACCAGACTGAAATAATAAGTGTTTGTATTGAAATCATGGTCAATGTCACAAACCAAAACCCAATACTGCTGTTTTTAAACCTGTAACAGTTATTCTGGAGAAGCCAATCCGGATTCCAAGGTTTCTTTCTGTCAAGGCTTCCCATGTGTTAAAAGGATTTTTAAACAAGGTAAATAACATTCTCTTATTTTTAGCATCTGAAAGCTGGAAGTCAGAGCTTCCTGTTGAAAGTGATACAGTTAAGAAGTTAATCTGCTTACTATTAAGAAAATCTATAAAACCTTGGTATCCTCTATGTTAAAAACCCCACTTAGTTGCAAATTTACTGAGGGAATTCCACAGCACAGGCTTGATTTTCAGCTAGGTGTAGGCTTTCAAAAAGTAGCTATAGCTTTGTTTATAAACTCTTTTCTGTAATACTTACTACTCATTTAATTAAGCTGATTGAAATCTCTAGAACCATTATCATGAATGGCAAAAAGAACGTGAATTGTACATTTCTAAATAAATCCCGTATTTTAAGAAGTTGTAAAATAGAATTTAAAAATTAAATTTCAAATAAACTTTATTTAAAGAAAAAAAAAATTAAAATCCCTTGCTAGCCATAGTGTGTTTATTCCAGCAGAGTTTGCAGTCATAGGAATGCTGGAGTCATCTCTGTGGGCTTTTTGGCAAACGTGGGCTGTAAGTGGCTTGGAGTGTGTAATTCCAGTGTCTTGTGTTTTCCACAGGATCCCAAAGAAAGGCTTGGCTGTCAGCCCCAGACAGGATTTGCTGATATCAAGTCTCACACGTTTTTCCGCAGCATAGACTGGGATCTGGTAAAAATCAGTCGTTGTGTTTCTGGGTGTTCAAAAGGAATAATTCATTAATTTATTAGTTGTGTGCATATGGACAGCTCCAGTGCAGACAGGGAAAATGCATTCTAGAAATGTAGAAGTAGTACTCATAGTGCATTAAAAGCCAGCTGAATTTATCAACTCTGACTCCTAAAATCAGCTGGATTATTCAGGTGAGTGCCAGGGTTTAGTGACCTGAGGAAGAGTGAGCAGGATCAGTCCCTTTTGTTAAGGATGTGGCTGGAGGGCAGTGGGGTTATTTATAAAGGGGCTCTGATTACAGTTTGCAGGTTTTCTTTAGTACTGGTGGTGTGAGGGAGGTTTCTGGTTCGTGGTGAAGATGATGACTTGTATTTCAGTGGGTTTTCAAGCGTAAAATTGTATCAAAATTGAGTTTTTAAATCTTCTGCTACTTGGTAATTGTGTTACCTTCTGTCTTCAGTGTGGAAACATCCCAGAAATGACATTGTAACATTTATTGACGCTTCAGCAATAAAGCTGTGAAGTCTGGAGCACCTCCCTGTCAGCCTTACATTTTTAACAGCTATTTAACAATTGAAAAGTGTGTCTGTAGTATTTTCATAGTCTGGGAAGGCTGCAGGAAGTGTAGGAAGAGGCAGCACTAACATGAAAGAGTTCAGATGAGAGAAAGCTGCACAATTTCATTTTCCCTTTGAAGCTGCTGCTCTGAATTTCATTGTAACGTTCTTCAGAGAACACATTCAGTGCGTAAAGTGCCTGTGCTTTAAAAGATCTGGTGTTTACAAAATTATCCCTGTAATGAGGGCTGGCTTTAATTTTGCCAGACATCCCTTGCTTGGAGTCCTCCCTCCAGCCTGAGTGTTATTATTTTTCTTTTTTTGCTACCTTGTGGTGCCACAGTGCAGTTCACCTGGGGGTGTGGAGCAGAACATCATGTCCTGCAGTTTGTTCTGCTTTGCAGTTTTTTGAGAGAGAGAAGACAACAACTGTCGGATTTGTATTTTATTTGTAGAAAAAACCTCTTCATTGAAATCGGTACTTCTTGGTCAACATTTATGCTGATTGAATTTTTGTCTTTTCTAACATATTTTCATGGCTGAAAGCTTTAATACAAATATCTATTTTTTTTAAAAAGTGGAAAGATTTAGGAGATCTGTTTTGTGATATGGTTAGGACAGTGCTGCTCCGGAGGATCAATGTTAAATAGACTTGAAGCTAAATTTCTAATAAGTTCTGGCAAATATACTCAGGAAAAAATGAGAAAATATTTGGAAAGCTTTTTTAGTTATTAGAATCTCCTACTCACCACCTGCATGCATTTCAAAGAAAACATTTGGACTTGAAAAGATTTGGAAAAGCTTTTAAGTTGGAACCCAAGGAAACGACTTAAAACTTGTTCTGTGTGAACCTTGAGCTAAATGGAAAAATAAATACAGGAAAAATGAACACACAGCCCAGGAACATTTTTCCTGGTGTTAGTCATCCAAAGTGTGTGTGGCACAGCCTAGAACACTTCAGATTGCTCACTCTGGTGTAGGATGGCTCAGCAGCATCCAGGGCCGTTCTTTTTTAGATTGTTTTGATACATTCAGTCTGTTCTTATCTCAGTGCCTGTTTTTATGGTGTTTAACCATTATATGCCAGAGCAAGAACTACAAAGCCATAGCTACTGTTTGCAGTGAGGTATTTTTTAGAGCTTCACCACCTATTTTTGATGAGTGAATTTTCTCAAGTTAAAGGCTGCAAGTTCCGTCTATGGCTTATTTAAGAGGGCTTTTATGCTTTACTGAGTATAACAAAAGAGGAAGTCTGATGTTTAACCCCTTGTGGAATAATGTCTGTCTGTTGGATGTGAGTGTGTGGCAACAACTTCACAGGGATGGTCCTGCTGCCCTACTTCAGTTTTTAAATATTCATTTTGCTAATTCTTTCATGCTGCCATTCTTGTTTGGGAGGAGCTAATTACTTCTTCCTTAAAACTTTGATTTCATGGTGCTTTCCCAGACCTGATCACTGATGGGATGTTGATGTGTTAATTCACCACCCTGTGACAGTTTCACAATTTCCTCCTATCTCCATCTGTGCTTCCTGTGCTCTTGTCTGAAACCTGAAATCCAAGATCTTTCTGTAATTTATTCCCTGTTTTGTTTGCTCTGTACTAACCATCATGAGAGATCCTGGCCCTAA
This sequence comes from Corvus moneduloides, assembly GCF_009650955.1. Lineage (NCBI taxonomy): Eukaryota > Metazoa > Chordata > Aves > Passeriformes > Corvidae > Corvus > Corvus moneduloides. Next base: position 2,457,006 of record NC_045497.1, read on the forward strand.
AATCAAGTTTGCTCCCCATGTTGGTAATACAAGTCATCATTTTCGTCAGTGGTAACTACTACTCACATCCTGCTTACCTGTCCTAAGTTAGATTATGGAGATTTGTAGCCTAGACAGTTTTTTAACTGACTATAAATGTTAGAATTAGAATGTTGGTGTCTGTGCTACTATAAATTGGACTATGTGACAGATTGCACACAAGTGCAGGAAGAAAAGTAGGTCGATTTCTCAGGAACAAAAGTAAATATATTGTGCTAACTGCTGTATTGCAGCACTGTGGGAATTTATCAGTCCTGAGTGTGATCTACCAATTTAGAGAAAACATAAATGGTTGAATTATTTGTGGATTTTTATTTTCAAATGCAGAGCACTAATTGTGTTGGTGTCTGTTGCCTGGCTTGTAGGGTGTACTACTTGGTATTTTGCTGTTCCTCTCCAATAGCACTTACTGCAGTTGGATTTGAGTTTCCTGAGGGATGTTGTAACTCTTCCACACTGTAATTTCTCCTTTCCCCCATATTTTGGGTAGCTGGAGAAGAAGCAGACGACGCCCCCGTTCCAGCCGCAGATCACGGATGATTATGGGTTGGATAACTTCGACACGCAGTTCACCAGCGAGCCCGTGCAGCTCACCCCAGATGATGAGTATGTGCTGCTTTCACCCAATCCAGCTGCATATTAAGAAATTAATTGATAAATTATCTGAAAATCACTAAGAGACTGTGTACTTGCCATTAGAACATAGTCGTGTTACAGTAAATTTGAAATCTTTGTATCCTACATATCTTGCATAACTTACTATATATGATACAAGACTGCCCAGTGTTCTGATAAACTAAACACTGCTCTCATTTGTTTTTCAGAGATATAATAAAGCGAATAGATCAGTCAGAATTTGAAGGATTTGAATATATTAATCCATTGTTGCTGTCAACAGAAGAAACAGTATGAAGAAATGACCTCGTTGGGGACAGTGTGAATGACATTAATTTATCCTTAACTACAGTATATGCATGCGAGGCTGGGGACTGGTCACTTTGGATGGAGACCAATGATCTAAAAACAAATTTGCTGCTGAAAATCAAAGAAGAGAATAATGATTTTGGTGGGTGTCCTCTGCCACTTAGTGATTCTTAAGTTCTGGGCACTGACACAACTGGCTTCATTAATGAAGGAATTTGCATTTTGTGCCTGTTTCATGAAGGATTGAAACGTTCATTGCATCCCTGCAAAAGGAGATCATGAGAAACTTTGAGATCCACACACTTTCTACAAACATTTGATGCAATGAGCTCCCAGTTGAAGAGTATTACAGTGTAACATCCTGAAGAATAAAATATATTATGGTGGTGTTGAAGCTTATTTTTGATGCCTTTTTTCACAAGTGGTACCTGTCTAAACATCTCAGATATATTTAAAAGGAGTTGTGTTTTATTAGCAATCAAAACATAAATTTGGGTACAAGATTTAAGTGCCTAAATGGATAAAACTGCATTGAAGGATTATTGCGTATTTGGGACATTCTTACACCTGGTAAGTTCTGCTCGTTAATATTAAGTAACATTTCCATCTGAAACATACAGTTCACAGCTGCAGCCTGATGTTTAGTTGCATTTTTACAGAATTTGGAATGCCGAGTGACTCAGTGAGATTAATTCCAAATTGGAATTTACAGTATCAATTTCAAAATCTGTTGTCTTAAACTCCAAATTTACCAAAATGTAGAGATTGAAGAAAACTAAATTTGCACACAAAGGGTTTCTAAACATACTTAAGCAGTGCCTACACCTACAATGATATTGTGTTGTATATTAGATTTTTGAAAAGTATTTTTATCAACAATACAAATATTCAGATGTAGAGCAAAAGCATAGTAAAGCATAGCCTTAAAGTTTAAGTAGTAAATCTAGAATAACCATAAGATAAAATCCACTTTCCTGATAAAGCACACCTCCTACTTATGATAAACTGTCTGCTTACAGTTACTCAGTGTATGTTAATAACTAATCATTCTGCAGCAGAGAATGGGATCTTTCAGTGAAATGATTTGCATCAAAGTAGTACAATTTTTTTAATGGAAGAAAAATGAATACCTAAGAAATTGGAAAAAGCAAAAGACAACTATGGAATCCCTTCTGGTGGGAACTGGGGGGGTGCCAGGGGAGCCAGGGCATCCGAAAGGGGAGAGCTCAGGAGCTGGCAAAGCTGTGCTGGAGGTGCCGGAGCCGCGGCCGAGCCGCCGGGTTCGCTGCCCTGGGACAGCAGCGAGGCTCTGCTGCCTCGGGCTGGGCTGCGGCTCCAGGGCTTGTGTGGGAAGGAAGAGAGGAGGAACCCTGTGCTGTGGCATCTCACCTGGTTGGGTGTAAAACAGGATAAATTGCGACACTTTCACTTCTTTACATTAACCTATGGTTTTTCTCAGGGTACAGCATTGCATTAGGTGCTGAACATGACATCTTTGGGATTCACATCCAAGTCATGAGGTGCTAGGACCAGACTGCCAAAACATTGTTTGAAATATTCAATTAATCATTGATAACAATCTAGGTTTTGTATCCCCTCTTTAGCCACAATTATGCAGACCCGTGGTTGTTTAGTTCTATGAATCCCATTCAGGTTTCAGTTGTGGGTTTCTCTGTTGGACTGTAGCTTTTCATATTCAGCAAAATGTGTTTTAATCAGCACTAAATAATTTAACCAGTAAAAAGTACTTGCCTCAAATGCCTGGACTTTAGATACTTTATTATCTACTAAAGGCAACATTACCTTTTAAATGTAATCTGACATTTTTTAAATTGCTCCTTTTCCCTCTTATTTTATTTACCCTGAATAACTTCCTTTTCAGTGTTTTCAACTCCCCTGGTACTAAAGCTAATCAGTAGTGATCAGAGTGACTGCAGGCAGCTCATGAATGGAACTGTGACAGGTTAAGCTGTCCTTTGACATGCCAGGGCATGGAACTTTAAACTGGAAATATTAGAAATGTGGGTTGGGGTTTTTTTTTAACCTTTTTTCTAGGTTTCAGAACATTTTGGGAGGGAGGGAAGGAAGAATAGAAAGACACATTTTGCTAAACAAACATTGTAAAGACTATTTGATTTTTATTTAAGAATTTACAGGCATTTACAATGTTGCTGTGTTGCCAAATAGTTTGCTGGGTACAAGTTTGGTTGCTCATGTGCAAGTGTTTGAATAATGTTCTGTTCATGATGAAGGGGAAATTTTTTATATAAAGTACTTGTTTTATAAATAAAAGAAAATGAAGGATGTAATTAAATGTGTGGTTTGGAAAAAAAATCCTAATATATTACAAATGGATCTGGTAATGATATATAGTTGTCTTATTTGAAATAGTAAATGAAAATTCTAGCTAATTTAATGATTGTAAAACAGTAAATATGTTCTTGTAGTTTTGTATAATTAATTAGTTGGGATCTTTGCTGACCAGTTTTACTTGTGCAGAAGATGGTATACTAATCCATAACAGCTGAGATCATTTATATTCTTGCACATCTATTAAAGACTTTAATGAAAAAGTTAATAGACTGTTATTATTTATCAGTAAACTGGGCTATGCCCAACCTCTGAAACAGACAAAGAATGCTAAGTTCAAATGACTTTTTAACTCAGTTTATTTTCGTAGATTACTGGTATTTTTTTCTAAACAGGTAAACTTTTGAATTAGAGTAAGTAACAGTTGTCTTTTGCTCAGCTGCTTTCTTCTGTCCTGAGAAATTCGGAACTGTGCATCAGACAAAGCTCCAGGGATTTCCAATAGTGCCTTTTTTTCAGGAGTACCAAGCCTGATTTCCCTGGGGATCTCTAGGACATCCCAGAGCACCATTTTCAGAACTAGAACTACTTTACATGTATTTGAGAGGCTTTAAAATAAAAAAAACAAACAGGCAGGTGGCACTTGACCTTCTACTGAGTTACTGGCTTGTGATCCTTAAGCAAGGCAGAGGTGAGGAGGTGCTTCCTTGACACATTTTTCCTTTTCCTTTGAGAAAGCTTCATCCTTGGCCTTGCTCCTTTGCTCTCCACTCTTCTGGCTCTACCACATGACATCATCTGCACTTTCAGACAAGCACCTGGCAAGGTGGCCATCGATATCCAGCTGTGAGAGTCTGCAAACACAGTGTTTGTGCAGTGAGAAACAGTCGAATCCTTCTACTTTACTCTCTCCCAGAAATGTTCTGGTACCTTAGGGGAGGAGTCACTGCTGTGCCCAGCAACTCTACACAAATCTACCCAAACCTCCCACCCTTGCTGTTACTGCTGCTCCAACTGGAGCTAAGTAGCATAGACCTGAATATAGAGATCTGATTCATTTTAAGCCTGTCTCGATAGAATGACCAAAATTGTATAAATATTAATGCAGCCACTCTTTTGTCTTCCTGTTCAGCCTCCTAACAACAGGAAAAGTTGCACCCAACAGAGCTTGCAGGGTTAGGGGACCTGTTGAAATGCACATTTTCAGCAACTCTGACAGCCTACGTATTATGAAATCGTGTTAACAGCTCTTACTAAAGAGCAGATACTCAACTTGTAAATGGGATTAAAATAGGTAATTCTGACAGCTAAAAAGGACCTCACAGTAGAAGTTTTGTCTGCTTTTGTTATTTTGTATATAGAGGATGGGGTTAACTTATGGGAAAGTTATGAAAAAAACCAAAACAAACTTACCTTCCACTAAACTTAATCAGACACATTGGACAACTGTCAAGGGCTGAAGCTGCTTCACTCTGGCTTTCCATTTTCTCTTCGCAGCTCTCAGCCCCAGGAGCACTCCCGAGCCGAGGCTTCTCCGCAGGCCCCCCTCTGGTCTTCCCCACGGGAACATCCCCCTGATGTGTTTGGATTTGAGGTTCTTCCTCACCCTTTTCTTTCCCCTCTGCCCTGCTGTTCTGTACAGTCCCTGTGCGGTGCTGCTGAGGGCTCAAAGCTTCTGTGGGGCTTTGTGCCAGTGCCGAGGGCTGTGCAGAGCTGCTGTGTCCAGGGAGTTCACATGACTTAAGACTCGCATCCAGCTTTGAAACACCTTTTGTGTCTTCCCCAGATGCGGTTTTGGCTTGATCTGTACTGATTCCCCAGCAGGTTTTCTCAGCTGTAGATGATAAACTTTTCAGTTTATCTGTTTGGCCCTGTCCTTTATGTAACTCATTGCTCTGGCTCTGTGTTGGCTGCTGGGAGCTCAGATCCTTGGGCTTCAGACGTTTTTCTTTGTGAAAAGATGGGAATGATACCCACTGAAAGTCTTTCGTTCCGACTGTAAAGACTTCCTGGTGTTCTGGACTCTTTTCCTCAGCCTTGCAAAACACACACACAGAGAATGTCTTAAGCAAATGTGGCTCAATCAATACTTAAACCCCAGGCTTTGGGAACACATTGCAAATACTGAGAAAGCTGAGCTACTGTGAAGAAAAGAACATTTTATTTATGTCCCTTTTCCAGCACCCATAAAGCAATCAGGAGCTTCCTGGAGCTGATGGAATATGGGTCTTCCCTGAACGTTTCTAAATGGATACAATGGGTACTCATGTTCCAGAGAGACTACGGATGAAAACAACAACCTGCTGCTGTTCAGGGGAGGAAAAAAGTACTTTATAAGGACTGATTTTTACGTTGTGATCTTGCCTAATGCCACTGGAACGATGTCAGGGTGCGTTCTGTGTAACTAACCCCTCCATTACAGTTTGCCTTTTCCAGTTTCACTCCTTTGGGCGATGCTGCTGTTTATGGCAGTCAGCATCCTTACACAGGCTCCCTCTTCCCAGCAAAATGTTGGAAAGAATTTGCTGTACTGCAAAAAAAGCCTCTTGTAGCTGTCCTTATATTCCCTGCCACACCATGCTTGGCCACACCACTGCACATAAAGAGCTGAAACCCACATCTCTAAAAGCTATTTCAGATTGTTTCCCATTAACCAGGCTGTCGCTATTGGAAGCAGGACACGAAGTGCAAAAACAAGGATACAGCACGCTACCTTTTCCAAGAACTCTGGAAAGCTGGGCACTGTGTCCCAGTTTGTGCAGTGTGAATTTTGACTGATGTCTTTCAGTAACAAAATCCAGGTTTTTTCACACTCATTTAATTCTTCCTTTTCAAACCAGGAACACCTGTCAGTCGATGCCCTGTAAAGACAGTCCAATAGTTTGAAGGGGGGAGAGAGGAAAGAAAATACTCTTACACTGATACTAGTTTGCCTCTTTTTTCTGGAACACAAAGACATTATTTAGCATACAAACATTTTTTTACAGCTTGCTATGACATGTACTTTGTACAGCTAGCAAAAAATTAATGTCTAAATGCTTTCTTTTCTGCTTCTAACAAATGAGCCGTAGGTATCTATCACTATTTTCGCTTCCAAGTGAAACAGTTAGGTGTAGCCACTGTTTTATATTCTCAAATACCAAACTTAACACCTGCTGAGCACAGAAATCATGGAAGTGTTTGCACTGAGGGTGGCAATTGCATCAGTTCCCATGTATGTCTGGGCATTTCCACACTGCCATTTGAAATTATCTTCCCAAACAACTTAATTTAACTGATCCTAGGAACTATAAGCACTAAAAGGTAATGCTGTACAAAGACAATTCCAAGGGGAAGATGGAATGTTAATGTCACAGTGGTATTTCCAGCATTCTTTCTGACGCGTTTTCTTGGGTCGCTGTCCAGGAATAAAGCCGCGCGGTGAAGAAATTAGAAGCAACACGCCCTCAAAGAGCAGAGTGATGAACCTCTCATAGGCCGTGGTGGAAGGGACACGGCCGAGCCCCCCGGGCTCGAACACGAACCGAGCCACGCATTGCCTTCAGTCCTCCCCAACTCCAGGGCTGGAAAAAACAGGAATTATTTCTGCGTTCCTGTGAGCCGTGTTCTGGAAGAAAAAAATACTGAGCTTTCATACATTAGCATTTTTCAGGCCCTGTCCTCGCCAGTGCTGTTCTGTGCCGAGGAACGCGCGCAACGCGCAGGGCCCGGTGTGCTTTACCCTGCAGTTTTGTCTCTATTTTTTTTTTTAAGGCGCTACGGGCGGTGTTTTATGAAATAACCTTTCACAGCCATAGACATGGATCTGGCCGCGAAACGCTGCGGGTCGCTGGGGCCGATCCGGTCCCCCAGGACCGATCCGATCCCCCCGGTGCCGACTCACGGGGGCCGCGGCGGGGGCTCGGGGCCGGGGCTGCGCTCCCGGCCGCGGGCGGACGGCGCCGTCCGGGGCTTCAGGCGCAGCTTGGCTGCTCCTTCCTCACACATGGCCGAGCCTCCCCGCACCTCGTCAGGGGACGGCGCTGGCGGCCACGGGAGGGCGGGGAGAGAGGGCGACCGGGGCTTCCTCCTCCTCCTCTTCCTCTTCCTCCTGCCCCGGGAGCGTTGCCGGGGCTGTGACTTGCCGCCCGGGGCTGTGACTTGCCGCCCTTAGAGCCGCCCTCACGGCGCGGGTCGGTGGGGGCGGGCGAGCAGCTCTGAGGGTGCCCTGAGAGGAGCGCTCCGTTCCCCAGCCTCTGCCCCCTTCAGCCGCCGGGGGCTGGGCTGCCTCGAAAACAGCCCTTTTTGTGTTGCTTTTACCGCTCAAACTTTATGGTTTTGTAGGGTTTTGGTGTGTCGGGAAGGGCAGGGTCAGGGGCTGTGCTGGGTGGTCCCCGTGGCTGAGGGGGATAAGATGGCGGCGGGTCGGGCCTGGCCGGTCCCGCCCTGGGTCTGCGGCTGCCGCGCGGGGCCAAACCCAAAGGCTGTTGTTGCAAAAAATAAAATGGATTGGGAGCGCACGTCTGACCTAATTTCGCTTTTAGAGAAGAATCTGAACTGATGCAGTTTGACGTTTTTGGCGGGAATGTCGCCGTGTGGCTTGAAATAAAGTGCTAGAGAGGGTTTAAACACTCCCCAGGCTGCAGCCTCCTCAAAAACAGACACCAGAGGAATGGTGACAGACGCTTCATCCTCCAACAGTACATGAAAGGATCAGAAAGTAACTGCTGTTTAAATTCTTTGCAATTGATGCAAGAAATAATTGTACAAGGAAGTAAATCCGGTTGGGTAACAGGTGTTTATGAGGGCGCACCAGTACTGACAACTCTTTGCATAAAACAAAATTTTTATTGGTGAAACATGAATCCCAGTTAACTTTTTTTTCCCTGTAACTGTATTTTTGTGTTGCTAGATGTCTGTGGACCGCTCCATCCTTGTATTTTTCAGAGTGGAAAGGAGGCATCAGTATTGACTGTATTAAAAGTTACACCTGTGAATCACTGTGTTGGCCACAGAGCCCAGCAAAAATTTATTAAGTGACAGTTGACATGCCTTAATATGTGCTTTGAGTGGATCTGAACCTTGAAAATGGGTATCAGAGTTCAGAGATTCACATTTCACATAAATTAAACCTGGGCAGGTCTGGGCAACCCCATCCAGAGGTGTTTCAGCTGAGGATGATTCTGTCTATGCAGAGATCTGGGAGGCTCTGCCCAGCCTTCACCTTCCCTGTGTTAACTCAGTTATTTTCTGTTTCTGTGGCACCACAATGTCTTTTACTCTATGTAATAGCTAATTTCTTAACATTAAAGCAGCATTAATAGGTTTCCTTTTGCAGATAAAAATCCTGGAAGTGCAAAGTGTTTGGTTGCTGCTGGGATCTTTGTCAGTTTATACAATAGATAGCCCAGCTGAAAAATAAAAATAATAAAAAAATGGTCACGCTAGAGGGCCTGCATTTCAGCTGTGTGATGGGCAGAGTAAAACGAGAATGAAATTCAGGAAGAAAGAAACGACAGTGGAAAAGCCAACCCCTGTCACACAGACTAACCTTTTCCCACATTAATGTCTGTTACAGCTATGCAGTGCCCAGGGAACACCCAAGGGATAGTCACAGTGTTCTGCCTGTCGTTTTTGCTGCCATTTAGAAGCTGCTTCCCAGTGTGCTGAAAGGAGATCCCAGGAAACAGGCCCTCCTTTCCTTCTTTGTCGGGAAAGGCATTCCTCCAAAAGCTGCAGGTGGAACAAGGTAAGTGGAACAGAGGTGAGGGGTGAATTTGGATCTGAAGGTTTTAGGCTGCTGTGGAGAGGAAGGTGGTGGTGGAAGCAGAGACAAAGCAAAGAACAGCAGGAGAAAGGGGGTGTAAATAAAGCAAAAGTGTGGATTGAAGAGAGGTTTGGCTGTGGAAGTGGTGGGAAATGAGATGACAGAGGAGGGGTAGAAGTTTGATTTCACAACTAGCTGAAGAAGTGTTCCTTGGGGGATTTTACTCAGGATCACTGGGAATTGGGGCCCAGCGCTGACTGTCACCACATGGAGGCAGCAAACTATGCAAAACCAGGGATTTAACAGAATCCGAGGGACTGTGAAAGCACTCCGAACATACTCCTGGGTGTATCTATGCTAATGATCAGTTACGCCACGGAGTTTCTTTTATTCCTGTGATGTTTGGGTTAGTATTTTATGCTTTATGACCCCTTGGGTACTCCTTGGACAATCCTCTGCTGCTAAATCATGTGTTGTACCCATGGATTTATGTTGTTAAGTATGACTTCTCCCAGAACAACCATCAGGAGTGCAGCCTGTTCTTCATGCTGGAGGTGTTGCTGTGTGGTGCTGTGAGCACTTAGAGCATTTGCAAAAGCTTTATTATGGGGGAACATAAAAATTGGTTATTGTGCAGTAAGGGCCACAAATGAAAGAATATAATAAAAAGAATAGGGAAAATTATTACTGCAGCTTCTGCTTGTAAAGAGCAAAAGGGGAAAACCTTGCTTCTGTAGCAGCTGTACATTGTAGGTGGGTTTGGATTTTGTAGATTTAACTGAAAATTCTAAGGTTTTTTTGATTGTTGTCTGTTTAATGATACCCACTTTAATGATACCCACTCTAACTATGTCATGTTTCCATTCTTGCTCTATCTGCTTCTGTAACTACCTGCAGATTTCAAACTAGAAATCTTTGTCCATTAAGGGTACGTAGTAATTTTCATCTGCATCTTTCCAGAATTAATAATGTACTAAGAAAAGGAAGGAAAAGTGAAGAATAGGACCTGTTCTTGGGTTTGCACAGGATTGTATCTTCTGTTTCCTCCACTGCATGGAAATCCTATTACTTCTTGCTTGATTTTGGGTCTTGCTAATTTAATAATGAGAGTGTTTAGTGGTCTTAGGAAAAAAGTTCTCCTAGAAATGCGGAGAGTGGTCTTCATCATAATCAGCCTTGACTGGATTTGAGCCAGTGGTCAAGGGATCTGAGCTTGTGGAAGCCAGAATGCTCTTGCAGATTATCTGCAGGTATTTCCTTGTAAATGGGGTGCCAGCATGTGTAGTTATCTCTTCCCTGTTGAGTCTCATCAAGCTGCACATGCTTAATCTTTACTTACACGGTTCCTGATTCTTGCTGCAAAATGGGCCTCAGTTTTAACTTTTGCTCTCAGGAAGAAGGGGCTATTATAACAAATTCTAATCCCTTGCAGTTCCACAATCACTAAAGTCTATAAATTGCCTGCCAAACAAACCAAGTGATCTTTTCCTGGGCTGAGGGAAAGAGGAGAGTGTAAAACGCAGGTGCCAGCATTTGCTGGGGAAGAACTGGTACATTATCAACTAATCCGCCTTCTGCTATTTCTGATTTCCTCCCCAACAGCTGCAGCATTGAATGAGAGCTTCTGCATTTGGGAAGAATTAGAAAGCCTGGTAGTGCAGGGTCTCTATTACAGATACAACAGCTCACAGACAGGGAGGAGATTTTTGCTGCCGGTGTAGAATTTGGAGTGCTAGGCATTTTATAGCCTGGAAAAATTGTAATTTTCAGCTGTTGTTATGGAGTAATCAATGAAGAAGAGATGCCACAGTTTCAGCTGGGTTTCTCTCAGAGCCTGATGTCATTGCATGCAGAAGCTATTATTTTTTTTAATGTGCCACTTTGAGCCTGAAGCACATGCAGTTTTTATTAAAACTTTTTTTTTATGACGACTGATGCTCGCTGATAGCTTTAGTCCTTCTGAAATATCTTTGCTTCTGTAGTGATAGCTCCTGTATCAGATGAAAATGTTCAGAAGAAATTGTTCCTTGCTAGACCATTGAAATATTATTATATTTTAATTATTTTATCTAATCAATGCTTAGCTTAGGAGTACGTGTTGATAACTTTTTGTCCTTGTCAAATAGTCTGTGACTTCACTCAAGGATGAGCTTGTCCATTCTGCTCAATGTAATAAAGGACAATGTCCCCAAAGAGACCACAGTCTGCAGAGCAGCAGGGAAAGCTGCTGCAGCAAATGTCCCACAGCTGAAATGCTGGCACTCTAATGTCACAGTGTGTCCCCTGAACATCCCAGTGGCAGCAAATGCAGCCCTGGAAAGAGAAACTCAGCCACACTAACCCACTCAGTCCAGTGCTAATCACTGGCTGTGGTGAAATGGGGAAGTCTGACTCTTTTCATTAATGTGATGTGTTACAGTTAGACCACAAAATGAGGAGAACAGGGTAAGACTGGCTTAGTCAGGAGAATAAAAATGACATGCATTTCAGTTAGAGAAGTGCAGGCTCATTGCTGCTTCCAGAGAAAGTCAGTTGAGTGGAGACAGTTTTGTGGGCTCTCCTTAATTTTAGTTGCAGGAGACATTCTCTTTCCCACAAGAAGTCACTGCCTTTGAAAGCAGCTCACCAAAGCTGAATTTACCAATGTGCAGCATCCAGTGCACGACTCATCTCTTCAATTCAGCCTTTCCAGTGCAAGGACAGATCAGTACCTGTGTGGCTGGAGATGGAAAACCCAGCCTTGTGACATTTATATGCCAAGATGGGAAGACCTAAAAAGAGGACTAGGGAGACTAGCATGGCATTTGCGGGTACCAGGTTGCCAAGGAGGCATATTGTATTGAAACAGTTGCCTGGGAAACATTTAAAAATACATTGAATGGAAAAGCATATGTGATGTGCCCACAAGTGTTCTGTGTGAATGAAATGCCATGGCTGATGATGGCACCAAGAGACTGTTACTATTACATGTAAAAATGCTGCAAGTGATGTGTGGGTTTTTTTTTCCTTTTGTGGTGTTTTCCTACCCTGTTTGCAGGAGGGGCATTGAAGGAAGGTTGTTTTGCTCTTGGCTGATGGATCAAAGTGAATGTGGGGAAGGTGGAACACAGGCAGCAGCAGCAGCTGGAAATGGCAAGAGCAATTTGGCTTCATTTAGGCAACCTAAACCAATTGACAAGGAGCCTGCACAATTCCCCCTCATAAGTAATAACAGCACTGCTCAAACTCCTACAGTATAAAGATAAATGGTTCTCTGAGCACTGCCACTTTAATTGGTGCTAAAATGGTACTGGGAAGCTCTGAGGTCATTGCAATGGGACTTATATAGAATCGTCATGGAAAATGTGGGGGTCTTGATCAAGTTGGACAATGTATGTGAAAAAGTGTCTCACTGACCTTGTTTTTTATTTGAGGTACTGGAATAGAGGGAGATGAAGGGAGAAAGTTGCAGAACTGTTCTAGCCCTTCCTCAAATCAGAGTCAATTACTGAGAGATGGTGCTGACAAAAAAGGAATGATGTCACTGGAACCAAAACAAACGATCATATCCACTCTTTGTCCCGCAGAAAAAAACCCCCTTTTTTTCTATGCAGCCAAGAAACAAAGGAGCTAGGAACTGTTATCTTTGATATCCTACCTTGGACAAAGAGGTTCATCTGCTAGTAATTTCCAGATACTAAAAGGCATCTCTTCTTCACTAAGAATGAGTGGCAGGTGTGAGGCTGGTTAGGATTATGGTCACCCTGCCTAATCCTCCTTTGGAGATTTAGAAATAAATATCCTACTCTTGATTTACTAGAGGCTTAAGAAGCCTGTTTGGGAGCCAGCAGATTTAGCTTGGTCCAGGATTTATATGGTACAGTAAATTTTTTGGACAAGGGATGCAGTGGAGAGGAGCTCAGTTGAGTAAGAAGGAAGGCCTGGAGGCCTTCTTGTTGGTGGTAGCTCTGCAAAGAGTTGCCTTACAGGGGAGGGCACCTGGGCCTTCGCTCCTGGAAGATGTTGCCTGTTTGGGGCTGGGAGGTTGCTGCCTGTCTGGTGAGTGCAGCTTCCCAGGGAGGAGGAGACTCTGCTGGCTTTGCTGTCAGTTTGGCCAGCGAGGAGATGCTTTTTGGCATTCTGGTTATCTCCTCATTTTGGCACAATCTGCTCAGGGATCTGAGGTGATGCAATGATCACGTCGGAAAACCATGAATCAGATGAAGTCTCCTTGGTGTCAGTCAAGTCCCAGGATCACTCATCATTTTTCTGGCCCAGTGTGTGTTTGGTTAAATCAAGTCCGGCTGTTTCTAGGCCCCGGGGTTAGTGTAAGAGAGGAGGAGAATCTGCCTTTCATCCTCTTGGAATTTTGCAATGTGACTGAAAACTTGGAGAGAATGTGTCAGATCTCAAACAAAGATTAGGTTTGATGGCACGGAGACGTGGGTTCTGTGGCCCAGCCCAGAATTCTGCTGAGGGAGTTATATCATCTCCCCTTACTTTAAAGGATTTAGAGTCTGAGTTTAGGATGAAATATGGCTTGAGGTTTTCATATTTATTTCTTGCTTGCTTTCTTCTTTTTAGGTTTTTTTTTTTGTTTTTTATTTAATTCTAAGTGTATCTCACAAACTGTAGCCAATAGAAGTCAGAGTTCCTCTTCTTTGCTGTGTATCATTCCTTCATTTGAAATCAACATATTAAAGAGCTTCACAAAAAAAAAAAAAAAATCCATAAATCACTTGTTTATGGGCATGAAACCACAAAACAGTGGGACAAAATTACCACTACTAGTTAATGTGGTGTGATTTTATCCATAACTACACTGGTGTATAAAATCAACATAAAATAGAATGTAATGTAATTCAACAGATGAGAATGTATTTATTGCTTCAACAAATGTGGGTAGTAGGTTTAGTTAGTTTTTCAATTTTTTAAGGCCTAACTAGTGTTTTAGAAAGAAAATAGGGTAAATCTGAAGGAATAATCAAAGCTGTGGAGGTTAGTGTAAGTCTTTTCACTGAAAAGGGTTTATTTTCATATTCATTCTCCCTTTGTCATTAATGCTTTGATAAAAGAAATACAAAATGGGATTAGTTTAGAATCCTGACAGTAAAATACAGGAGAGCTCTAGTTTCTTTTTGCCATGTGTCATTTATTTAACTGTGTCGTACATGGGCTGAGTTTGGTTTATTTATATTGTCTTAATACCCACTGAACTGAAACTCTGTTGAGACGTTGTCAGTGTGAGAGGTTGCTCTGCCTGGAAGGTCCCTTGTTGTGACAGAGCTGCAACACCCAGTCAGAGGTGCTGAACAGGGGTGTGCCTGCCTCTGCTGTCACTCTGCAGCTCCCAGCAGCTGTCAGTCAAACCCATTCAGTCAACTTCGGCAAAAGAAAGCTGATGCCTTCCTGCCACATCCCAAAACTGCTGTTAACAAAGGGTAACTTCATGCTACTGTTCCTTTCATGAGAGAGTCTGGAATTGGACTGATTTTGGAGGATTTTCCCCAACAAATCCTCTCCTGCTCTCCAAATCCATTTTGCTGTTCCTTCAATCCAACTGTCCTGCTCTCGTAGAAATTTTTGGTTGTTCCCTTTTGATCAGTGGGAAGTGCTCTGAGGGAGATGTGTGGTAGCTAAACCAAGATGTTGTGGTGCTGGCTGAGGACAGGAAGCATGTTCAGTTAGCTGAAGTGCTTGCTCTGGTTTGTACCACAGTCTGGTTCCATCATTAGCCTGTTTTTATGAGTCTATCCTCCCATACTGGAATCAGATGTTTTATCAGAGCACTCTGAGGAAAAGCAGCAGCCTCACAGCTCTCCGTGACTGTGCTGTACCCTGCAGAAAATGAGTTGTTTAACTTAAAGCCACATCCCACCAGGCAAGAGGCAACATCACACAGAGCTGCAAAAATATTGGCACCATCAAACCTCAGTATCAAGGGATGAGATGAATCCAGGTCCTTCCAAGAAGCTGTTTGGGCCTAATTGGGTTGGCTGGACATGATGAGATGCAATCTATGACCAGTGCAGCTTTGTAGGCAGAAATGTCAAATATAGATGCATTTAAGTGAGAGCTGCCTCCTATTACCTCTCCAGCCAAATGAGATTTGGAGGAGCCTGCTCGCTGCAGGGTTCAAAGGACAGCAGGGATCAGCAGGGAATTGTCGTCAGTGTTTCTGGGAGTGGGGTTTGGGTTTTGCAATTACAGAGGAAACTAGAATTGACATCCTCATTTGCTGGTCTCATTATTTAGTAAGGGATGGTTGTTTTTCTGAAACGTTTACCTGTTCAGTGATGATTTAATTTAGCAATTAATTCAGGGAATTTCTACTGCCTGTAGTGTGGTGCAGTAAGTCAGAATACTAAATTATGACATGCCCTCTGCCTTAAAGTAGCCCTTTCTTGCCTAATTTCATACTGATACCTGTTTATGAGATGGAACACAGGTGCACAAAAATTAGGGATATTGCCTGTGATAACACAAGCCCTGGGAGCTGAACTCTGGCCTGTTCACTGGGTCTTTGCATAGACATAAGACTGATCTTCCTTTCAAGCCCTGTTTTACTCCCGAGGGCTTCCAACACAGTGTCTTTCATCAGCTTTGAGTTCACTAGAAAGAAATAAAAAGCTGGGGCATCTTTCTGAAAGTCTCTGCCTAATGGCTTGTGTTTTCCAGAGTATTGATAAACTCCAGTGCAAATCCTGAGCCTCCCCTGCCCCAGGGACGTGCTCTGGCTTCAGTACCACACTTAATGACAAACAGTCACCTAGTTTACCATATGCATTCTTTTATCTTAGCTGCTCTCCGTGCATGCTAGGAGATTTATTTCTCCTCATAATGCATTTCATGTGTGTTAGTTGTAAATATTGTGCTCATAAATCAGCCTGGAGCATCCAGCCCCAAGGATGGAGACAGCTCACAATAGGTCTGTCTGCTTCACATTGTGAGGCTGAGCTCGCTCTCTGCTTTTTCCATTGCTGGGCTCTGCGAGTGGCGTGTTGCCAGTCTCCTGCCTCACATTAACAGGAATACTACATATTACTGAATTCAAAGTGTTTTTCCTTCAGGACTAGAAGAATGTAATGGAGCATGCATCTGACAGCAGGACACCGTAGCTGTGGGGAATCACCCCCGGGGCTCCCCGCTCCAGTCACCCGGGCTGGGGACACCTTATGGCAGGGTCTGCATGCAGATAGACACAATGTGTCATGAAAAACTGATTCTTCTCCCTTCCCTTCACCAGATTCTCTAAATTCAATACCACAAAAGTAGCAAGTCTGGAGCGTAACCCCTAGAACTCCATTTTTTTTCATGCCACTTCTAGAGCCAGCTCCATCTGTATTCACACCTACTGACCTCACTTTTTTTCATCTGGGAGATGGAAACTTATTTTCCTTGCCTCATAAGATTTTTTTTTTGAGAATTAAATAGTTCATAATGTATATGCATGAGGACATAGCAATGCCAGAGAAGTACGTACCAAACTGCCCCAAAACTGGGGTTGTTACTCCCCGTTTTTGGGTAGTGTCATTTGGCTTCCTCTCCATTTGTCCTTTTGTTGGGAAGCTTGTCTGCCTAGTGGGAACTGCAAGTACTTTCTGCAGTGCCCCTGATAATTACTGCCCTTTTACTGATTTTAAGGATGTTGTGCTCTCAAAATTCCTGTGTTTACACGAATCAAGGCTGCATTAAATTGCGTGGTCTAAAACAATCAATATTCAATAAGCTTTTGGTGTTTTAGAGGACTTGTTTTTGGAAGTCTGAAATGGGCTGAGCTGCAGGACTAAAACTAAACAGAGTCTGTCACACCAAAAATACTCTGAAGGAGTGTATTTCTTCATGGTAGTGCAGCTGAAAACACCCCGTTTATTGTAATTAGTTCATCTCACTCTTGTGACTAGGCTTCCCACCTAATTTATACATATTCAAACAAGTTTCTAGGTATCTGATTCTTGGAGACCATGTTAAACCAGTGCCTTCTGTTGGTTATTCTGGTCTGGTAAGATTTTGATTTGCCTCACGCGGTACATCCCAAAACGATAACCCTTGATTTGCCTCACACAGTACATCCCCAAACTCTGGCCCTACATGAAGAAACTGTTCCCCAGAACAGTCTGTAACCATGATGCTCACGATACATTTCAGGAGAGCTGGAGAGGAGAATGGTGTCATCACCTGAGGGGAAACACAAAGCAGAAAGAAATGAGGAGGGGAAATTTCGGTGCTTATTTTTAGACTCCGTGGGTGAGTATTATTTTCAGCCTTATCTCTATTAATTTCTGCAGAACACAGTGTTAACATGTGATTAGGCTACCTACGAAGAAAGTATTGTAGTTTCTAGCTCAGGCTAAAGTAATCCCTCCCTGGCAATCCCTGGAGAGTCAATACACCCCTTTGTACCAGGGTAAGGCAGCAAAGACATGGCTACAGACGTGGATGTGTCCGAGACAGTGCTAAGCTGTTGAGAAATAAACCTTACACGTGCATTTATGCTTAGTGAGTTCACAAAAACTGTCCCTGTCACTGGGTCAGTCCTCCCTGTAGCTGAAGACACTCTCTTAGTGAGTTGGTTTAGAGCTAAATTTCAATATGTTGACGGGGAGCTGTTCTCACACTCATCATCACATACCTTCAGCATCTTCTGTATTTAGCACAAGACTACACATTCATACGTTTCATTGAAGAACATGCTGCCTGTTAATCAGCACTTTATTGTCTCAGTATGCTTAAAATAAGCATTTTGTCACATTCAAGAAGAAGGAACTTTATTGGTTTGCATTCTGGCATCGTGCTCCATGTTGTCAAGTGCTGTCAGTTGGCTTCTTTCTGTAACTTATGAGATTGAAACATTCTGGTAACAATTTTCATCAGATACATATTGGATGTGTTAGAGAAGTATCTCTAATGTTCCAGAGAAAAGAGATTTAGTGGGTAACAGTCTGGTCTGGAGTGCCAGAGGGCCCCTTTAGAGCCTCTGATTGCTCTATGGGACAGGGAAGACAAAACTTAAATTCCCCTGTTGAACAGTGAATACAGTGAGAGGAAGGAAAGAAGATAACATCTTATCAAGGGATCTTCTGGTTTCCTTTATGAACAGCTAAGAAGCAGCATTAGCCCTTTCCTCCCTCAGTATTAAGCAGAGGACCTTTGAGGGAACAGTGGCTGCCAGGCTACCAAAATTCAGCTTGACTGTCTGAGACTGTGTCTGGAGTCTGAGGAGCAGTAAAAGCTCATACTGCCCTCAAGCCAGATGTTTTGAGTTAGGCTGCAATGCTGTCTCTTAACTTGATGTGGAGGCAGAAAAGTACGATGGAGTCTGATCTTTGCTTTGAGAGACCTGTCAGTCGCCCTGAGCCTTTCACCCAGCCCTGAGTCGTTTCAGCCCTGCAGCACTCCCAGTTCATCAGCACCAGGACGAGGGGCAGGGCTGTTCTCGAGACAATAAAGGCCTGATCTTGTTGGACAAGATTAGATATCACTGTCATTAAATGTAATAATTTGCAGAAATGTCCATTGCTAGTTTATGTGCTAAGTGGAGCATCAGAAAAGGCAGCAGAGGAGACCTGAGTGGAGACAGGGAGAGCCAAACCCTGAAGTGATAAACTCATAATGCCCAAACCAGGCTATGGTATCATAAAGCATGCTAATTCCTAAATTCCAATAATGTGTGAAAACTTTTGAGGCTTGACTGTGGCAAAATAGCCCAGAAGTCTGGGAAGAATTGAGCAATGTCATCTGCAGAAGGCCACAAGTAGCTTTAGAAAAAGACTTGTGTAAGCCTATTAAATCTGCTTAGGTTCTTGGGTATTTCCTGTTGTAAATAGATATGGTTGGGGCCCTTATTCAAGGCTATGAGTAAGAGAATTTAATTATGGGTATATCTTTTAGCTTGTTACAGAACACATCCCTTTGCAGCTCTTTTTGAGAAAAAAACCCCAAAAACAAAGCAAAGCAAAGTTTCTTAGGGCAGGCGAACATAAAATAAATGCATGAGATTGTTGTTTTGGAAAATGTAGCTAACCTTGAACTCTCTTATTAGAAAAGAAAGCTGTGAGAAGTTAACAAAATGCTACAATTATCCGTGTTTCTAATGGGATTTCTGGGTTATTCATTGAGTTTTATTGTGCAAAAGCTTTTCCAGAAATCATGGGGGCCAGGAGCATACCATTAAGTCTTGTTTTGAATCACCCAACTGAGAAAAAGAAATCTAGAAAAAATAAGTTTTTTGGATTACAAAATGTCAGAAGCATATTGATATAATTATCCTTAAAAGGAGATACTGTAGGAAATAGGATGGATTAAGTTATTACAAACATTCATGGAGTAAAAACACTACTAAAGCATTACAAGAGTCAAACAACCAGTGAACCAAAAGTGTAAAAACAACGCTTTGGAAATGGATATTTTCCCAAGAAATGTTTCCAGTAAGAACCTGGGAAACTGCACTTTTTCTTGTGGGTGAAAAAAAGTCACATTCCGACTTTAAAGGGACAGTGCTTCTGGACAGTTTAGACATTCAGGATGTTCTCTGTCTCCATAAAAACTGTGAAAAAAAGAAGTTTAAGGGCGTCATCTGGGTTTTTTTCCCAGTGTATGCCTGTCAGTCTTTTTGTGTGTTTTTCCATGTGGATGGTAAAAGTAGACAGGACAATTTCACAACTGCTTCCATTTCTTCTGACTCCTGGGTATTTGTGGCATTGCTGCAAGTGGAAAATACTAATAAAATCCCTCTGGGGAGTGGAGTGCCCAGCATATTTTGGTGACATTTATGGTGCACTGGGTAACCCTTTCCTTCCCCCAGCTCTGTGAGCTTGCTCGTGGGGGGGCTGCTGTGCTTTGCTCACAGACTCTGCTAAGGAAACCAGAAACTTTGATTGCATTTCAAATCCAGTCTGTGCCAATAGCAACTCACTGGTTGTTTTCCATAGGGTTATTTTCAAGTGGCCCATAAACAAACAGGGACGTGGTCCCCGATGTGTTCCGGCCGAAATGACGAACGCGATTGATCTTAATTGGTTTCCTTGGTAGTTCTCAGAAAGAGCTCTCAGAAGGAGAGAACCTTGACTGGCTAGTTAGCCTCAATATTGCTCATTCCTGACTTTTGCTGGTGATTCCTGGAAGTTTCTCAAGGCATTGTTGATTGAAATATACTGCTGAAACAGTGTCCCAATGAAGTCCCACTCTCCCACTGTCAGAACTGGACCTTTTGTGGAGACAAAGGACTGCAGACTCCAGGGCTGTCATGTCTGATATCCTTCACTGGGAACAGATGCACAGGGAAAAGGAGAGAGCAGAGGCAGACCCTGCTTCAGCTCTTTTCTGTGTGGAGGCACAGACTTGAGCTTGTAACATGTACCGTGAAGCATAAATACATATATTTATATCTATATTTTTAACTCTGTACTGCTGGCTGTGCAGCTGAGAGTGTGGAAGGATTCAGGAATGATGGGATACTTGTATGGCTCCAAACCCCCCGGATTTGTTACAGTAATGATCTTTAAAATGAAATACAGCAGAGAGGAAACAAGAGAACCCTTTTAACTCTTGGTGGTGAAGGACAGACTTCTTTTTTTTGGATTGGTTCCTCTTGAAGTGTCTTAAAGTTTTGTGGGAAGCAGCTTTTTGTGGCCAGTGTCAGGGAAAGGATCGCGGGCACTGCATGGGATCCATTGCAGCAATTCCAGGGCCGAAAATAACACCAACAGCATTTGGTGTCAAGAAACAAAGGCTTGGTCCCAAAATTATTACGGATCAGAGGAATAAGCTTTTGAGAATGGAATGAAAAAGAGGAAAAAAAAGGAAAATAAGGCCTGATCAAAGACTTTTAAAAATGCTTCTTCCTGGGGCATTTTTGACAGTGTCATTCTATCAGCATAAATTAATTCTAATCCAGCAGTGGCCATCCTCCTCGCCGCCTCTTTTCTTTTTTTTTTTTCTGTTTTTTTGGCTTAGCTAACTGTACAAATTACTCCATTTTCCTGTGTGGAAATTCAAACAGAGAAAAAATAATCCAATCCCTGGATTTCTAAATTCAAGCAGCTTTCAAATCAGAAATAGTTTTGAGGCAAGAACAATAATCTTTCTGGTAGTGGGTGGCATAAAGAGACTGGTTTTTTCCATTCAAGGCTTTTTCTTTTAAATGTATTTGATTTAGATTGATTTAGCTTGGTGTGGGAATTGAAAGTCTGACTGAAGCTTCCTGTTCTGAGTTGTGGCTTGAGTGAGCTGCTGGGTGAAGGTGTCGGAGCAGCCTTGTATCCTCTGTCTTGCATAGTGATCCTTGGTTCTGATGAGTTTCCATCACCTGCGTGGGCTTGATGAGGCAGAGCCCTCATGACTGGTTAAAAGCACAGGAAATTGGTGCTTCTCTCCAGACCTCCTCTGTTTTTTGAGAGAATCGCTTCATTCCTTTCTCTTGCCTCAGTTTGTCAGTACAATGTAACTTTTCTAAAGGCTCTGAAACCCTGTGGAGGACTTGTTGAAGCCCTTGGGTGGAGGTTACACGGGATATTCTACAGGTACTTCTTTACTGAGGTGCTAAATAACCTCAGTACTGTTGGTGGAAATGGTCCAACTTGCCTTTCCTTCTAGGAACCCCCTTCACTGTTCTTTCAGTGAATTGGCACTTTTCCTGTTTCCAACACTTAAACAATTTTATGGAATATTGTAGGATGTCTGTGGCGGCTCAGACCTCATCCTCCACTAAGAGCTGAGCAGGTTGGCACCAGAGGTTTCCGCTGATTTAAGGCACATGGGAAGCAGTTCTGTCTTTCCAGGCTGTGCAGGGAAAGCCTTTAAGCTACAGCAACGCCTACAGATGTTTCCCCTCTCCTGCCTACTCCTGTCAACAGGAAATGGCCAATAAGCAGAGTGGCTTCCAAACTGCAAACTCCTGCAAGAGGGACAGAAAGAGATGGGAGTGCTGGTACTCTCCATCTCAGGGAGAGGTTCCTGGGCTCTGCAGCTTCGTGGTGCATGGACACACCACTGACCTTGTGCAGAGTTCTGGTGGTGTGAGCCACAGCCCATTCCCACAGGGCATTTTGTGCTCAGCCATCCTGATCTAGAGGTGGGTCACTTGATGCTGTGCACTTGTATTGGAGCCATGTGGCATGAAACACTCACCCAGAACAGCTCAGACCTTTTGGACTGGTGACACAGACCTGTGCTCAGGATCTGGAATATAGGGGAAAACAGGTAGTTTGTGTTGATTGTATGATCTCATTCACAACAGATTGTATGTTGAAGCCCATGTCCTAAACACTTCTAGATTTTTTTTAAATGCTCAACTGATTCCTTACTTACACTGAACAGTTGCTACTTTCTTATGTTTTTTGGAAATTTTCCCCTTCTTTCCCTGCATCAATTAATATAAACTAGAGGTCAGAGCAGCTCTTCATTATGAAAATGTGCTAGTTTTTATCTGTTCTGTGACTCATTTTTTGTGAAGAAAATAAAGAAGGAAAGAGTCTTTGAATCTCTTTAGTGTGATGAAAAGTATATAAAAATGATTCCTTTATGTGCTTGAGTGTATGATGTTTTCAAGGTTCTGTTTTTGAAGAAAATTCTCAGAATCTTACTGATCATACTGACCTGCTGGATTTCTTTCTGCACTTCACATTTCTAGTGAGTGATACGTGGGAGCACTAAGTTGAAATCATCTGAGGCAAATCTTTATGCTTTTCAAAGAGCATAGCTTGCTATCCAAATCCAGTGTCTGTGAAACACCATCTTAAAAATTCAAATGTTGGTGAAGACAATTGGCATGGGTTTAGTGAGTACAGAACTGAACTTTGGAAGATCAAGTAGGTAACCTTTGGCTTACTACAGAGCATCAGCCACAGAGCCTCTGCTGAGATGCTGAGTTCTGAGTGCTCAGGCACTAACACAAATCCTGAGGACAACTCTGTGTGGTTGGCTGTTCTGTGTCCAGTTTAGCAATCCCTTGGAGTTAGCTGACCAGCATGCCTGTGCAGTGCCACCTTTCCAGAGCCTGTACATCCCCTCTGAGTATGTGGTGCCCAACGAGTCAATTGTTTTGCTCCTTAGCTCCCCTTCCATGGCTGTGAAATATTTGCAGGGCCTGTATTTCATGACTGGCCCAGTTACTGATTTATCTGCTGTACTGTTTATCCCACTGGGATCATGTTATTTTTTTCAGAGCTGACCTCCCTTGCTCACAAACCACAGCTAATTTAGGTTTATTTCCCTCCCTGCCCCCTCCTCCGGGCATGCTAACAGTGATTCCAACTGGCTGTTAACTTCCACCGAGGAATTGTCACCAGATCTTTCCAAGTTAAATCTTGCAATGAAAATCACAATGTGCTTGGCACTGTCTTCACTTGGAGGTGCAGTCTGCCCTTAGGAGGTGATGGTC
Organism: Corvus moneduloides; assembly: GCF_009650955.1. Classification (NCBI taxonomy): domain Eukaryota; kingdom Metazoa; phylum Chordata; class Aves; order Passeriformes; family Corvidae; genus Corvus; species Corvus moneduloides. Next base: position 2,480,384 of record NC_045497.1, read on the forward strand.
ATTACCAAATGTCAGCTTTGGGGAGATCCAACAGATGGGAATGCTCTGGTTTGGATTAACTGCCCATGTATTTGTTTAGACAGATTCAGGGGCACTTCTGATGCCTTTGGAAGCCAGAATTCCAGTGCACAGCACTGGAAAGGAAGGGAAACACGGAGGTGGAAGGAAGTGCCTTGAGGTGCACATGAAATGCTTTCAAGTAAGATGTTGAAATTGCACAAACAGTGCATGCTCCTATTTGCTTAAAGAGTGTGGCAGCAAAATCCATTAAAAATAAATCTGGATGGGCATTCCCTCAGGTGGCTGAGACCAGTGCACGGAGCTCAGCTTGTGGCCTACCTCTGGACACCAGGAACAACCTCCTGGGCACCAGGAACAGACCTCCTGGACACCCCATTATTGACAGATGTCTGTGGGAACCAAGTGTCAGCAATAGTAGCTGAAGCTCTTTAGAAGCAATCTTTTCTTGCTTGCTTTTCCTGGAACTAAAATAAAATGAGAACAGGGTCTGTGGCCTGGCCTATCTCCAGAGAAATTTCATGGACTTTATTAATCAATTATATAAGGAAAATCATTGGGCAATGAGCAGAAATGACAAAGCATCTCTGTGAACTTGCTGAGTTTTTCTAAGCAGCCCTTTTAAGGACCTCATTGTTTTTTCTGCTGAGGGAGAAGAGTCTCTCTTCACAGAGGCAATTTAAGGCAGTAGCTCCTTGTAATGAGAAGGAATGAAAACATGGCACGAAAACTTGGTTTTGGTAGGTAACACAGTAGGTCATGACAAAATTGTCTTGTTCCTGGTGCTAAACATGACCCACTCCACTGTTCCCTCTTGTACCACACAGCTCTTGGTATGGCCCATGTACAGCTCTCATAAAGGAAGTCATGGTGATTTGACATGCTAAAAATGGCCTTTCCAACCTGGGGAAGAACTAGGGATCCAGTTCTGAAGTTTTACAAGTCCATCATTCCACACGCCTCTGTAATTGCAACTGATCAAAATGTCAGTGATCTGTGTAGAGTAAGTAGGGAAGGAAGGCATGACAAAGATTAAATATGGATAAACTGCAGGTGAATTCTAAACATACACAGCTCCAGTGTGGGTAAGACTGAACATCTAAAAGAAACAGTATTATTGATATCGTAGTCATGGAGCTCTTCTAGCTATGAGCAAAAATGAAAGGCAGCACCAATCTGTGTCGCACACCTCTTGTTTGCATGTCTTCTTTAACCTGTATGTGTTCCCCATGGAGCTTCTGTAGGCCAGCCCAAAATAATCTGCATGGATCCAAACAGACTTAATTTTCTGTGTGTAACGAGACTGAACTTGCCATTTCTGAATCGTACTAAGCTTTTCTTTTTAGGCTTAAACACGGGAAAGACTTCAAACCTAATTTCTCAGTTTATCGTGCAAATAATATTCTGAATCTTGCAGGATCATAACTTTTTGTATAAAGCTTTCCAGCTGTTTTCTGTTGATAAAAGACTTTAGCTGGGCACCAGGAGATAAGACTGTGGAACTGAGAAATTGCTGACTTAGTCTTGTAATCTTCCAGCACGGCATTCCCATAGGGAAGTTATGGATAGGTGTAACTCTGCACAAGTTAATGTTCTAATCCTTGAATCCCACTCAATGGCTCAGCCACGGAATTTGATGGAAATTTTGGGCACCTGACACATTTCAGGATTCAGTTTTATACAGAGACTTTCAATTCCTGGAAGATTGTCAGTGTGGAGCTCAAAGTGATTCACTTGGGGCTGTTCCTCTGGATTTGAGAATGTCATGTTCTGAGAGCAAACCTGGCTGGGAACTTCAGTGGCACCCTTTGGAAGGACTCTGAACTTCCAGGCTTCAGATCAGGAAAAACTGTCAGGATCAAACATGATTTATAGCATGAAGAACTTTATTTATTGCCAGCAGAGAATGGCAGTGGGGTCTGGAATAGCTTAGAGCTTATGTTCTTTGCTTCTGATAGCAAGTAGACTGTCCATTCCTCTGCTGGGATAAGGACTTGTCTTGATGTTCCAGATAACTCTAATTATATAGACAGAGAGATAAAATTAAGACAAATATACTGAAAATGGAAAATTACTTAGACAAATGGAAAAAAGGCATGCAGATGGTTAGGAACACCTAAAATCCCACATGGTGCAGTGACTGCTAAGTCAGCCAGCAATTTTTTATGAATGAGAAATCTAATAAGGAGGGGAAACCAGTTAAAATTTGCCCTGGAGCAATTGTAACGTTTACACCTCTTTTTTTGGTTCATAAACACCTCTGTCGCCTGGAAAAATACTTGTGAAGATGCTTTTTAATATGGTTTGCTAAGTTTTGTTGCTTGACTTCATTGTTCCTGCAAATCAGCAAATGAATTCCATTCGCAGATTGATTTTTTCCCTAAGACAAGGAATGTTCATGCCAGATTGCTGTTCCTGCATTTACCCTCCAAGCTCACACAGCACTGGAGCTCTCTGCTGTGCAGGAATACACAAGTGTAGGATCCATGTGGAAAGAGCCAGACTATGACAGGTATTTTGCAGTGCTAATCCATTAAGTAACTTGAGACATACATTGAATGACATTTTTATCTCACATTTAGTGGGTAAATACAGGCAGTGAAGTTGTTGGCTGCGTGTCACAGTCCCTTTGTCTCAGCTTTACATGGCAATCATTCTCTTCATTTCACTTGAGCTGTCCTGCAGCTGATTTATCCCCACTCCAGCAGAGAAGACACTCACAGAGTGATTTGAGTCAAATCGTTCCAGTTTGATACTGATGCAAGACAAAGCTGTGTGTTTGAAGTCAGATTTTTCCTTAGAGTTGGGAAGAAGAGAAGGTGTTCTCCTCAGCTGAGGCAGCTTTGTTTGCTTGTTTATGCAGAAGTTTGTGACTTCTTAATATTCTATTCTATAGAGGACAATGCTGATGCAAAGTACATAAAGTAAATAAGAAGTCCAAAGTAGAGAAAGTCAAAAAAATCAGAGAAGGCTTTGGAGCTGATGAGAAAATGAGAGGTGACATGAGAACAGGAAGGAAAGGGGAAGGTTATGTCATTAGAGGCTGGAATTCAATGTTTTGATGAAACTCCATGGATACAGGAAGGAGCAGGGCGGGTAAAAATAGCTAAATGAAAATGGTATGAGTTCCAAGAATTCAGCTCTGAAAAGAAAAAAAGAAATATACGTTCTTGCTCAAAACCAGGTGGAAAAAGTTATGTGTTCTTGTGAAGCATTAGAAAGAATGAAGCAAAATTTGCTGTCTGCAATTTCTTTATTTTTTTCTCCAACCAAAACTTGAAATTTTGTGTTATTATACACATCTCATCCAAACCCTCAGTGGCCTGGTTCCCAGGAGAGGGAACACTTTGTCAGGAAAGTCGTCTCATCAGAAGCCCTTGGATGCTGTTCAGATCTGAGGAGCTTTTGGGGCTGAGCACATGCAAATGCTTACAGACACAAGAATTCTCTCCCTCCCTGACTGACAGGAACACTCCTGATCACTGTAGGAGGAAATGGCCATCACTGAGAGAACAGTTTACTTTGCAGGACGTCGATTTGCGCAAAGCCAGCGAACAATTACGCTGGAGTCTCTATTTTCTTGTACTGAACTCTATGTGCTCACAGTTCCCCTTGGAGATTCACTCTTATCTACAGAACAGAAAGCTCTTACTACAAGAAAAAGAAAGAAAGAAAATCAACCCATTTGCTTACTTTGATTTTGTTTTTGTTAATTTCTGAACAGATGGTAACATACCACAATGGAAGTTTTATAAAAATTTCCATCTTTTAACTGAGTGCAGGCCTGAAAATTTTCCCTGGTGAAAAAGCGGAGTGTGAGTCATTAAACAGGCTCTGTGCTATCTGCCTGGGATTTTCACTCTGCAGTCAGAAGAGTCAGAAAGCCCTTCCATTACAGAAACTACCTTTTTTTTCCCCCTTCAGCTGGGCAAATGGCCAATTCCATCATCTCAGGCTCAGTAGGAACAAGGAAGGTACAGTCCGAGGAGGGATATAATGCACAGACAAGGGGAGAGGTACTGCTACAGGCCAAGAGCAGGAGTCCAGTTCTAGAGCTCAAACAATTGTCAAAAGGAGTGGCCTGATTTATGATTTCTCCAGTCCAGTCTGAATTCAGTAATTGAAAAGTTATGGCCTGGGTTTACAAGTGAGACGTTCTGTTGCCTGCAGAGTGCTCAGCACCTACTGACTCTTGGCCCCAGATTATCATTATGGAGATAAAGAGTCTAAACTTAATCTTTGTTTGGACTCTGTTTGAAATTTGGCACAGATTGCTGTGGGACAAATAAGGCCCAGAGATGCTGAGTGTTCTTTTCTGCAGGTCTTCTGATGTGACCTTGGAGAGCTGGAGGAGTCCAAGCTCTCTGGTCTCCAGTACTGTTCATCTTAGTGAAGTTATAGAAGTTTGCTGGAGGGGCTTGGAAATAAAAAGGGATTTTTACATTGAGGCTTCAGAGCATTTGTAAAATCCTTTGTGTCTCCCCAGGGCCCTGAGTGCAGGCTCTGGTGCCCAGTCCTCACACACAGCATCTCCCTGAGCAGTGCAGTCCTCACCAGTCTGTTCCTTGTCTAGGCCTTTGTAACACCTGTAGAGCAAAATTACCTTGGAAAAATCAAATTGGGGTCTGAAATTTGCATTTTGGAATTTCCTCCGTATCACCTCGAGGTGATGTCTTCAGCTTTGGAGTGGAGATGTGACAAAGTTGCTGACAATTAATGGGTGTGTTAGAAATGCAGAAGGATGGATGGATGGATGGATGGATGGATGGATGGATGGATGGATGGATGGATATATCAACTTTCAAGGTCTCTCATTCAGGAAAAGATGAGTTAATCCTTCTCAGTCTTAGTGACACTTAATGACATGTACAAGAGAGGTGAATGGCATCTTGTTGCATAGCAAGGGTAATATAGAACACAATTTCCCCTGAAGAAATAGCTCACATACCTTATATAATGAATGAGCTCATTTTGCCTGTGTTTGCCAGAAACAATAAAAGTTAGAAAATGTCCCAGTAATTAAAATAAAGTGTTACCCAGATTTATGGTGAGAAATGTGAAATGTCAGGCAATTGAGTGCAGCTCCACACTCACAAATAAGCTTCACATTCGCTAGAACAGGTTGCATTCATTAGAAGGAACAGTGTGGGTCGAGTGCTGGCCCCAGAAGGCAAGGAATGGTTTCTCCTGCACAGGGAAAGAAAGCAGAGGGGAGGGAAGGGTGCCAGCTGGCACATTCCCTGATGGATCCTGGTCCTAGTGGTGATGCTGCAGCAGGCACGGGACAGACAGGATCATTGCTTCAAGATGGGCCTTGGATTACATGATGGATGGTAGGGGGAGAAGAGAGAGAGTCCCCTTGTCAGCCTGCCACGTGCAGGAAAGAAATCCAGTAAAAGTTTTTGAAGGGTGGAGATGAAAAAGGGAATCTAAGCACAGCCAGCCTTTCCTGCAGTTCTTCCTCTCACAGTCACTGTTCATTATTTTAATATAAATGCTGTACCCAGGAATAGTTTAGAAGTTTACTAGATATGAGCTCATCTCTTGCTTAAAATAATCTTAAACCCTAATTATTCTATGCACCATTCTTTGTCAGAGGGCCACGTAAGTGAAGTGGGTTTAATCTACATAAATACCATTCCTGTAGCCATAGGGAGCTCTGAAAGTGCAGAGCTGCTGGAAAGTGGAAGTGGAACTCTCTGAAAGTCTGGTGGAAGCTCATTTGAGCAGATCCTGCTGGAACATCCCCAGTGCCTCTGGGGCTGTGGAAATGTCCTGCTGGGACACAGGGACTGGGATACTGGGAACCTGCTGCCCCAACATTGCCTGTCACCAGCTTTTGTGCTCCTCTCTTCTGACACAGCTAATTAAATATTGAAGAGACTTGAAATGGAAATGCTTTACATAAAAGCTAGTCTGACAGTTGATGCTGTCTAGAAACAAAAATGTTCAGTGCCTTTTTCCTGAAAAAGAGAACAGGGCAGTGTCAAACCAGACACTTCAGTAAATACAAATCTAGTGGGGGATGTTCATTACCTGCTTCTACCAGACTGAAGTGTCTGGTTCAAAACACAGCCTGTCTTGCCTACTGAAGTATGGAACAGGTCTTATGGACAAAAAGAAAATAATTCAGACAACACCAGTCCTCTTTGTTTTTCAGTGTTGGATTCTGTTATTGCATAGTTTTGATTTGGGAGTAGTTCTAGGAATATTGTGGAGTTTTGTTAGGAAAAAACCCAGTCACGAAGTTAAAAGCAGTTGATTTTAACTTGGTAAAAGATTTGGATTGTGATAAAGATCTGCAGGGTGGCCTTAAGCCAGTTGTATATCCTCTCTGTTCTACAGTTCCACATCTGTAAAATGACAGAATGAATTTGTTTCATTTTCATTACATGCTTGTAGGAAAAATCTCATTATGCTAATGAGGTGTGCATGTGCTTTAATCACAGGTTCATTCAGAAAGGCCATAAATGAAATAAATATGAGATCAACGCATAAGAATTTGTGAGAAAGGAGTAGAAATCCAGGATTTTTAGGACAGCACGTTCTGAATGAGTGTGAAGTGATGATGCAAGCACTGATCTCCACAGAGAGCCTGGTGCTCTGTGTGTTATTTATAGGAGGCACAGGCCTCTACAATAAATTGCAGGTTCACCTGTCAGACCAGCAGACAGGGGATCACTTTACAACAAGAGGGAAGAGGTTGTAAATTTCAAGCAGATTCATTCCCTGCCATGATTTTGGATGTTGAGCTGTTGTAAAGGATGTACCAAAGGACACGAGGAGAGACACCAGGATCAGAAGCCGTGGTGATAAAAACCCAGCGAGCAGATCAGAAGGTCTGACAGAGTCTTTCTAGCAAAGGGGCATTAAGCTTATCAATATTATTTGCAAAATACAGATATCATGATGATGAGAAATGATCTCAAAGATGGAAGAGATTACGTAAGAGAGAGGTGAATTCCCTGGAGTCTGTGAGAGGCTGTGGAGGGAGGAATATTTGGCCTGTGGGTTCTGGATGAGGGGGAGCGAGGCCGTGTCACTGCTGCTGTCACAGTCGGTCACACCAGTTGTGGAGCCCAGCTCTGCTGCCCTTTACTCATCCCAGCAGCTGCAGCAGATCCAGTCAGCATTCCCAGAGCTTCTCCTCATGGCAGAGCGTGTGGGGGAGGGCAGGGGAGGGCAGGTCACCCACCTTGTTTGGTGCAGCTCGGGTTTTGCTAATCCAGAGCTCCTGGAGGGCAAGGCTGGCACACTCATTTCCTTTGATATGGATTGCTTTGGGATAAGCTTAAATCCAGGCTGAACTTTGCCTGAAATGTGTTGATTTTTCTTCCCTAGAATGGTGATGGTGGCTCTGGGAGGAAATGCTGAGGGTGGGCAGCAGCAGTTCAGTTCATTCTTTGCAGGGACAAGGCTTTGGCTTGGTGTTCTTGTCCCTTCCTCTGCTGGATGTGGATGCTCTGCTTTGTTTGCTCATTGCTGGCTGTGCTGAGAAATGAAAGATTTGGTGTTCAGATAAGTGCCAAAAAGTCTGTGCAGCTCTGACTCCCCACAGGACTATTCTGTGAGCTCCTTTGGGAATCCCAAGAGTTCCAGCTTTATTCCCTTCTCTGACTCTGATTTTCCCAGTGAATTATTTTTTTTATTGGCAGTAGCTAGCATGTTTTTTGGATTTTTTTTTTTTGGTGAGGTGTTTGGCAGCATCCACTGGGGCATGTAGGTACAGAGTGTGTGAGGGAGGGAGGGGCAGCCCTGAGCAACATACCAGGCAACTTGGAACGAAAAAATTCCAAAAGATGGAGAACTCTTTCATGTGTTTGTAACAACCCCTCACCTCCCATACTTCCTGGGATGCCTGATGATTTCCTGCAAATTAAATATGAATTTTAGGTGAGAGCGAGTAGTGTTTTAAGCAGGTCATATGTTCATTACATGTATTCATCATGGATATATGGCCACCAAGAGGTTCTGTGCTTGGGAAGGAAATAAAAGATACAGGAGACAGGCTATGGAGCTGAGCTGGACAGAGCCAAGAACTGGGGAAAGGGTTAAGAAAATAACGATGAATTCTGAATCCATGGGTAGAAGCTGCTGTGAACATGGTAAAATAAAATCAGTTAGCTGGACCAAAGCCCTAAAACAAAGCCTTGCTGCCATTGCTGAAAAGTCACAGCCACCTCACTGAGCTCTTTGCCCTGAAAGGTGTGCTGTAAATAGTTGGTTTTTCCATTAATTAAAAAAAAAAGACTATTTTTGTTGTCACGAGTCTATTACTGATCTTCTCAGACAGTGAAAAGTTTTGTTTGGTTCATCTTAAGTATGACTGATTCTTGAAACTTTTTTTGGTGACTTTTTAGATGTCTTAAATTCACTTATTTCAGTGCATATCTCAGAGAAATATGTACAAAAAAGAAGTGCTGTCTTTAAAATAAATGTTTCAAAAAATTTTTTGGCAAAAAAATAGCTTAGTTCACATTTGTGAAATAATTTTCTGTAAACGGAATATGTGTGTTGATGAAAAATTGAAAGATTTGAATGCAAAAGACCACTTGACCCTCAGATAATCCTTTCCAATAGAGAATTTGAAACCTTATTCCACAGGTTCTGGCTAGTTTGGAATTCCCCAGTTTCGCTGTAACTGATCAGTGAAAATGACGACCTTGATAAATGATAATCTCTAAAGTTAAAAAGGGAAGGAAATATCCTGGCCATGCAGAAATTGTTTTACTTCTGTCACAATTAGCAATGAATATGTACAGTACAAGCATGGAGGAAGTGGAAATTGGCTGCTCCAAGGGCTGTGCTGTCTAATGTGAGCTGCAGCAGGAATTTTGACGTGTCGCATTCGCACCCACGCTCCCCCCCTTCCTTCTTCACAATCTTCACAATAGGCCCTTCCCAAACGTTTTTTCAAATAGCTGCAATATGCAGCACAGCCCTTGCTAATCCCCAGTTCTCCCCGAGCAGGCAGGCAGTGAGAACCAGAGGGGGCTGGGGGGAACCCTCTCGGAACACACTTCTCCTCTGTGTGTACAAACATAGGCACAAACATCCCCTCAGCCTGGGGGACGTGCAAAAGGTGGGACCCGGTGCTGGGGAGAGGCACCGGCTTCTGGGAGTGAAGGCGATGGGGAGGGAAGCGAACTGCCTGTTAAATATGGAAAATGGAGTCTGCTTTTTGTTCTGGGCCTTTGGAATCTGTGGGTGGATTGGAACTGGCAGGCAGGGAGCAAACACCCACCCACCATAGGGCTGTGTGGTTCAGAAGTTTACAAGAGTGTTTGTGTTCCAGGAGCTGTTGGCCTTGAAGCCAATGGAGAGGGGGAGGAGGAGAGGGAGAGAGTGAGAAAAACACTGTGGTGTTAGGGCCCTTCCTCGGAGATATTTTTCCCCTCTTCTTTCTCCAGCTCCAGGGCTTTGGAACTGGAGCAAGACAAACAGTTACTGTGGGACAGATTAATCTGATTTTAGGATGCGCAGCACTCACAGTCCGTCATCGAGAGGCAGAGACGCCACTGTCACCTTCATGCCACATGACGGCTCCCTTTGCTCCCCCTTCTCCTGCCCTGCTGCTGTTCAGTTCTGCAGAGTCTGTGGGATGTAAAGACATGGAAGTTTTGCTGTGTTGTTACTGCAGGAGTTGAAGCTTGGTTTCTGTCCCGTCATGGCTTTCGGTTTGGAAGCTGCCACTCCAATTGCTCACTGTCTGGGTATTGCAGATACAGAAACTGAGGCACAGAGAGACTGAACAACTTGCCCAAGACAACAGGAAGTCTGTGGGAGATCTGGGAATAGACCCCAGATGTCCTGAGTTTTCTGTCTTAACCGCAAGACCATCCTTCCTGTCTCTTTGGTAGTCCCCTCTGCTTCAGGAATTCCATTTACAAATTCCACCCATAAACAATCTGTTGCATGATCCAGTGATTTACTTGCATTAAAAAGTCATTTGGAAGAGAAAATGGCACCTCTCTTAAAATGAACTGCAGCTACTGCTTGCTGTCCTTTTTTTCTAGGAGATCAAGGAGAGGGGAAAAAAAACCCCCAGCTTCCAGAGCTGAGAAGCTTTTCCATTGCTATCCAAACTTCCTGCAGGCATTAGTTTGGTTCTTTAACAGAATCAGGAACTCCGCATGTGATGTTTGAGTATATCTGGCCATTTATATTTTAGTGGATTAAAAAAAATAATAATAAAAAAGCCTGAAACTGCGCTAAATCCATCTAGGGAATGATCCTGCTGCTGCTCCCCATTGTATCCGAGTGTCTCTGATGACAGTCTGGTCAACTGCCACAGCCCTGGGGGAATTCACTGTGTGTCTGGTGCTTCTCCCTTGTCACAGTCACAGTCAGAGCTTCTCCAAGAGGAGGCTGAATGCTGGGAGGGGTTCTCATTCTACCAAAGCACACCTTTCGGTTTGGAAATGATGGAGTGGATGGATGTCCTGCATATTATCAAAAGGTACCACACACACCTTCTGAAGAATATAATTAAAAATTTATTCTTAACTAAAACCTTTTATATACTCCTGTTACCCAGTGAAGAATATTCCTAGCCCTGCTTTCTCTGAAAGTGGTAACTTCTTTAGCATCAGGAATCAACAAGGACTGTATGGCCTAGATTGTTAAATCCCATCTTTAGACCTTGGTATTGTGGCAATATCTAAAAATCCCACTCGTGGATCACCAAATCCATGTGTGCTGGATTGTATAAAGAGAAACTTCAAGGGTCCTTCTTGCCACCAATGGCTTTCTATTAAAGCAAATTGGTGAAGACCCTACAAGTGTCTTCTCTGAGCACATGAAGACAGCTGCTGACTTGGACCAATGTGTTTGGTTCCTGCCTTCTCTGAAGCCATTTAACACTTTAAGGGTTGATGTTGAAGTTGAGTATGTGAGAGTGCTTTCCTCTCTGGGGAATTGCTGACTTAGAGGCAGGGTTAAAGCTCTTACACAACTCTGACACCTTTCCCCTTTATTCTGAATGGGAATTCAGAATATAAAAGTACAAATAAAACACAAGAGCTTGGTGTGTGCCCTGTCCCATTACAGTGAGTCTGAGTAAATCACAGTGGGTTTGTTTTTGCAATTGCTCTTTCAATCACTGTTTGGATATTTGTCTGTTTGCTCCTTCTTTTTTGTCCTGATGGGTTTTTTCTGCTGTTCCACTGCCATGGTGACCTCTTTCAGAGGAGACTGTCCAAAATTCAGTGTCTGTGTCACTCAGTCACACTCTGTGGATGAGCAGTGCTTAAAGTCCTTGTTGCATTACAAACACTATTAACAATTGCACTGGTGTGAAAGTGCTCCCCAGCCCTTTTTGGCACACACTGTTGACAGAGCAGTGAGATAACAGTGGAAACCTTTTCAGCTTGTTCCTTATGGTGGTGCTAAGTGGTGATTGAAATGTTTGTTAGAATTCTGGGTGTGCAGTCCATGGAAAATGGGAGAAGACACAGTTTTTTTTGCTTTGAAATTTGATATTAATAGAAAGTAAGAGCATCTCACTCCTGATTTGAATAATAAATCCATAATGGAGTTGGCAGTGCTGCTGGGTGCCCGTGCCTGGTCATTGGGTGTCCATGCTGTGGTCCATGGGTGTCCGTGCCCTGGGCAGTGGTGTCTATGCCCTGGGCACTGTGTGTCCATGCCCTGGGCAGTGTGTGTCCATGCCCTGGGCAGTGGGTGTCTATGCCCTGGGCAGTGTGTGTCCGTGCCCTGGGCAGTGGTGTCCATGCCCTGGGCAGTGTGTGTCCATGCCCTGGGCAGTGGGTGTCTCTGCCCTGGGCACTGTGTGTCTATGCCCTGGGCAGTGGTGTCCATGCCCTGGGCAGTGGGTGTCTATGCCCTGGGCAGTGTGTGTCCATGCCCTGGGCAGTGGGTGTCCATGCCCTGGGCACTGTGTGTCTATGCCCTGGGCACTGTGTGTCTATGCCCTGGGCACTGTGTGTCCGTGCCCTGGGCACTGTGTGTCTATGCCCTGGGCACTGTGTGTCTATGCCCTGGGCAATGTGTGTCCGTGCCCTGGGCACTGTGTGTCCGTGCCCTGGGCACTGTGTGTCTGTGCCCTGGGCAGTGGTGTCCATGCCCTGGGCAGTGGTGTCCGTGCCCTGGGCACTGTGTGTCTCTGCCCTGGGCAGTGTGTGTCTCTGCCCTGGGCAGTGGGTGTCTATGCCCTGGGCACTGTGTGTCCATGCCCTGGGCACTGAGTGTCCATGCCCTGGGCAGTGGGTGTCCATGCCCTGGGCAATGTGTGTCCATGCCCTGGGCAGTGTGTGTCCATGCCCTGGGCACTGTGTGTCTATGCCCTGGGCACTGTGTGTCTATGCCCTGGGCAGTGTGTGTCCATGCCCTGGGCAATGTGTGTCCATGCCCTGGGCAGTGTGTGTCTATGCCCTGGGCACTGTGTGTCTATGCCCTGGGCACTGTGTGTCTATGCCCTGGGCAATGTGTGTCCATGCCCTGGGCAGTGTGTGTCCATGCCCTGGGCACTGTGTGTCCATGCCCTGGGCAGTGTGTGTCCATGCCCTGGGCACTGTGTGTCTGTGCCCTGGGCAGTGTGTGTCCGTGCCCTGGGCAGTGGTGTCCATGCCCTGGGCAGTGTGTGTCCATGCCCTGGGCAGTGGGTATCTGTGCCCTGGGCAGTGGGTGTCTATGCCCTGGGCAGTGGTGTCTATGCCCTGGGCAGTGGGTGTCCATGCCCTGGGCACTGGGTGTCCATGCCCTGGGCAGTGGTGTCCATGCCCTGGGCAGTGGGTGTCTGTGCCCTGGGCAGTGGGTGTCCATGCCCTGGGCAGTGTGTGTCCGTGCCCTGGGCAGTGTGTGTCTGTGCCCTGGGCAGTGTGTGTCTCTGCCCTGGGCAGTGTGTGTCTGTGCCCTGGGCAGTGGTGTCCATGCCCTGGGCAGTGTGTGTCCGTGCCCTGGGCAGTGGTGTCCATGCCCTGGGCACTGTGTGTCTATGCCCTGGGCAGTGTGTGTCCATGCCCTGGGCAGTGGTGTCCATGCCCTGGGCAGTGGGTGTCCATGCCCTGGGCAGTGTGTGTCTGTGCCCTGGGCAGTGGGTGTCCGTGCCCTGGGCAGTGTGTGTCTGTGCCCTGGGCAGTGTGTGTCTGTGCCCTGGGCAGTGGGTGTCCATGCCCTGGGCAGTGTGTGTCTGTGCCCTGGGCAGTGGGTGTCCGTGCCCTGGGCAGTGTGTGTCTGTGCCCTGGGCAGTGTGTGTCTGTGCCCTGGGCAGTGTGTGTCTGTGCCCTGGGCAGTGGGTGTCTATGCCCTGGGCAGTGTGTGTCTGTGCCCTGGGCACTGGGTGTCTCTGCCCTGGGCAGTGGGTGTCCATGCCCTGGGCACTGGGTGTCCATGCCCTGGGCAGTGTGTGTCTCTGCCCTGGGCAGTGGGTGTCCATGCCCTGGGCACTGTGTGTCTCTGCCCTGGGCAATGTGTGTCTATGCCCTGGGCAGTGGTGTCTATGCCCTGGGCACTGTGTGTCTATGCCCTGGGCAGTGGTGTCCATGCCCTGGGCAATGTGTGTCTATACCCTGGGCAATGTGTGTCCGTGCCCTGGGCAGTGGTCAGTGGTGTCCGTGCCCTGGTCAGTGGTGTCCGTGCCCTGGGCAGTGGTCAGTGGTGTCCGTGCCCTGGGCAGCGGTGTCCGTGCCCTGGTCAGTGGTGTCCGTGCCCTGGGCAGTGGTCAGTGGTGTCCGTGCCCTGGGCAGCGGTCAGTGGTGTCCGTGCCCTGGTCAGTGGTGTCCGTGCCCTGGGCAGTGGTCAGTGGTGTCCGTGCCCTGGTCAGTGGTGTCCGTGCCCTGGGCAGTGGTCAGTGGTGTCCGTGCCCTGGGCAGCGGTGTCTATGCCCTGGTCAGTGGTGTCCGTGCCCTGGGCAGTGGTGTCCGTGCCCTGGGCAGTGGTCAGTGGTGTCCGTGCCCTGGGCAGTGGTGTCCGTGCCCTGGGCAGTGGTCAGTGGTGTCCGTGCCCTGGGCAGTGGTGTCCATGCCCTGGGCAGTGGTCAGTGGTGTCCGTGCCCTGGGCAGTGGTGTCCATGCCCTGGGCAGTGGTCAGTGGTGTCCGTGCCCTGGGCAGTGGTGTCCATGCCCTGGGCAGTGGTCAGTGGTGTCCGTGCCCTGGGCAGTGGTGTCCATGCCCTGGGCAGTGGTCAGTGGTGTCCGTGCCCCGGCGGCGATTGCGCGGGGCGGTCGCGGTGATCTCTCGTCGGTCGGTAGAGGGCGCCCGTCCCCGGCGTGCGGGGGGCGCTTGGTGCCCCCGGACAGCCCGGACACACCGGACAGCCCGGACACACCGGACAGCCCCAGCCCCGCGGGCTGGGTGCGAGCCCAGGAGCCGACCCGCCCGTGTGCCACCAGCGTGGCCTTAGTGCTGCCTCTGCCTTCCTGCTCCAGCGAGGGCTCGGGCAGCCCCCAACCTCTGTCCACCCGCGCTGCGGTTGCGCCTCTCGCTCCTTCCACGCGTTAAGCGTCGCCTGTGGATGGAAGGAGCGTGTGACGTGTGCCGGGAGCGGGGAACACATGTGTGTCGGGACAGGGAAGCACATGTATGTCGGAGCAAGGGAGCACACGTGCGCCGGGACAGGGGAGCACACGCGTGTCGCTCGCCTGTAGCGCTCGGTGGGTTCGGGGCTCCGGTGCCCCGTGGCGCCCCGAGGATGCGCTCTCGTCCCGCGCGGTTGTCGCCCATCAGTCGCGCTCTCACGCCTGTGATTGCTGTCGGCGCGGGGCGTGTGCCCGCAGTTGACGCCGGGCAGGGCGCTGTGAGTGCTCACACACGCTCCGTGCCCGTGCGAGCGCGACCAGCGCCGCTCCGTGAGCCTGCTCCATTTCACCGCTGCCAGAAATCCAGCGGCGAGAGGGAAAAAGCCCTCGCCCTACCGCCCCTCCTTGGCGGCGCGGCGGTCCGTGAACCCAGCAGTTTATCCTCCCCCCCCGCTCCCTCCCTCCCTCGCCGGCGCTGCCGCCGGGGCCGCGCCGCGCGCCCGCCCGTGCAGCAGTTCGGCTCGGCTCGGCTCGGCTCGGTTCGGCTGAGCTCGGCACGGCTCGGTTTGGCTCGGCATCATCAGCACAGCTCGGCTCGGCTTGGTTCGACTCGGTTCGGTTCTGTTCGGCACAGCTCGGTTCGGCTCGGCACGGTTCTGTTCGGCTGGACACGGCACATCCCAGCTCGGTTCGGCTGGACTCAGCTGGGCTCGGATCAGCTCGGTTGTGCTCAGCTCGGCCGGGCTCGGCTCGGCTCGGCCGATCCCGGCACATCCCGGCCGGTCTGGGCGCAGCGCGAGGGGGGAGGCGGGCGCTGTTCCTGGAAGAGCCCGGCCCGGGGAGTTGGTCACATTCTTGGCCGGGATTCAATGACTGAGGCAGACACCAACAAACAGAGGGGGGGAGGCGGAGGGCGGGAGGCTGAGCCCGCCTGCATTAGCTCAGCTCTCAGGCACTCTCAGTCACTGCTGGAAAGAGGAGCTGGGAGGATGTGTGCGCTCTCACCGCGGCTCCCCACGGCACAACGAGAGCACCGGCAGAAATAAGGGAAGGAAGGCGAACCGAGAGCCGAGGAGCCCTCCCAGGCCGAGCAGAGGGACCACGAGGGGCAGCGGAGCCGCTCTTCGCCCGTGCGGAGCCCCCGCGCCGCTTCGGCAGTGCCGGAGATTTGGGCCTTTTCTCCTGCGTTGTTCCTTCCACAGACCGAGCGTTCTGCCTCCTCCTGCTTTTTACTTTCCTCCCCCGCGCCTTCCCTCGGTGGATATGGACAGAAGGGAGATCACTGCAGAGAAGCAGCAGCCGCCAGAACATATTTGAGCCCCGGGTGCTCGGAGCGTGGCACAGACTTTTTGTGTTTCTGTGGGTGGTGTGTGTGTGTGTGAGTGAGTGTGTGTTGGAGGTGTGGGAGGAGGGATTGGTTTGCCTGGGGGTTGGCTGAGGGGGTGAGTGCTCGGATGAAGACCTCTTTTTGCCGTGATTCTCTGCTCCATCGGGGCAGCTTGGAGACTTGGAGGGTTTGAAATTGTAACGCGAACCAAGAGAAAAGAAAGAAGAGAGAGACACGCATACAAAAGGATTTATTTCCTCTCCGTTAGTGGATTGCTGAGTGAAAAGGAGGAAAAACACAAGGGTGGGTTGTTTTATTTTGTTCATATTTTTCCTTAAAAAAATCCCTTAAGTGGATTTGCACCAGGGTGGAAGATAATTGGGGATTTTTGCTGTTTGTTTTGGGAATAGAAACTAAAAAATGGAGACTGTAAGTAGAAGCAGCTTCCAGCCTCATCCAGGACTGCAGAAGACCTTGGAACAGTTTCATCTGAGCTCTATGAGCTCCCTGGGTGGCCCTGCTGCTTTCTCAGCACGATGGGCACAGGAGATGTATAAGAAAGACAATGGCAAAGACCCAGCGGAACCTGTACTGCATCTGCCCCCGATCCAGCCTCCTCCGGTCATGCCTGGTCCCTTCTTCATGCCCTCGGACAGATCCACAGAGAGGTGCGAGACCATCCTGGAAGGGGAAACCATCTCCTGCTTCGTGGTGGGCGGAGAGAAGCGGCTTTGCTTGCCCCAGATCCTGAACTCGGTGCTCAGGGACTTCTCCCTG
The DNA here is from genome assembly GCF_009650955.1 of Corvus moneduloides. Lineage (NCBI taxonomy): Eukaryota > Metazoa > Chordata > Aves > Passeriformes > Corvidae > Corvus > Corvus moneduloides. The sequence goes on from NC_045497.1 coordinate 2,496,983, forward strand.
CAGCAGATTAATTCGGTGTGTGATGAGCTACATATTTACTGCTCCAGATGCACTGCTGACCAGCTGGAAATCCTCAAAGTCATGGGCATCCTGCCCTTCTCCGCTCCTTCCTGCGGGCTCATCACGAAAACTGATGCTGAGAGGCTTTGTAACGCTTTGCTTTATGGTGGCACCTATCCTCCCCACTGCAAGAAGGAATTCTCTAGCACAATTGAGCTGGAGCTCACGGAGAAGAGCTTCAAGGTGTATCATGAGTGCTTTGGGAAGTGTAAGGGACTCCTGGTGCCAGAGCTTTACAGTAACCCCAGCGCAGCCTGCATCCAGTGCTTGGACTGCAGGCTCATGTACCCACCTCACAAATTTGTGGTTCACTCTCACAAATCGCTGGAAAACAGGACTTGCCACTGGGGCTTTGACTCTGCAAACTGGAGATCCTATATCCTCCTCAGCCAGGATTATACTGGGAAAGAGGAGAAAGCTAGACTGGGCCAGCTCTTAGATGAAATGAAAGAAAAATTTGACTATAACAACAAATACAAGAGGAAAGCCCCCCGGGTAAGTGGCGCCTGTAATTTTAAAGGGGACGGGGGGGATTTCGGTAACATTTATCGATATACCCAAATTGTTGCCAGCTGCTTTTCCTTGGAGTCATTTAGCAATTTTAATCGTGTTCTCCATTCTCCCCGTGTGTGTGTTGCTGTGAAGCAGCAGCGCTTGTGATGGCACATTTATTTCTCTGGTTGTGTTCTGAGCACGGTGTTTGGAGTTTGTTTAAATTACGTATGTGTATTTGTATATTTTACTATACGTGGACCCTGGTCTTTGAAGCCCATCACCCTGCCCCAGACTTTATCTGGAAGTGCGTGAGTTCGGCTCTTAAGGGCTTCTTCACTCAGGGGTCAAGACAAGGGAGAAGCCAGAAAAAAGGAGCAGGTACTGATGGCTCCAGACACAAGTCCGTGCACTCTTCTGGTCGATTGAGTGTCGCCAGGGATGGAGGTGGGGGTTAATGCTCTAAATGGTTGTATGGAAATAAAATGTGCCTGTTAAGAAAAAAATCGTGCCGGTAGTGCAGGTTACTGGTTTTCAGATGAAGAGTGCGGAACGTGAATGGAGAAGTCCCTGCTTTTAGAGTATCCCTGTGGAGCCTGAATTTCCCCAGCAGACAGGCTTTTGTATATTGGATTATGTATACATCCAGCAAATGACTCTGTCTAGGGCCAGCTGCAGCAGCTCCTTAAGGTATTCCATGCCGTGCTGTGCTGAGCCAGACAGCTAAAGCACATTTTTTTTTTTAGGTGTCGCTTGTTTTTCTTTCAGTCTGAGCTGCCTTTAGATCCCAGAATCCCTGGTGTGTGGGTGGGAGGCTGCCTTGGCATCTGGCACCGGTCCTGCTCCATGGGCAGCAGTGCCACAAGGCCTTGAGGACTCCCAGACAGCGGGATGTCTGTCTGGCTCCTGGCGATGGTGCAACTGGCTGGGGATGAGCAATTCTGCTTCCTGCTCCTTCCCCCCGGTGCAAGGGGAAAGCAAACTCCTGCCTCCCGAGTTTTCCCCTGCAGGTTTGTTGCTTGGGCTCTGCCTCATTGTCAGAGATTTCCAAACTTTGGGTTTTTATGTCCGGAGTGGAAGGGCAGTACACAAGCCTGGAAAAGAGAAGCGATATTTAAAGCCCACGGTGAAAAATCTCAATTAACTTACCAAATACCTGTTTAAAGGGTCAGCCACGCACTCTGACTAAGGTAGAGCTTTTATTTCTAAAAAAGTGCAACAAAAATACCCAACCAAAACCCAGATTTTTTTTTAAAATATGCTGTGCAAACAGTACAGTAATTCCACAACCAGCCTAGGAGGCCTAGTGAGCCCATCTGACTGGGCTCCATGCTTCTGGATTAGGGAGCAGAGTCTCACTTTTCCAGTTCCAGTTTCTCTCCTGGCCCCCGGCTCAGTCCTTGTCTTCACCCCTCCTTTTCCTCCCCGGAGTGTCAGGACGCTGTGACAAAGCTGGGCTGTAATGAGGCACATTATCCCCGTGGTTGGAGGTGGATGTGTTTTTAATGGCTTGTCTATTCTCCGTCAGTCATGTGCTGAGATGGAATGGTGGGATAGATCTACATGGATGTGAGAGGAGAATATGGCTCTCAAACTGGAAACATTTTTCATGCTGGGAAAGGAATTTCCTAGGGCATGCTTCGTTTGGGAAGTAAAATTAAAAAACCTCCACATTCTTGTTGTAGAAAGGTCTTGTGCCCCTGACTTGGTCATTTCCAGAGTTTAATTAAAATGAATGTTAGTAGAGGAGTACTTTCCTTTTCTTGCAAGGCTTTTTCAGTGTTCTCTTCAGCTGCATCATTTATCCAACACCCCAGGCGAGGCTGCAGGACAAGAACAAGAAAAGGTTACTAAACCTTGGCTGTGCCTCAGTTTTTTTGGGGAACCTTTCATAGGTCCTAGTTCAGAATATGAGAAGCACTCTTCCCTCACCCTCCAAAATCTGCCTGGAGCACAGCACTTCTTGCAAGAGTGAGTTAAAGTTATCTAATAGTGAATGCCAAAAATTCTGTGAGGAAATGGTGGCCATCTATTTTTTGGAAAATTTTGCCAGAAATCCATCATGGTGAAATGCTAAGTCTCCTGCATAAATTCATTTGAAAGGTGGCAAGGGGTAAGGTGGGGAAGAATAGAGTGGTGTCTGCTCAGACGATGGGGTAGAGAAAACAGAATGTTTTATCTCATATTAAGTTTCAAGGCTTTTGAGCTGCCTTCAGGATGCTTCTATTGAACCAGTGCAGTCCTGAGGAGACCCTGACAGTGCTGGCAGTGTTTTGTACGCTTATCCTTCCTTTTCCTGAAGTCTTTTTCCATTGGGCTTAGCCAACGGATATCATATGCTAAGGTCATTTGTGTTGTAGCAGTGTGTGTGGATAATTATGGAGAGATTTAATCAGGCTCTAAGATTGGTAGGCTGTGGCCAGGGGCAAGTAACATTGGAGTAAAGTTTAGATGCCTAGTGAGGAAATGACAGGATGGTCCCATTCCATGTGTGTTAAATCCTGTGTGGGTTTTGTGTGTCTGTGGGGCTCTGGCTGTCTCCGGGGATGAAAGGGTGAAGCACATGTGTCTTTGTGGTGGGCTTCCTTTTTGATGTAGATCTCAGCTTTGCTTTGTTCTGTTTCATACAGAGGTGTTCCTGTGCGTGGCGTGCCATAAGCTGCTGTGTCAGATATTGGGTTTTCTGCTTTCAGGAGTGGCCTTATTTTTTCAGTTTCTCAATTTATTTATTTCTCTCTGTGTGTACACGCACTGTGTTGTGTGGTGTGTTTGCCCTGGGGTTCTGGTAGTATGTTGGTAGCATGGGATGCATATGACCAATTTTATGGCTGTTTAAGCAGCAGTGAGTGTTTTGACCTTTTCATGTGTCTCCATGAGGTTTCTGTGATGAGGTCTGGAGATTTCTGCCAGCACAGCTCTGCCTTTTAAGGGTCTGACTTAAATGGAGGAGCTGGGTTGGCACAAGCCCCTGATGCAGATTCAGCGTAGTGGCAGAACTGCCTTTTTTTCCTCTCTTTTTTTTTGTTTCCCTTTTCCTTTTTTTTCCTTGGCGTGGTTTTAAAGCTTTGCTACAAGGTGTAGCTTTTCCTAGATATTTCATTCCCAGTGCATATTTCTCTGTACATCAAGTATCTGTAGTGCATATCCATCCGTCTGTACCAGGAGATGGATGTGTAGCTGCAGAGGTCTCATCTCTCGGTCAGCGGTGTTGGTTGAACAAGACTCCTGTTGCCTGGTCTTGCAACTTGCAGAAGAATCCTTTGTCTAGACGTGTGTGAAGCCAGCAAAGGGTCTTAACCAAAAGCTGGAGGGAGTTGTGACAGCTGGAGCCCCCCCACTAGAGCAGGGACCATAAAGGCCTCAGTCACTATCCTTTACCCTCTTTTAAAATTTTCGTTTTTATATCCTCCTTGTTCATGCTTGGATGAGTAATTGATTGTCCATAAGGTCTTTTCACCTTCCTGCCACTTCCCAATGCTCTTTCTTTTCTTGAGCCCTATAACTTCTCCGTTTTACTTATTTTGTATCCTTCACTGGGTGTTCCACCTTCCCATGCAGGGTTTGTTGTGCTTTGCTTTCTCTCTGCACCAGCACGGCTTTTACTTGTGTGGGTGTCCTGTTTCCCTACCTGTCTCATTTCATCCACCATTACTGGCATGCAGCACAACCATTACATTCTGGGGTATTTCTAGAAATTAAAAATGTGAATAACCTGATGGGGTTGCAAAACAGGGTCCTAGATATCCACCATCAGTGCCAAAGCCTTTTTCTTGGGCTCAGCCTCTGGTGCCTGGTGCGTGTTCTCCTGTGGGACTGATGTGGCTTCAGTGTGTCTGTGGCGCTGCTCTCCTCTCCCGTGTGACAGACAGCTCCCTGCTTGCCTCACATCAGGATGCTCCACTCGCACAGAATTAATTCAGACGCAGCCCTGAAGGCTTTGTTGGTTGCTATTTCCAGAAGAGGAGGGTGGGTTTGACTGTGTCTGTTTCTAACCTTTTTTCTCCAATGCTGAACCGAGCAACATTTCACAGCGCTTTGAGATTCCCCACCTGTGTGCCAGACATCTGTGCCCTGAGCAGGACTGGCTGTGAGCAGGGCCCAGGAGAGCCAGAGCTGTCCTTGCACGCGTGTGAGCACACCCACACACCCAGTGCTGCCGTGTTCCCACGGTTCAAGTCCCAGCAGCACTTCTATGAAGTAGCTGGAAGCCAGAAGCAGCATTCTGGGTACTGACACACAAATGAGCACATGAGGCCTCCCACTTTATTTCACAATGCCTCCCAACCCAGTGCTGCCACAACATGCAGCTCGCTCAGCTGGAGGAAGGTTTAGCCAGGTCAAGTGTGCAGCCGAATCAAAGAACCTAAATTGCTGCGAGTGGAGCGGCGCGGCGCTGGCGCGGCTGGAGGGAGGACGTGGGCTTTTAGGTGCTGCCCAGTGGTTGCTGTGCTGTGCTTTATGGCCACCTGAAAGGCTGCAGGAGTAGGGCTGGAATGTGTGTCTTATCCTAAAGTCCTGCCTCCTGGCAGTAGTAACCTTTATGTGTTAATAGGGTATATCCTATGGTGGGTGTAGCAGAGAGGTTCTGAGTTTATTCCCTGGCAGTGGTGTTCAGACTGCAGGATGGATTTATTCTTGATGCAAACTGACACAAGAAATACTGTTGGAAAATTTTTGCCTGGGAACTGAGGGTTCAGTTGTTTTCCCATAGAATATTGAAGTCCTGTTTTCTACTTGATGTCCAAGAATTGTTTTAGAGATGCTCCAGTAAAAATTTAGAAGTCCCTAAAACAAAAACACTGACGTCTTGGGGCAGTAGCTTGGTTAAGAAGCCTTTTACAGCTTAAAAGTTGGACTTCAAAAGTGACACCAGCCTGAATGAAATCCCATGTACCTGGGGAGATTGTCAGTGTTTAAGCAAACATCAGCAGTTTTTCTCAACCGTGCAAACAGTTTTACAGATGTTGTAGATCGAGAACAAAGCAGCAGGTACGTGCATGTGTGTTGGACAAAGAGTGTGCTGTGAATGATCTAATGGTGTTGAGTCAACCATGGCTCTCTCTTGCTGCAGAAGAGTTCCTAAGTTCGTCAAGTCAGTTCTCTTGAATTAGGGAGGGAATTATATGCAATCTCTGCTTTTGAAAATCGCTGCCTAAAATATTTAAACCTCTGCCTCTCCCTCCATTGTCTGGGCTGTCTCGCTTGCCTCTCCATTTCTGTGGTTTCAGGATTGGGCGTGTGTTCTGCCCAAACAGTAGTGTGCTTTGAAGATGCGTGTAAACACCGCTTATTTTTTGGATGTGCTGGGAGCCCGACACCTGGTCCCTGGCAGGCTGAGAGCCCAGTTATCGCTGGCTGGGGCTGGCTGACCCGGGAGGGTGTGTTTGCACTTGCTGAGAGGCGCCTTTGGATCGGTGTTGTAAAAGCATCTGGAGGCGTCTGCGCCAGGCTGCTCCAAGCGTGTCCGGGCAGCGCAGCAGCCCTGGGCTGGAGCCTCTCGTTCCTTATCTGCACCCCCAGCACCAGCACTGCCAGAGCAGGGGGGCTCCAGAGCCACAGGCATTGGGTGTCTACAGAGATGCAGTGTCCAGTCTCACTGAAAACTCACCTTAGGTTCATCTGCCGGCAGAGTAATTTCACCGAAGCGAAGGGTTTGAATGTCCCCAGTGCCGTAAGGAGTGGGCTGGCTCTTACTGGGGATCACTGGTGATTGAACTCACATTGCTGACTCAGCTGGCCAGACTGCTTTGCCATCACATGAGGAGCTGTGTCTCCATGTGTGAAGTATTAAGACAGAGGTTTTTTTCCTAAAAAATATTTGGCTTGGTTTGGTTGTTTTGGTTTTATTTTAAAGCACACTTTGGACTTGACACTGTAATTCTTACTTAAGAGGGAACTGTCGTGGAAGAGTTACAGCAAAACCAATAGGAGGATCTTGGAAAAAATAAGACAAAAATGACTTATACTGGATTGTGGAGAATCTACTGATAGAATCCCATCAATTACTAGGCTGATCTATTTTAGCTGAGTGGCCGTAGAGCACTTAATTCAAATTAATCTTCACATACAGGAAGCATTACTTTAAAATGTAGGAATATAGCATGTTTTTGTTTGAAGTCTGTCAATTAAAGCATGTGTGCTAATGACACATTTTATTAGATAATATCTACTTTGCATATGTTTTGTGTATCTGGGTAATGTGTATTATGAATTAATAAATCAGCACCAGTTTTTTAATGCCATTCCACTCTCTGTCTCTAATACAGGCAGTGTATATTCTTGGAAAATAATTTCAAAGAAGCAGGTTTGCTCTGAAAAGATGTGCTCTGGTCCCTTCCCTCCTCCTTTACACCTTGTGCAGTCTTGTATGCCTTACATTTCATTGTCAGCATAGAGATTCAGACTCAAATCGTTACTGAAATCACCTGCTCCGTATCTTCTGGAGCACCAGAGGTTAATCCGAAGGTTTGGGGCTTTGGAGCCGGTTCTACAGCTCCCACTCAAGCAATCAGCCCACAGTAATTGGAACCAGTTCACCCACAAACCACAGCAGACTCTGTGTAATAGACTCCTTCCTGTGTGTTGACTGGCAGTAGTGGCAGAGACCAGGGACAGACTCTGAACCAGAATGTCCCAGTGCTGAGGCAGAGTGGCTTCACCAAGTTAATGGCCTTAGCTGGTATTTACAGGACTGTGCTGACTCTGAGACCCTGTAGTTCTGCTACTTGAAGTATTTTCATTTTGCTCATTAATGAGGATTTGGTTTAGTAGACATTTGGTGCTCTGATCCTGGTGGACCTCACTGAATGGGGCAACTGAGAGCTGGCTTCAGACTGAAGGGGTTTTGTCTGTTGGTCACTACATGCAAGATTTGGTTTTAAGGTTGTGGTAGAGATCTACCACAGAGATCTTCTCTTCCTGTATTGTCCTTTTTTGTTTGTTTTTTTAACAATGATGAAATATGTCTAAGGTTGGGATAAGGATCAGCCTTTTTTGCTGATGCAAATTCAAGGACCGTAAGCTTGGCCTCAGAGTTAAATCTGACGCAGTTCATGGGGTGTGCAGCTTTCCTTGGCGTTGGGGACTCCTGCTGGCTGATAGAGACTGGCCCCTCTGCACTGAGATGACGATTTTACTTTGACTTTTGGTTAGATGAGGTGACGAAAACACTGATACTAATTCGAGCTCTGATCCTGTCAGTGTGTGATGGACAGAGCTCTTCTGGGAGCCAATGGGAATTCCCATGTGTGGAGCTCTTATCATCGCCTCCATCTATGGTTTGGTTGCTATCATGTAAGATTGGGCTTCTCCAAGCAGTGGATGCATATTAACACAGCCTGATAAGCTGCAGAGACATATGTGCTGTGAAATGAGGCAGGTCCTGCCGTCCTAACTCAGGCAGTCTTGTTCTAACAGTCCTGTTTAAAGAGTCAGGGAAAATGTACCCGAGGCTGGAGATTCTATGGGTATGTAAAAATTGCAGCATCATTCTGTATGCTGGAGGTAAACAGCAAAGTAGCTAATCAATAACGTAGGCTCTGGCTTTGTTGTTTATTGATTTCTGTACAGTTACCTTTGCACATGCCTTGTAGAAAATGGGACTTTTATGTTTGGTTTTCTGTAGATTTTTTTTCTTTTTTCTTGAAGAAAAAATGGAAGCTGTTTGTGTTTTGGTATGAGAATCAGTGCCACTGGAAGCACAAGGACTGCTCAGGCTTTAAGGATTAAAAGACAGCAGCAATATCAACAAGATAAGGTAGAGCCTGGTGCTTGTCTTTTCCTGGGGAAGACTTCAGTGATGGATTTGGGGGCCGTGGTACCCTGTGCTTTGTTCCTCGCCCGCTGTTCACTCAGTGGTATCGTTTTATAGAATAAGGTCATTGACTTGGATTGCTTCTTGGTTTCTCAACTCTTTTCACCAGCCAGTTTGTGTAATGTCTGTCTGAAACATTGAGTAAGGGCATTGAAATAGCAGACAGGATATCAAGTGTTCGGAAGTCTGGGTTAAGTATAACAGACAGTTCTGGCTGGTGAAAGGGGAGCAGCCCCTGGAGCTCTCTCACAGCTCAGTCTCTGTGGAAACAGCAGACTCGGGGCTCTGCATCCCTGTTCCAGCTCTTCCCCTCTGTTCCCTCCACACCCATATAATTAATCGTGTGTGGGTGCACCTCTTTTCTAGATATGTCTTCCTTGTTTCTTAGTGGCACAGAATTGTATGTAATAATGTCTCTTTCTAAGGATTACATAAGTTGAAGATGATTTCTCCACTGGGAGAATTATGCAAGTTTAAACTGAAATGTATTTAGAAAGCTTTTATGTGTGTGTTTTCTGACTTGCAATGCAGAGGGTGATTTATTTGCATCCTTAATTGAACAACATCTGTTGGGGTTGGAAGAAAAACCATTTCATATCTTTTCACTGTCATATCCTGCATTTTTATTAAGTCCTCTACCCCCTCCACTTCCCACATTACCTGTGTTACAGGTGGTGATTTTTGTCCAGGTAGATCAGCCAGGCACTCATGTGGGACATCCTTCTGGGCTCTGCAGCACTGTTGATGCATATCTGCTGTAGTGTTTCCTTTCAGTTGTTGGATTTCAGGGAATCATGCAATCATTGAGGCTGGAAAAGACCTCTGGGGTCCTGGAGTCGAGCCACTGATCGCCACCTTGTCTAGAGACACTTGAGTGCTGTGTAAGAAGTCGTTGCCTTTATTACCATTAAAAAGTCTGAAATGCCTCTGTAATGCTGCTCTTGGTATTCTTTGTCCATTTATTAAGGAAGTTCCTGCTGCCCTTGAGCAAAATCAAAGTTTGTGTCCCAGGAGAAGAAAGCACTGCAGTCAAGAGTGTTTATTGAACTTGAAGAGGGTGAAACAACTTCTTGTTTCAGTGTGAATTTCTGTGGGAGGCTCTTTGTGTGACTGAGTCCTGGCACCTGTACCCATTCCAGAGGGTGCACAGGTCTGGAGAGCTGTTCCTGCAGTTCCACTGGCATTGGGAGAGTCATTCTCTTTCCATCCCTGTGGAATGCTGGAGTGCTGCACTCATGGTGCTGGGAGCTGCTGTTTCCAGGATCGAGCTCATAAAATTAGTTCTGCTGAGTAGTAAAAAACACAGGTTGCACAGGCATCCTGCTGCTTACTGAGACAGAGGTTGCAGTAGTACCAGTTAGAAGCAGTTAATTACTTTCAATAATTAAAAAACTAACTATTAAATTTTTCTAGGTTCGATATTTTTTCACCCTACAAATTCCTCAAGATTGTTCAGGTTTACCTATTCATAGCAGTAAAATAAGTTTTATAGCTTTTATAAAGAGTAATGGACTAAAAAAGGCAGAAAATGCACAATATTAAGGCTAAAGTATGGTTTGATTTTGGTAACCTTCATTGATGTAGTGGATTTCAGACTTACACTTCTGTTATTTTGAATTATATGTCAAACAGGCTTTTCTGAAGCACCATCATTCCACAGTTGGAAAACTTATCTGAGTTGAAAGGATAACAGTCATCCAAAAAAAAAAAATTGCCATTCTTAACTCCCCACTGGCAGTTCCAGTTTATTCAGTGAATTATCTCACCCATGCTGGTATAATTTAGAAATATTCCTTTGAAATAACTGTGTTTAGAGTGGTGCAGAGCTGCTGAGAGAAGTAAATCAGCCTCAGAGGAGCACAGACTGCAGCATCAGGTCCATCATTGATATTTCTTTGTTCCCATTCAGTCACTAATAAGAAACAGGGCATGCAATGAGTCCTTGCACTAATATAGCCAAAGATTTACTTTCATTTGGCTTTTTGCCCTTTTCTTACCACAACAGTGGAGTTTTTTGTAAAACCAGGGGAGCCAAATAACCTTTGGACCATATTTAGTGACAGACAGGGATAAAAGTGGAGTAAAGTGCTCTCTTTTCCTATCAGTGAGTATGCAGAACTACTGCTCAAAGGTCTTGGCCCTCACAGCCTGCAAATTAGATACTCCTTTTCTAAAACCTTAATTTCTAAAAACATTTCTGTGACAATCTTTTTTTATAATGGATTCATTGATCTTTCTTTTGCCCTGTTGATTCTAGAGCAAAGGTATTGTATTGAAGACTACTGAGTTCTGAAGGAAAAAATTGAATTATATTTTTATTATTATATGGTTTTATACTTTTATTATATAAAATTGTGAATACAAAATAAAAGTAAATCAGTAATTTTGAGGGGAAAAAGGAGTAGGAGTTGGCAGTGCCTTAACTACTCTTTGCTTGTATTTGTTGTATGACTTTCTTGATTATTTGTAGCATTAACTTACTCATGTGTCTTTTAAGTAAATTTGGTCTTTTTGCAGTTTTTTGGCAATTAACCTAGCTGTGATGAGGCTTGAAAGAATATCATCTGCACACCTGTTTAATGTTAAAGATGAGGCATTCAGTGCTTTGTGGCTTTAGCTTGAAATTCAAGTTGCTTTGAGTCATCCCTTTAGTCTTTTGTTTGGGTGGAAAAAAGGAGTGGCAGCAAAGGGCCTGCAGCTAAGAAATGAAAGAGTTGAATTAGGTTTTAGAAATGTTAGTCTTGGCATTTGGGCCATTTGCATTTGTAGAGATCGTCACGCTTCGCTTTAGTTGGGGTTGAGCAGTTTGGAGCTGGGGATGGAGAATGTTCCACGTCTCTGTCCCAGTCACTCCGCAGAGGTACTGGGACAGTGGGGAGGAGCTGGAGTGGGAGCTGTGGGCTCACTTTCCACCGCATTCCCTCATGGGGATTATTGCCTCACCTGTATTTCCATGCTGTGGTGCCCAACTGACTCGTTTTTTTCCTGACAGCAGCTTCTAATTCTGTGACCCAGAGGACTCTCCACTCTTTAAATCACAAACTGAGTCCATGGGACACAAACTGCTACCAAAGAATCGCAGTGTTCTCTTTGTTTCCCTTGTTTTGGGTTGTTTTGTGAAGCTTCATGAGTTCCTGCAGCTCCAGGAGAAGTGACAGTGGCACAAGCAGAGGGGACAGCGTGTGGGGCGGTTCCCAGTAGGAACATCTTCCCTGGAATCATGGCTGAGAATTGTGTGAGCAGCCCAAGCTTGTGTGACATCACTGCACTGCTCAGTCCTGCACTTCCATTGGTGTACCCATGGTGAGCTTTAACTCCTGCCGTTAGAGAAAAGAGAGAATATTCTAAATGTCCCTGTGCTCCACACCTTGAGGGTCTTTACCCAGTTCATTGGCCTGGGATGCAGCCAGGATAATCCATGTGGCATCAATGCTGTCAGGGAAACCCTGCCAGGGTTCGATGCAGGGAAAGGGAAGAAGTTGGAGCTTCCCTGCCCCAGACCCTGCCATGGAACCTGGACTGCCTCGCTCCAGCCTCTGTGGTTTGACTCCAGTGAGGTCACTGGACTTGGTCCAAATTTATTAAAATGTATCTCAAAGTGGAAATCACTCCCAAATGTGGCCAGGTTTTCCTCACTGGCAATAATCTGAGGGTCACATTCTGCTGAGATGTTACAAGTGAAAATTTTAGTAATTGATGGGATTTCAGTGGAGGTTTTCCTTTCAGATGTCTATTTCAACATTTGAATTCTGCTCTTACAAATTTACATGCAAATTTATAATTTAGGTTTCTAAAAATTTTATCAAATTTGTCCTTGTTAGCTGGACTAATTTATTGGTGCAGTTTTCTCGTATTATAACTTGATTTGATTTCAGTGGAGTCACACAAAACTCCATATATTCCTTTGTTTCTAAGAGGGATGCTCATTCATATGCTTGTAAAGGAGCAGCTGGATCCCATCTTAGCAGATGTGAAACCCTTACATTGAAATTGCTGTACTTCTTGTATGTGGGTTTTGTCCTTGAAAAAATCTCTTATTAATTAGATCCCCCTCACTTTTGAACTTTTTTGCTCCCTCAGCCAAAATCTTAATTCCCTGTGACATCAGAATTAACTGCTGTAGACAATTATGATGTCACAAAGTCTCAGGGAAGAGAAATATGGAGACACACAGATCCTGCTCAAACCAATTTCTTAACTAAGAAAAGGTTGCTTGGGTTTTGTTTTCATTTTAAAACCAAAACCAGTTTTTGCCTCAGATTATCATGTCAAAGTAACAGTTGAGTTGGTCCAAATTCACCCTCAGCCGTCGTGTAAAGGCTTCTCCAATCTGTGATTCCTCCTTGGGCAGGGGAGAGCTGCAGCTTTGGGCGGTGTCACCGTAGGGCCAAAAGTGAATTGCAGCCCTGGAAAATTTGGTAAAGACCAGCAGGGCAGAGCCATGTCCCGAAGGAGAAGTCTGCAGAAGTAAATTCGTAATTACCAGCTCCGTTGCTCCTCTTCCTGCTGGTTTGGACACACTTGGTAGCGCTTCTTTTCCTTCTTTTTTTTGGAGGGGGTGTGTGGTGGTGTTTTTGTTGTTAGGTTTGTTGGTTTGGGTTTTTTTCTCCAAGCTCCTTCTCTAGGCTCTGTGCCCGAGTGCATCTCGGGATTTCCCTTTTGCTGAATGAGCTGCTTGTTTGAGAGGGAGGAAGTAAGGTCCCTTCTGGATTAGGAGGGAATGGGGGTGGAGGGTGGGGAAATGTCCTGTTTCATATGCAAAGCACACTGAACTGAAAAAACCCCACATGAAAACCTTTTAACAAAACCATCCATGTCACAGACTGGCAGAGCAGCTGCTGGCTTTGTTAGGGAGAATATTAATGTTTCAAAGACTTACAGAACCTTTTAAAATGAGATAAAGAATTGATTTTATTTTTTTTTTTAAGATACAAGATGAGGTAAAAAAATATCTCCTTATCAATATCTGTGAATGGAATGTGCAAATCAACTGATGTGACACCAACTTCTACACCAAAGTGGTGAGATGTTGTTATGATCTACACTCTTCTTTTGGAGACTGGAATGCCAGAATGGCCCTGATTCTCCAGGTGCTCATGTGTACATTGGTGTAAGAACTCTCACTTGAAAAGCAGATTATTGAGAGGAACTCCTAGAACCGGTTTTTACCATGTGGAGAGGTTGTGTTCCTGACTCTGAGTCTTTACCCACTTTAAAAAAACCTCATCTGGCCTCCTTGGAGCAGAGCTTCTGCCAGGCTGGATTCATCCTGCACACCTTGGGTCATTTGGGATGGGAATGGCAGATAGTTGTGCATTTTCCTTGACTGTAGTTGATCTTAAGAGTCAAAGTGTTTCTTTGCTGCTACAGGTCTGGAGGCTTGCTCAAACCTTCCTTAAATGCACACTAAGTTTAGTGGTAGAGAGGGACAGACACTGATACTTTTTATCCTATGGTTATTGAAATGAAGGTATGGGAGTTTTCCAAGTAGAAATGGATTCTCTTGGTTGTAAACCCATTTTTTAGAGTAACTGGGAGCTGCATGGATGAGCAGACAGTGATCATGGGTTAAATAGTAGGGAAATAAAACAGATATAAAACATTTGCTGTAGTTCTGAATATTACTATTGGAGTAGTAACTGATTGCAGAGAGTTCTGTTCTAATGTTCCTCACAAAACCATGTTGAAAATCTCTGCTGAAAATTTCTATTTCATTCAGAAACTGGGCATTGTTTTTGTCTTATAACTTAGTTTATGTTACTGAGCTGCCTTCCTGTACAAGGAAGTGCTTGTGTAATGCCCAAGCCATTCCCATTCCTCACTGAATGATATGCAAATCTAGTCAATTAAGCAGGGGGGATTTAATTAGCAGTTTAAGTTCATGTGTGAAGTGTCTTGCCTTAATTACTTAACAGTTTTGTTGCAAATTTGCTAAGGTTTTTTTTTTTTTTCCCACAGAACTATCAAAACTGTGATTATATTTATTTATTTATTTTATTTTTTTGGTAACATTTTCCAATCCTGAGCACTGTCCAGTGCCTCTAACCTCTGTGTGCGTGTCCCCCTCTTTCTGCAGCTCTTTTCAAAACTGGAGGGACAAAGCAGAGCTATGGTTATTGTCTCAGAGCAGAACAACACATAGAGGAAAGAAAAGAAGGAACTTTGGAGTGAAAAGCCATTTATTTGTTGTTTTTTTGCAGCTAGGTGACACCATTATAGTATCAGTAGCAGCCTGAAGGAGCCCTCAGGACCATGTCAGGGGTGGATGCTGTGGCTTTCTGGCCCAAGGGTTTGATTGCAGCCTGATCCAGGCTGTGGGATGGAGCCATCCTGAACTCTGATCCCTTGAAGAGCCTTTCTTGATGGACTGAAGGTGTCCATCTGTTTGTCTCTCATGGCAATGTGCTAGTTGTGATCCTTTTCCTGCTCCCTGGCTCCAGTTTTGGATCTGTGATGTGCATGCATGGAGGAGAGGCTGGTGAGGAACAAGAACATTTTCACATCCAAGGGCACTGCACCAGATTTACAGGTGTGATCCAGTGATTTTTTTAAAGGGTCTGTTCTTTAGGATTGACACAACTTTTTGATTTCCCTTCACTACCTTGTGAAATTTTGTCTTCCACAAAGCACGAACTGCCTTTAACTTCTCTGGGTAGTTGATGCTGTAGTGGTGACATCCTGGGTTTAGAACTTTCAGACTTGAAAATGGGGTTTCTGCTACACGGGAGTTTGAGACACATGGGTAGGAAAGTACTGCATTAGTTCTAGTGACTAATTCTCACATCTGGGCATCTTGTAGAGAACAGATTTTAAATAATTCAATGCACAGATTGAATTGTCTGCAGTAGGAGCGTTGTTAGAATCACTTCAGTCAGCAGACTTCCAGTCTGTGCAAAAGGCTGGGGTGCTCATGTTACCTTCAGGTCCTTGGGTTAAAGGATCCTGTTTAAAGATTTACTGTAGCACCCTGTGATGGGAAATTCACCCTTTTAATAATTCTCTTTATGAAGACAGGACTCCTCATTTCATGTAACTGCTCTTTATAAATTGCTTTTGTGAAACAAAGTGATCAAAAAAAAGAATAAAACCACTACACTTCTTACAGGCAGAGACTGAAATCTTGAGTTATCTCCACCACCCAACCCCCAATATTAGTGGAAATGCCAAAGAATACTGTAATACAAAGCACTTCTCCCTCTCCATGGCACGCAGCACATTTCATATCAGCCTGTTGAGGTCTTACTTCCTAAGTGCGATGTAAGGGGCTCAAGAAAGCAAAAGTTACCAAAGAGCATGGAGTGACCTGACCTGTTTGGTTTCCAGAGGTGTAAACGATGTGATTCAGAGTTTTCAATTTGCTTTTAAATTTCATACCACTTCTAAAAATAGAATAATAAAAAATACCCACTTTTAATTGGATGTGTTCATTCCTTCATTTTTTTCTTGTGCTTTCCCAAGCTACGTTCTGGAGGCATTTTCTGCAAATTTATTATTATTACTAATCTTATTAAGATCCTGCATTGGTACCAGGATATTTTTAAAGAGAATTTCTTTCCAGTTCAGCCAGGGCAACCCCTTTTGTTGAACCTTCTTTTGGATAGTGTTCCCATGTGCTGCAAAGGCGCTGACACATGACCTCGTTACACATAGAAAATCCTAAATGTCCTGCCCCTTGCCAAACCTATCACAAAACTACTCATCACCCCCTTTTCAGGATCCCAGATGGTAAATAGCAGCAGGAGGTGAAAGGGGAGCTTTGTCTCCATTCTGAGGCCTGTTTTAAGTATTCTGTGTCTGTCTGTATCCCTCTGCTTTTCCCACTCTGCCCATAAATTAGCAAGCCAGCTTTTCTGACGAGGGAAGACAAAATGTCCATAAGCTGCAGTAACATCACCTACTCAACAGAATGTTTTTGAACAGTTCCATTTATTTGCTTGTCATCTCTCTTCGTTTTGCTAGAACCTCTGCCTGCCCTGCCCACTGCAGCACTGAGGGAAAGGCGGCTTTCCCCAAATACCAGGCTGCAGTTTATAATCTCTGTGCCACATTGGAGTTTACCTACAAACGAAAAACCCGAACCCAAAAAAGAAAAACCCTACAACGATCTGCTTGTCTGGTTCCAGTGTTTTTATAAAGCCAAAGTGACAGGAGGAGCAGCAGTTCCTGGTGGATGGGGAGTGCTGGGAGCAGCTGGGAGCTGAGTTAGGAGGGGATTTCTCAGGCAGGCAGTGAGGGGAGCAGGGATATGGGCAGGGGATTCAGCAGCAAATCTGGGACCGTTTTGAGGAGCTGTGGGGATGCACCAAGCAGGATATTGTCTCTGCACACTTCCCATGGAGTTCCCCTTGCTGGCAACAATTTCCTGTCGCTTAGTGCAGGAAAGATGTTGTTGACTTTTGTGCAGGGGGGAATTGTGTGGTGTGAGCTGTGCTGCCCTCTGGACCAGCCCTGGCAGGGTCTGTATGGAGGCAATAGCTGGGTACTCGCTGTGGGTTTGGGCTGGCAGGGGTGAAGGACGTGTGGAATTCACACATGAGCATCTCTAAAAGCCAGATGTCAAACTGACCTAAACATGCAAGAATAGGAGACTTGGTGGTTTCTGTGCCCTGCTCTGTGCAGGTTTCACACAGTGGCTCCAGTAACACTGATTTGTGCTGCCCGAGTACATGTCCTTGTTTGTTGGCACAGGTTGTTTGTTTTTCCTTAATTAAGATACTGCATTCTCCTTATTCTCCCTTATAATTCCCCAACCACCCTGCATTCATCCTGAACCTGGAATCTGGCAGCTTTGTCAGTCTGGGATTAGTCTTTCCTCTGACCTGGGCTGTAGCTGAAGTAATGACTTTCCAGTTTCAGCTGACTGGAAATCAGAGACTGGTGAACTGAAATACTGAAGGCTTAATGAATTCCCTGGATTCCCTGGTGGTTTTTTGGTACATCTTTATTTTAAACTGTTGAATATTAATAAGGAAAGGGGAGTGGGAGTGCAAGGCCTGTTTACTGTCTAGTACTTGAAAGGGATATTCTTTTTTATTTGTTTGTTTCATTTTATGTTGCAAATATTGTTGTAGAAATCCTGTATGTTTGCCAAGTTCCTACCTAGCCTTTGGATGCCAAGTTGTTGTCAGCTGGGAAGCTGCTAGGAGGGATTTAAAGCAATATTACCTCTTTTGCAAATGTGGCTCTCAAACCAAGAGTGAGTCCACCTTTGACCATTTTTTAATGAGCCTTCATTTGTAAGTTATGAGGACAACGATGAAGAAGAGAGAGAAGAGCTCATGTGTCATTTGCTCCTTTTTTCTGGGTGAGATTACTCTGCTTTTCACATTGTAAATTAATTAGCAAAGGTTTTTTCCTCCTCTGAGATCTTCTGTGTTTCTCCTGACCTGTAATTCTATGTATAGTCATCAAGTAAACTAGATCTGATGGGCTCAGTTCTGACATGTTGTGTTTTGACAGCACATTTTGTTCATACTGACTCAATACTTTTGAAGCTGTAGTTGCTTGGTCACTTTAATTTGACATATACTTAGTTGCTGCCAAAACTCCTTTTGGCTTCTGCCCTAACACCAGCCTACTGTTCCTGTCACCTTCTTTGACTGTCACTGGTGCTTTTATGGCTGCACAATGTGCAACAATTCACCAGGGAATCAATCTGCCTGAAAATTAGTTGTTATATAAGGGAGAGTCACAAAAATTAACTGAACAAATGTGCTGTTGAGTGCCCAGCAAAAGCACTTTGGGGTCGGCTGGTTTGTTTGCTGGGGTTGTGTGTTACTGTTTGAGATTGCCAAAGGTGTTAGAGTTTCACTTAAAAGTAGGGTGTGTTCATGTTGATGGTTTATCCTTTATCCTAAACCCAAAACCCATAAATAACAGACCAACAATGGTGGGTGTGTGGGTTAGAATCAAACAGTACTTCTCTAAGTACATCTGTAATTTGTTAAACTTTTGTGTAGTAGATATGGCTGCTAAAGCTTAGGTCAATGTCTTAAACACCTTATTACGCTGTTGCTCTAAACCAGGAGCTTCTGGGAATGCATTTTTCAATTTTTTTAGAAAGGCTTTTGATGGATGAAGCTGTAAAATGAATAGAAATAGTGTCTCCCTCTTCCTTTTTCCTCCTACTCAACGCTCACACACAGTCAGCCCTGGGGTCTTTTCTTTCTGTGTGGTTGGCAGAACAGAGGAAAAGAGAGAGAGCAGGAGACTGTCTGGGCCCCTGGTGCTGTCAGGAGAAGAATAGCCGTGCTGTTACCGCTAAATCCAAAGGGACAGCCTGGGAGATGTGTGCTGCAGCAGCCAGCGGGCTGAATTAGTGCCATTTAGGCACTGCTAAGAGGCTAATTGAGTCACTGGTACTTGCTGATTAAACCAGCAAATCCAATAATGTATGGATGTGCATGTTTGGGTTTGGTTCTGTGCTCCCTAGAAAATAAGCACGCTGGGTTTTCTGTAACCCCTTCCACTTTGGTCAGGTTACTCAGTAGCTTAAGGAATATCAAAATGTCAAAATGAATGTTTTGGGAAGAGCTGCCTGTATTTCTGTATTTGATTCTCCTCCTCCTTTTTGCAGTAGGATTGGATGAGAAAACATTTAAGCAGTTCCATTTCCAATGGCTGAACTCCACCAGTTTTAAAAACACTGCCTTAAGTGAGCCCTTGGTTTAATGTGGGATAATCTGAACTGGGAGGTGACAGAAGGTAAAGAACTGAAGCCATCTCTGGTGGGTGATACATCCGTGCCACGTGGGGATGACAAAGCCTGTGTTGGAATTTTGGTTGGCAGCTATCTCCAGCCACCCCACCTTCTCAGAGGTGTGTTAGTAATGCACAGGTGGTGCTGGCACTGTGTAATAATGAGGATTAGAATGTGGGTAAAGAGAATTCCTGTTTTCAGTGGGTTATAAGGGGAGTTCGTTGAGAGTCTGTAAAGCTGACCTAAACTTTAATACACGCTTGCCGTGTATTTTCTACTCCATTGTCACTCCTGAAATGTGCCCACAGGCAGGCCCTGCTTCACTTTTGCTCACAGTGGTTGTTACAATGATTGTGGCTTGATTGACTTCAGCAGAATTATTCCTAATTTGCAGCACTCTGACTGGAGAGCAGAATTAGATTCTTGTGTTTTTCTTTGAAGTATGCAGAGCTCTCAGGGAGGCTGTTGTGCTGAGGGCATATTGCTTTCAGTGATTCTTTTTAATTTCGTTTTTAACATTTAAGAAGAATAAGACGCCTCTCAATCTAAAGCAGAAGGACTTGTATGAAAAAATAGTGAGACTCAGAGGCGAATGGTGGGTTCAGAACCTTGTGAGTCACTGCGGGGAGATTGACAGTTTGGGAACATGAACGCGGAGGAGTGAGGATGGGATGCTCAGGGGCTGATGAGATAAGGGAGTCTATGGAGTGGTAGCACAGGGGTCAGCAGCAGCGTGCATCTCATTCCAGAGTTAAACTCAGGCATTGGGAAATGGCATTCCTTGATGGCAAACACAATCTGACAGTTCTCAGCTAGCTACAGTATTCACCTCCTCCTCCTCCCCCCAACTGCGGAGCAGTGGGTGCTTGGGAGATCGTGTCTGTTCTTGCCTTCAAAGCAGCAACAAGAAAATATTTAAAGCCACAAGCACACCTTGGAGGCTGAGCAGGGTAAGTCAGGTTAGCGAGACATTTCTGCACTTTAAAACCCGTGTCCCTGTTGAGGCAGCTCTGTCCTTGGGGCAGTCAGTCTGGTTTAGCTCCTGCTCGGGGATTACGACGCTTTACTTGATATGGAGCACTTCACTTCTGTCTTTCTTCTTTGTCTTTCTTTCTTCTTTCTGTGTATGTGAAAGAATTTCCCTCTGTTTGTGGGCAGGCCTGAACTGGATCAGCCCCTGGAATTAACTACATAGGAGTTCATTCATCCCTCCTCTGGAATGACTTGGTGTTTGCTAGGTATAACTTGTTCATGGGTGGTGGTATTGTTATTACCAAAGGTGCAGGGAGGTAATGCTGCCTCAGTGGGTAGGGCAGAAGATTGAGGCAAGAGCAGGTTTTTATAGTCCCAGCTCCTGACACCACTTAACTGGGTGACCTTGGGCAAATTACTTCCCTGGCAAGTCACCTCACTTCTCTGTGAACAGGACTAACAATATTTACCTCCCTGCCCAAGACGGCTCTTAAGAGGAATTTGGTGAAGCATTTTACATATAGACAGGAGTATGTTACTGCTGAGAGTTGTTGTTTCTTTATGAATATGTATGAAAGGTGCCAAGACGTTACCTCACCTTGGCCTTCACACGTTACTCATTACAGGCTTGTGGTTGCTCTGAATTTAGGCAGTGGCAGAGACAGGGAGTGTTGTCCTCAGAAGCTGGTGACGTACTCAGAAGAGAAAGTGCCAAACAATTTCTCCTCTAATTAGCACTGTGTTAAAAGAAAAATGTATTTATTGTGAACGTGCAGTCCTTCTGGTGACATTTTAGGGATGGGGCCTCGGAAGGCTCCTGTCAAACTAAGCCTGTATTGTTTTTCTGTAGACCTTTTTCTGAGATCCTACAGTGCAACTCATACTGCTGAGGGAGGAGAAATAATGGTGAAACACGTTGTGCTATAGTTTTATTTTTGATTCCTGACAACTGAGCTTTGACAGGGAAATCAAGAGCGCAGCCCCATGAGGAGGTTGCACAAGTGCCGTCTCCAGGGTGTCACTCCTCTGGTGGCAAGGAAAACTTCCTCTTTTAATCAATTCCTCAGTGCAGCTGCTCTGAAAGGGTGCTCAGAGCTGGGAGGGTTTCCAGTTTGTAACAGAGAGACGTGATCCTCATCTCATTGGATCTTTTAAGCAGGGTGGGGAAAGGGCAGGAGTGCTGTAAAGGAGATCATCATGGATCTGGGATGTGGAGGGGGAATGTTCTTAGGCAGAAGCTAAGGAACACAGCCTTGTGTAGTGGCACTGGTGCCCATACAGCCAAACCCTGCTTATTTTATCATAAATGTATGTTCCCAGCTGCCACACGAAGAATTTGTAAATTCATTTTTAAGATTTTATGGATGTTATTCTTGAGCTCTGCCAGTATTTAATTCCGTTTCTGTTGTGCTGTCTATGAAAAAAAAAAAGGAAGGAAAATTTTTGATGGAGTTGCCATAGGACTTTATGTTTTGGTTGCAGCTGTTGAAAGGCAGACAGACCTGAGTACCAAGTGCTTTGTAATAACATCCCAGCCCTGCAGTCCAGAGGTCTTCTCAGGTGATGTGACTCAGTGGTATAATGACAGCTCTCAGATAACATCTGTCCCTGCTCAGAGCCAGCAATCTTAGATTCAGTCTGCTGTGTTGGCAAGGCAGGTTTGGGTCAGAGAGAAACCTGTCAAAGCTCTGATCTGAATAGAGAACTGGGCTTCGTTCTCTTCTGACACCTTTGGGTTTGTGCTTTTTGGCCAGGGCGTTAAAACTCGTCTCTAAAAGCTCATGGTGTTCATTCCACGTGGTGGATATGAGGAATTAAAAAGTGGATATGTGACATGAAGAAACATAAAAGGCTATAGAGCGGGTTAAGCGTTGCTGTTGTTCTTATCAGTCTGTAAGAAGTTTCTGGAGTGCTACAGTTCGCTCTTCCACAAGTCTTGTCAAGCTGAATGGTTCAAGAGATGCAGTGAATTTTCACACATTTTAGGGGAGGTCTGTGATGAATTAATTGGGGTTTATTCACTAGTAAAACATTTGGTGGTCAGTTTTCTCCCCAGTCCTTACGTGAGTGGATTTCTGTGCTGGCTGAGAGCGGGGCACACACAGTTCCTCAGCTCCCCATCCTTTTTCTGGGACTCGTTCTTCCAACTGCTTTTCACCTTCAGTTCATCTGGGACTTCCTGGAGGAGCTCTTTACTCAAGGTGTTTTAGTGCAGACTGTGATAAAGGCTGATGGAGGAGGACAAATTGCTTGCTTTGGTCACAGAAATACTTTTGTTTCTAACTTACCACAGGATCTGTAAAGTAGAAGTGCTTCATATGATCAGACAATGTCCAGTCTTTGAATGAACCCCCTGACACCTTCCCAGCCAGCTCCTTGTGCACTTGGTGTCTGAGGTCTCTTATTTCCTTGTGCCATATTGGCCTTAGCTGAAATCTTTGAAAGAAACAATGGTATTTTTCCTGTATCCATGTGAATTCTGGGCAGATCTGTACCTTCATTTGCATACTTAGAGATTTCACGTGGGGTTTCTCAGTTTTGTGGGTGTTCACATTTGCAGATGCAGCTTCTGTAAGTGTGTGTGTGTTCTTATGAAATTCTGTATCGGTGTGGTTAAACTGAAAATGCTTTACCTGGTAAATCAATGAACATGTAAGGTCAACCGTTTGTTAAGGTTAAAAAATTCTTAATATAAATCATTATTTACAATTTCGGCCCCATATTCAGGTTATTGTTTGGAGAAAGAAAAGTTACTTTCAGTGGTGGAAGATGGAATGAAACTCAAACTTTTTGTTAATTTTTGGTTTTTGTTAATTGAGGACAGAACATAGCATTTCCAGATTGCAAGCAAGGTGCTACATACAAAAGTCTGGTTGATTTTCACTAGAGGCAGGAATTGCTTGCTGGATTCTGTCCATTTTAAGGTTTGGGAGGTTTTGTTGTTTGTCATGTCTCTGTGGGCTCTTCTACCCCTGACACAGCCTTGATCCTGGAAGGGCTGTGTGAGCACAGTGGGGTGACCTCTATTAAACAGCCAGGTGTTGTGGCTGGTGGGGACTGTTGGAAGGTTACAAAATTTGGTGTGACCCGTTCCTTTGTCCTCGCCTTCCTCCTGACCCTGACTTGCTAATAGTTTAAAAATCATAGGTTTGAAAAATTTTATTTTATTCATTTTAGAATTGCATTATCAGTAGGCATCAGGTAGAGGATTGGTGTAGATCAGAACTTTCCACAGTAGTAAAAAAGGTTCACATAAAGAAACACTTCATTTCGTGGTTTGAAACACAAGTGCACTGATTGATACTTCCTCCCTGTATTTGTGGCTGACTTCATCTTGTGACATTCGGGGAGATCTGTGTCACTTAGCACCTGATTCTGCTGTGCAAAGGTCAAGCAGCTTTCACAGAGGATCTTTTTGGGATGTATCAGGGATACTTTCCGATATGCTTACACTCATACACACTTAAACTCATGGCACCTGTGCATTCCCTTCTACTCAGCTGACAAAGGGAGTTGAGTGTAAGTGAGAAATAGTTTGTACACTTACTAGGAGTAGCATTGCCTGGAAAGCACCACTGGAACAGTGCAGATGCTTATGGGAAAGGTCTCCAGGTTTGAGGTTGGAATTCTTACCTTTGAAAGCAGGAGAGGAATTTGAATACGGGCAATTACTCTATATTAAATGTGCTCTCTTAAAGTGCTTGAAGATGTACTGACATGAATGGCTCTGTAAAAGGGTGAGTCTATGGCAATAAAAAAGGAATTTTGCAGATCTCCGTTCTGTGTGAGGGCTGATTCGACTGGAATGGATTTGTTTAGTTGAAGTGGTTCTTGTTTGAGAAAATTAGAAGGGCTTCATTCCTGTCATAACAGAATTGGGTCACTGTCTTTAACTGGGTCATAGGAGTTTACAGCAAGAGTTGCCTCTTACCATGTTTGATGAGGGTAAAGTATGAAGCAGCCCAGTCCTGTTAACTCTTAGAAGGTGGTGTGTTTTCTGCCTGAAGTAGTTGAGAGAAAACCGCATGCCCTCCGAAATGCCAGGTACTGCACTACCCATGTTTTTGGTAACTGAACAGGGAGCCAGGTTTTGGCTTCTGTTGTGGCCCGAGGCTCTCCTGTATCTCACCGAAGGAGAGGGAAAATGCAAATATGTAAGGAGCTGTGACCTGCGTGCTGTGGGCTCATCTATTCCAAAGAATCCTGCTCTAAAATTACTGCGTTAGTGAAGCACTGGGTGAGTGTGGGAAGGCTTTAGGAGTTACGGAGCAAACCCCCTCTCATTAGGGAGAGAGGGAGAGTCTCCCCATTTGTCTGCGTGCTGTGAAAAGAGGCAGTGTCTGAAAACCCAAACAAAACCCCTGGAGCACAACAACTGGCCCGGCTCCATGAGGCAGCCCTGCTCCCAGGCTGTCCCCGCTCCAGGAGGCAGCCCTGCTTCCAGCCTGTCCGGCAGTACCAGGGGCACGGGCTGGCAGGCAGAGCCTGCTCTTGTGTGTCCATAAAACCCTGGGATTTGTCTTGGAGCCGGGAGGCTCCTCGAGTTCAGCTCGGCTGGAACACAATGTTCAAGACAATACTGTGGGATCCAGCTGGAGCTTCAGCGTTAGTGCAGCGTCAGCCAGATGGAAATGAGGTGGAGAGGGCTGCGCAGCGGTGGGGGATGGGGAATCCCTTCCCTTTACAGGGAGGGGAAAACAACAGTAACTCTGAAATCCATATTCACATGTATCTGCAGAGTTCAATGCGAGCTCTGATGGGCATGTTGGCAGTCAGCTCGTGCCAGCGAGATGTCACTTGTGCTTTGTGTGGGATTGAGGAAACAGGGCAGAGACGGCGCAGGGAGAGCCTGTGCCACTGCACTGGGGCTGGATGGACACCACAGAACCAGAGCAGGATTTGCTCTTTGCCTGTGTGTTTCAGCAGCCCCCGTGAGTTTGTGTGTGCAGCTGCTGTTGACCTGCTTTTCAAAAAGTACCAGATGTACACATTCTAAAATTGCCAATATTGAAAGGTACAAGCAACTCTTTCAAAACTTTAGAATCATTCCTCGATGCACCATGCAGCCGGTAAGCGGTGATAGCCCAAATTTGTCCTTTCTGACACCTTTTATTTCTGCTGATGAAAATGGATGTGCTAATGGATAGCTGAGAACAGAGCAAGGTCCATCAAGTTTTTCCTCCTCGATTTACAGCATTGCTTTGTTCTTTGCAATGTCTATGATGGGGTAAGGCATCATCTGTTTGGATAAAATGATGGTGAAACGAAGCTCCCATCTCCTATTTGTGCATGTTGATGCAGTTGAAGTTTTAGATCTCTCTTTGCACTTGATGCCAAAATTTGATATGATGAAAGTAATTTCACGTTAGTAGTTGCTTTGAAGAAAAATCTGTTCTGTTTCATCTCTCACTTTGCCATACAAGATTGAAAATTGTGAACTCTAGTGAGCTTCTGGAAAATCTGTGTGCCTATGGAGAAACTGGGAGTGTTGAGTTCATGTTTTCATGGAGAACACAAGGTAACTTTTTGCTACTTCGTTTCTCAGTCACACAGCCTTGTGCTGCTCTCCTGAGAGAAAGCATAAAATTCAGCAACCCATTGTCCTTCATATCTTGGTTTAAATGAACCAAAATCCACGGAGTTCACCTGAGGATGGTTGAAGGAGCTTGGTAGGTGGTTTTCCACTGGAGCCATGGAAGTTCTTCACATTGTTTGTCTCTCCATTTTCTGTTCATTTCCCATTTGAACTGAGCAAAAGCAAAACTACCTGAATGCAGATTGAAAGAGCCAGTTCTGTTTTTACAGAAATAGGGTTTTAACAAGAAGGAATCTCTCCCTCTTCTGTTGGTTCATTTTGCTCTTTCCTCTTTAAGACTAGAGGTCAGCAGGTTCTAGTGAACTTGAAAAGATTGAGAGATACCTCATGGTCCATTCCTGTAAGCAGGCTTGGTTCAGCAATGATTCTTAGAACATCTCTGAAAATGCTGTGGGGCTCTAAACCACGTTTCAGGGCCCTTTTGAGTAACATCAGGCATTAATTTAACATCACAGAGCCTGGATGGCTGCAGTTGGATGGGCAGTGGGGCAGCCAGAACATCTCTGGGGAGAAAACATTTCCTTCATGTAATAAAGGAAACACTTCTAAAGTAAGAAGAAGAACAAGGAGAGGAAGCACAGAGGTGTTGCACTTACTGGCCTCAGTAGGCAAGAGGAGGTGCATTCTCTCTCCTGGAATATTCTGAGGTCATTCTCCAAGGGGCTGAAGACTGGCAGTATCAGAGTTGGCTGCAGTCGTGTGTTGGATGCTGAACTGTTAATTAAATTATCCACAGCACAGGTCCCTGGCTAAAGCCTTTAAAAGTGTTCAGCACTCTTTGATCTGTGCTCGAGTATCTTCTGGGAGCAGCTCGCAATTACAGTCAGAACCTGATGAGAACTGTGGAGGCTCTCGAGCAGGGCAGTGTTAGTGGCAGTAAAAAGCCAGCAAACTCAATGATTTACTGGTGGCAGGTCAGTGCTGCAAAAGCCCCTGCCCCTTCTTTAAAAGTCGCTTTTAAAGTTCTCCCAAACCTGCAGTTCCCAGGCTCCCATTCACGACTCAGAGAATGAATATGTCTCTCTCCTCCTCTCCTGCATGTTCCTGTGGTCCTGCGATCATAAGTTGTGTTGCTGTGTTCCATTTTCCCCTGCCTGTGGCTTCTGGGCTTTTGCGTGACTTCTTTAGAATTTCACAAGTACATCACAAGATGCTATTTTGAGTCTCTACAGGATAAAGAGTGTTTAAGATCTTCAGGATGCCCTTTGCCACTCCCCATTAAGACTGTGGAGATACTCAGAAAACAAAATGAATAAACCAAAACTCTTGGTAAATCTTGGTTCAGCCTGTTCACTTTTACTTGCATAGATGAGTTCAAAAGGTGTTACTTCTTTTTTTTTTTTTCCCCCTGGGTTTATTTTGATCCTGGCACACAGTTTTCCAAATGCCTGAGTCAGAGGCATATGCTTAATCAGCCACAGAACTGGAGCATGTCCCTCAGCCCCTCTGACACTTCTTACACACTGTCCTTGGGCAAAGGAGCTGGGCCCAGCATGAATAAACACACTGCAGGTATTAATGTTCTGTCTGGGGGCTTCTTATCCCTCAGCTGAGGGATCCTGGGATGTGTCTGAACATCCACCAGGCTGTATTTTGTTCAGGTGTAACTCCTCAGCTCTCTCATGCAGAAGAGGCTTCACTTCTCCATCAAACTTGTCCCTTCTTACATTTGTGGTGCCACCTACTCTTGGGGATAGGGTGCCCTATGGGTCGTGAGTGTTGCTGTTGAAGGACAGAGTCCCTGCCCTGCACAGAACGTTGGAGAAGCACCTGCCTGGAATCAGCTGAAGGAACCCGCTGGCCCCAGCGCTTCCTCCCTCCTGTGCCGCATTCCTGGCGGTTCCCACTCCGAGCTTATGTAACTGTCTGTGAGGCAGGAGAGGGGTCACTCCAGGTGGCTGTTTTGATCCGGTAGTGTCTCCTCTCCTCTCTAATGCTGTCTGGAAGGATTTGTTCGAGTCTTTTTTCAGCAGGAGAGGCCGGCCGTGCACTTTGGCACATGCACGCGGAGCTGCTGCGCTGGGATTTAAGGGCAAATGGAAGCCAGGGCTGTGACGGGAGGCGTGATTAGGAACACAATCCTTTCACAGCGCTTTGCTTTTGCATTTAAAGAGACCTGTGTGTGCTCAGCGTTCAGATGGCTGCCCCAGTGACATCCCAGCCTGTCGGGACCCAGTTACAGCAACACCCCCAGCAGCGCTTTGCCTTCCCTGCTTAGTTTGCTGGAGACTGTTGGAACATTTACATATGTTAAACAACCATTGTGTGACTCCATGACAAAGAGTTTTATTTTATCCGCTCCTTCGAGGAGTAAACTGAGATAGAGAGCACCCCGTGGCTTGTCTGTGGCCACACAAGAAGTTTTCTGGTGGACCTGCAATTAGAACCCTCCGGTCCAGGCTCTGCTGTGTCCTGATGACCTGATGAGCTTTTCCTCCTGGCACACAGCCTTCGCCTCCAGTGTGATGTTCTGACCTCCCTGGATAAAAGCTGGGTGCCACAATTCCAGCCGTGAGTGCCTGGAGGAAGCCGTGTGGTCCATGGGGAGGATGCCCTGCCAGCTCCCAGGGATCCCGTGCAGCCTGGGATTAACTGAGGGGACATTGGTAGCTGCCCGTATGGAGAAAATCCGTGTGCTACCTTTGGCCTGGTGAGCTCTTAGAAACACTTATTGTTGCCCTTTGTACACAGAAAAAAACTAAGCAGGATCCTGTTTGGTAACATGGTGCCTCTTTGAAGAAGTAGAAAATCCAGAAACCAACCTCAGTGCTGGAAAGATGAAAGTTTGGATGAATGTCAAAACGCCCTGAGCTGAATTCAAAGTAGAGTTTCTGACGAGTGTAAATAACAGGGGGGGATTGCACAGCACCAGATTGACACATCTCGGTGTCCTTCCCATACAGCGCTGCCTTGTAAAATGGAAATCGTGTTCAGCTCTGGTTTTCCCCTAAACTGTATTCCACTTTTTTGTGGGAGAAGTATCTGGATGGCATTGCGTGTTAGGAGAGCTTTCTGCAGAAACACGCTGTCCAAACCAGCATTTATATTAGTGAAAGCTGCTGCTGGGATGTTACTCTCCAGAGAAGATGCTGAAGGAGATACTTAACTATTTACCCAAACCTCTTAATGATAACAACAATTGACTGTAAATAAGCTCAGACTTTACATATCTTGCTTTATAGTGAGCCTTGAATTCGTGTTCCTTTCCTCTGGCTCAGTTGTACATAGTTGGACTGGCTCATGTCCCTTCTGGGTTGGGCTGGTTTTGGGATGATTTGTCCCTTTGCTAAAGAAAAATAAGGGTTACATGGGTAAATTCCTAATTTTTTTAAGACAGTGAGTCCAGCTGTATTCAGGCGCCACTATAAAAGGTATTCACATTCCACATTCCCCTTTCTCAAAATGTTTCCCAGGCCTGTGTTAATTAATGAAAAAACCCCACTTTTTTCCCCCGGTGTTAACTCATTTATAGGCGAAGTGCATGTTAAATTCAGTAAATAACTTCCTGCATTTTTGTAAGTATTTTAAGAGTATCAGACTCTCTGGCAGTGTTGGAAGGATTCATGTGGTCTGTGTTTAGTGTTGGGATGTGAGTTACATGCATGCAGTAAAGAAGAGGGGTAGATCAGCCCTTCTGCTGACCAGATGTTGCATGAAAAGAAAAACAGAATACAAAATCCTAAACCAAAAACGGCAGAAAAAAAGGTGTGCAAAGAATTTACTTCTCAGTTCGGTGTAGGTTTTACAACAAATACCAAGAGAACTCAGTATGGCCAAAATAATGTATCCTTTGTCATAGGAGTGAGTAAGGAAAACTCCATCATGGGAACAGAATTGGAAACCCTTCCATTTTTTCTGGAAGTGGGAAAGAGGAAGAGCCAACAAAGACGAAGCTGAATTTCCCAAAGAAATTCTCCCTTCCAGCACAATATGTACTTGTAAAATAAGAGATTAAGTGAATTCATCCCCAAGTGGGACAATTGGGAAACTGCGTTCATATTTTTTGGTTCTGTTCATTATGGAATATTGGACTACATTGACCATTATATTAATTTCTTTTTGGGCCTCATTAGTGAGTTATTTATAGTTTTAATTCTGTTGTATCAAACCTACAGAAACGTGTTTGAAGCTGTCTGATGTGACATATACCGTGCACCTCTGTGGGTTTGGTTTTGTTCTGTGATGGGATCTCATGGGTTACCCGAGGATCCCTGCAAGCATTTGGGCTTGTTATTTAGCAGGAGTCAGATCAGGACCACAGGGAAAAGAAAAATAATAAGCATTGCAAAGTCTTCTTGGTCTGTGTCTTTTTAGAAAATTCTATCAGAGCAGGATGAATCCATACAAGAAAAATAACGCTTAAGTAGTGATTGAGCCTGAACAATCCACATGTAAATGAGAAATTCTCCCTAAAACAACCCGAAGTCCTCATTTTGCATGTGTGACTGTGGCTTCCTCCCAGCGCTGGTGATTCTGTGCTGCTGTGGTGAGATCTTGTTCTGACCCACACTGACTAAAGACAACACCTAAGGGAGAAGAGGGAGCAATAAAATCCAACTGAAGTATGTGAGAGGAGAATCAATCCCCTAATTAAATCTAGGTGATAAAAATTAAGATACCTTCTGAGTTCCTGCCTGTGCATATTCTAGTAAAGTTCAGCAGAAGTTAAAGTTGCGTGTAATTGAGAAGCACGGAGTTGAGGCTTTCTCTGGGTTTGAAAGGCTGAATTCTTTTCTTTTTCACTTTCTTTCTTTCTCCCCCTTCTCTGCTCATTAAAAAGGTGCTATTTGTGGTCATTAGGAGGCACCCAGAGCAATTAGGTCCGAGTGACCTTCGTGATAGCTATTCAAGACAGAAGCTGAAGCAGGATTGTATTGTAAACAACCCCAGAAAGGGGGTCACACTAAACTTTATGGCTTGTTGGTATGTCGGGGGGAGATTAGAGGATGATGCAGTCACCATCCCTGTAAATCTTATTTATCACTGCTGTGGGGGAGGATGCCATATCTGAGGGGAATCCTAGGACAGTGAGGTTGTGAACTTTGGGGTTTTATCAGTTAAAATGGCAGAGGGAGTAATGGGAGGAGGAGGGAATGAAAACAGAGTAAAGCCAAGTGACTCAGCTCTGAGTGTGAACTGCTTGAGGACTGGAGTTAGAAGGGAAAAAATGCCTTATCAGCTGTGATGTGTGAGGGTGACCATTCTGCTCATCCACCTACCCCAGTGCCCTGACTTGGAAAGTGGACAGCAGGGGACAAATGAAGGAAAGAGATTGGGCAGAGCATGCAGAGATGCTTTCCCCAATATATACCCCAGCCAAAGGTGGCTTAAGGGCTTCCTGAGTTGGGAAGTTTGTATTTAAGAGCCTTAAGGGACTTCCCTCCCTTAAGTTTGTCAGCTCTCCATTTCACCAGTGTTGTCTCCAAAGAAGAGCTAAATCTGATTGAGTACTGGAAAAGTGAAGCTATAGCCAAGCAGTCCCTGCCATTTGAACTGCCTCGTCCTCAGCTGGGTGGGATCAGCAGGTGGGTGTGCACACTCCCAGCCTGGGAGAAGTGGGTCTTAAAACATATTTGCTTGTGTGGCCCTCCTGGCATTTGCAGTGGGACAGCAGAGTGCCCACCTGCTGCAGTGCAGATTAACTGGGGACAGGAGTGCCTTTAGCTTCATAATCCTGTGGGAAGAACCGGTGGTGTCCAGGCTTTTCTAGCAATAAAGATTTTTGCCCCTGAGTATATTGAAGGAGGTTGGTTTACACCAGCCCTTGAAGCAGAAGCAGCATGTGACACTGCTGAGGTGAGGAAATGGCCAGAGGAACATGGTTAGGGTGTATCAATAACCAGATTCGTTAAAATGGAGTCGTGGGTGGATCTGCTGCCTCCCCAGTAGAAATTCCTGCTTCTTTGGAAAATGAATCCATGAGATTTTTTTGGGTTTTGGTGAGAGGTTTTCTAATTTCTTTGGTGTCTGCTTGAGAGAGATGAAAAGGATCTCTGTAGTGCGTTCACAAGTTGGGTGATTCTGGTGATGGGGTAGAGCACGAGGAAAACAGGATTCAGGGAAAAGGATCTGGACAGTTAAAGCCAAACAGGACAGTTGCCTGCAATTGAAGTAGAAATGGGAACTGTGTTCCCTCCCTGCTCTGGGCTCTGTGGTGTTGCTCAGTCTTAGCCAAAGCAGGGGGTGATGGAAGTCCAGAGCGTGTCCACGTGGGGAAACTGAAGGTGATCGGAAGAAAAATAAGAGTTCAGTCTCGCACAGCAACTCCCTGCCTGGGATTCTGCGGTGTAATAAAAGTTGACTGTACTCCGTAGCTCTGCTGTGGAAGCTCCCTGGGCACTATGGCATAAAATGCCTTTTATTTGGAGTAGTGTATCCACACACAGGAGCTGTTCTGGAATAAGTATTGGGATTTTTTTTGTGTCCACAAGCCAGTATCCTTAAAATTGCAGTTTTGCTTTCCTTGTATGATTATGTTCACTCATTGCACAGCAATCAAGAGAAACAGTTGTGAAATGCTCATCCCTAAGACCATCTCTACCTGTTGTGTGCAGGGCAGTACCGAGGTTTAAATCCCATTCTCAGGGTAAGGAGCTCATCTGGTGTCCACCTCCTGGGCTTGCTGTGTACTTTCGGTGTAGTGTAATGTTTTACGAATGGCTGACCTGCTGCTGGTTCTAAATCTGGGTGTGAATTCCTTACACAGAATTGGAAACAATGTCGGTACAAATGGGATCGGCTTCTTTAAGGTTTGGAGGTCTCGGCATCCTCGGTGGTGGGATGGGTAGGGAAAGGCTCGGCCCCTTCCAGTTTTATGTGGGGTCAGGCAGTCACAGGGATGAAGAAGGCTCTCAGTAGAGTCCACCATCTGGCAATCATAAAACAAGTAATCAACATTTTTCTGAGGAGGATGGTGAGGAAACAAGCTGCAGACGATTGTCGTGAGATCCCGGCCCTGCACAGACACCTTTATGGCTCTTCTCTGTTCTGGTTGGGTGTCTGTGCTGCAGGTCAAAAGTTCAGCCTGTCCTCTCCCCCTTCTTTTCTCTTCCA
This sequence comes from Corvus moneduloides, assembly GCF_009650955.1. Taxonomy (NCBI): domain Eukaryota; kingdom Metazoa; phylum Chordata; class Aves; order Passeriformes; family Corvidae; genus Corvus; species Corvus moneduloides. The sequence continues at coordinate 2,529,668 of NC_045497.1, forward strand.
AAGATGGGAATTAGGCAGCGGGCTGGAATGCCGAGAGACTGTAAAATGGCTTGTCCTCGAGCCCCTCCTACCCCTTTCTCCGTGGTCTCCGTGCTGGGAGGAGGTTGGGCAGCGCAGGCTCACAGTGCTGGGGAAGGCAGGAATTAAACACGGCCTCAACTTTGTTAGGGAATGCAGGAATTAAACACGGCCTCAACTTTGTCAGGGAACACAGGAATTAAACACAGGCTCAATTTTGCCAGGCTATGCTCAGATGGAGCGGGCAGGCAGCTCCCAAACAATGAGCTGGCAAGGGCAGGCTGGCTGGTTACTATTTTTTTTTTTTTTTTTTTTTTCTCCCTGAACACAATTAGTAGCTTATAAAAGTTGTTCTGCTGCAGCAGCAGACCTTGGAGGAAACCACGAACATGAAGGTTTTGGAGTCTGCTGTTCAGAACAAGACATGAAATCTTTTTGAAAGGGATGAGGTGTTGTCACTGGAGCAGTTCTGGGCAATGCTGACAAAAGAGCACATGACATTAAGGGGGCAAACATGTCAATGATTCAGCAGATCTGATATTTCTTTGAATTACACCAAAAGAAAGTAAAACTTGGAATAACTATATAAGGCTTTCTCTTCTGCTGACTTGCACGTTGTGTGCAGTCGCAGCTCCTCCCACTGAGCTCCTTACCCAATGCCGTGGCCATCCCTCCCTTCCAGGGTGAAAGTTCCAGCTGCCCAGATGTGACAGGAGTAACATCTGACAGATGCACTTTGTGCATTGCCCGAATGCCATGATGGTTTCATGCTGAAAACAAAGAGCAGGAGGCACTGCTGAGCAGGCAGCTCCATCCATGGCAGGGCAGGAGGGGGCTCAAGGTGTTCAAACAACTACAACACAAGTCAAAGAGCAGTGTCTGAAACCAGCAGCAAGAATGAAATACAAGGGAGGTTCAGCTGTGAACATGGAATGTTTTTAAAGTGATGGATGGTAAAAGAACTGATCTCTTTTTTCCTAAAGAGGAGAACCTGATTAAGTTCTGTTTCTGAATAATAAAGAGCATTTTAAACCAGCCATACCTGGTTAATATGAATCATTCTAGAGACTGTTTTTTCCTCCCACACAGCACAGAACCTCCAGATTAACAAATATGCTGGAATGCAGAAGGCACATCTGGTCTGCATTACTGTGGACCCGGCTGTAATCACATGAGAAAGCTACCTTGGGTTTTTATGTAGAAATGTTTGTATTATACAAACCCCTGTTGCCAAGCAATTTTTATTAAAACAGCCAGTTTATGCTCAATATAGTGTCCTGCTGAGGAGCTTGGAATGCCATGAAAATCTACACACAGCTTCACTCCCAGTGCTCGAGTTCCAGGGGCTGAGCATCACCAGAGGAGGAGGTGATAGCTGAGGTGCCTGAGCTTTGTCTGCACCAACAGTTTCCCTTTGGAATCTCCAGTTGTTGCTGCCATCCCGACAGCCTTGCCTTGTCACAGTCACAGTGGATTGCTAAGGAAGCTGGAATTGTAGCCACCATTTTGCCTGGTTCTAATGACATGGAAATTAAAATATCACTACCTAGGCTAAGCTAGTGCTCCAGATGGGCCTGGATTCCAAAAGTGGGGAATTAAACCAAAGCTCATTGTAGCCAAGGGGAGCATGGCCGGGTTAGTTTTGAGGGCCGGAGGGTTTCTAATGATGCATGGAAGATTAGAAATGCTTACTTTGAAATCCCAATTCTCAGGACATAATTTTAGAAGTTGCTTAGGATAATTCTCTTAGGGACTTAAAATGATTAAGATTTACCATGTGCTTTAAAGATGCTTCACATTAGAATACTGATCTGACCTGACTAGCAGTGCTTCCCAGAACTTGAGTCTAAAAGTGCAACTGTAAATCCAGAAGTTTGGCTGAGTGAAATTTAGGTAACTAAGTATCTGTGAAACTTCTCACACTCAAGGCATGTTCATCTAGACATACTGGGGAGGTGCCTAGGATTAGAAAGTTGGAAATAAATACTACAAAATTATTCTCCTTTTATCCTGCAAGAGTCAGAACAGTTTGTACTTGTGGTAGATTAGGAAAACTCCCCCAGCATTTTTCAAGATTTGACTCTCCTGAGTTAAGAATGTTGTTTTTTTGCCTTTCCAACTCAGAGTGTGCTTCAGAAATTGTTACACACAGTAAACCTGAACAAGTGATACTAAAGGTCATGAGACAGGAAGGGGAAGGAGGAGGTTTTTTTGGTTGTGTCAGTCACAACTGTCTGCAGGAAACCACAGAAACCTGCCCCAGTCTGGGGGACGTCCAGTCACAACACACGTCGTTGGCCAAGTGGTTCCTTCCTGTCCAACAATTCTGCATGTCCTCAAACAAGGAACTTTCTTCTCTTCCCCAGCCTGTCCAGGGGGAGAGCTGGGAGCTCTCACAGAGTGTGTGCAAATTTATATCCTGCCCTGGTATAGATTGTCTTGCTTTAGTTTATTTTAAAATGCTGTTGCTGGACAAGCAAGGACTGAGGATAGAGGGACTGCAGGTGCTGCATCCCCTTCCGGTGCCCTTTCCTGCATTCCACAGTAGGGACATGGCTCTTCCTGTCCAGACTGGCTGGAAATTGAATGTGCTCTTTCAAATAAATGTGACAATCCTCGATGGTTTTTGCCTCCACAAAGTGGTGAGGAGTTTGTTGAATTGGGCCCTAAGATTTTACACATCTGGGATCCACTACGTGCTGTGTCCACATGGAAAATCTGCATAATATTTAACCTAATGGGTGAATTTAAACTCCTGCAGCTAAGTCAGTGCAGCTGTACTTGGAATGTGTGCAAACAGATCTGATAAGAATAGTCTTTTTGTTTAGATTTGTCAGTTAGGAACATCTTTATTTTAAGTACAACACGAAAAAATACGAGCCTGTTGTTGTTGACACCAGTTTAGTTTGAAACGGGTGCGACTTTTCAGTGTAGGAATGATGTTGGTGTTCCTTTCCTCATGAACAGTTTAATTGCTCTCCTTTAAAGAGAAGTTTAAATCTCCAAGGGAGTGTGTGCCAGACTCCTGACACGCATGACAATTGAACTGTGTCTTTTCCTGCCTGCTATTTAACAACACTATTGGCATATAAAATCACTTAAATGGAATGACTTGGCCTAGCTGAAAGTGGTGTTAGGTGCAGAGATAAAACTAAGGTAATGAAGTTGCCTTGTTAGCATAAAACTGAATTTTGCCTTGATACTCTTATTACAGTGATGATTAAAAAAAACCCCAACCCACCATGCCTGTCCTGTAGCAGGACTTGTACAGCTTATTAAATCCATACACAGTCATGCAGTGAAGTGCCACTTTCCCTTATTTGTACTGAACATGCTCATTATATTTAATTTTTTAGTGCAGGAGCCCTGTTAGAGCTATAGATGTACCACCTTTTTTGAACACATTTTCTTGGCACAAATTGGTGTGTTTTGTTGGTCTGTCACATCAAGCAATATCCTTGTCAGTGCCAACTAATTGCTATCAATCAACTGCTGAGCATGAAAGGCTGGTCTGAACGTTTATTAAAGCACGTTAAAAAGCACAGGACACACGATTCCTCCTCAAATAGGAGGCTGGGAGGGTGGTTCTGTAGGAAATAGGCTGACACATCCCCGTTTTGTGTGGCGGGTGGGTAGATGAAGCAGGCGTGAGTGATTTATGTCAGGATTTAGTGCCTGTCACTTGAGAGCGGGTGTGAAAGTGGTCAGGAGGAAACCATTCCTCTCTGATTGCTGCAGGGACCATCAGGGACCATCTGCCTGCTCACACACGGCTGGCAGAGCTGCTGCTGGTGGGGTGGTGGTGTAGGGCAGCGAGGAGTGCAGGTGATGCTGCATGGAACAGGGCTGAAATAATCCACCAGCATCCAACTCGGGTAATTTAGGGCATAATTGACTCGAGTCTGAATTTCTCCCTCTTGTTAATTCATCTGTTTGCAGGCTGTTTATTTCAGTGTGTGCTGCCTCTTGGATTGTCTTGGCATCCAACCTGATGTTTAAATTGCATATAATTTATTAAGATAGCAGTAGTCTGTAACCTGGTTTTCCAGAGGAAAAAAACCAGGGAGGAATGGTTGCTTCTCCTGCCTCCCTTGTTCCTGGGTTCAGACCCAGGATCCCTCTGAAAGCTTTGCAAGCCCTGAGTGAGGAGCTGCCTCTGCAGCTCCCAGGTGTCCTTCCCATGGAACAGTTGTGTCCAGCACCTCCGTGTGGATCCAAGCCCAAAAGGTCAGAGCTCTCGTGTGTGCAAGTGTTTATTACCTTCCCTTGGGTTCTCAGGAGTCCCATTTCATGACCATCATCAGTCCTGGCCAGGGCACCAGGTGGGTCAGGGCTGTCACCTCTTTTTTTATGGCTCCTGATGTTTTTTTTAGGGGAAGCAGTCACTCCTCCTCTTTCTCGCCAGCTCGATTGAAAGTTCTAGAAATAACGTTGGCTATCAGTGTTTGAAACGTTTTTATTCTCTAGGAGAAGCTGAGTGTTCACCTTAATTTTAAAACAAGACATAAACTTCAAAACCTAAAGCAATTGCAAGACTTCACAGCTGTCTGGAATAACAGCCTGAGTGTAGGAAAACGGGCAGGGTTGGAAATAAGGAATAAACAGCTGTGCCTCGTTTTGGCCTCTCTTTCCTAACAGCAGGAACCCTTTTCCCAGTGAAGGACTTGTAGACTACAGTTTACTGGTGCCCAGTACACTCATAAACAATTTCAAGGGCCCTTAGGATTTTTTTTTCCCTTGAAAATGTGAAACATAATTCTGGAAAATGTGACTTGCTGTGACAGGAGGCACAAAAAACAATACACTTAAATTCTGAGGAGAAGTGAACAGGTTTGGGGAGAAGGAGGAAGAATCACACTCCCCCTCCCCCTTTTTTTAATCTGTGCTGGATGGTGGAGTTGGGTAAGTAATACCTATTTTGTGTCTTGTATTCATTTAAATTGTGGTGATGGGTTTGGAAGATTTTTCCCAGATAAATATCTTGCATTCTGACCAGAAGATGTGTTTTGTCTTTACTGTTCTATTCTGGCATTCTGTTACCTATCTTCTGTTGTTTCACAAGAGATTCCTTGTGCTTTGGGAACTTTTTATGTAGTAGTAGTTTAGTTCTCCCCCTCCCCTTATTTATTTAAAATAAGCAAACAAACAGAAAGTGGACAAATTATCATCAAACACTTGAACACCAGAGCAGTGTATTGCTCCTTCTTGTTAGAAGATATTTGTCTTACCATTCATATGCGTTGTCATTAAATTACATTTTAATTTCCTTGTGAATGGTATAGGAAAATATTTTCCAAATGGATTTCTCGAGAGCTTTGCTGATAACAGGCAGTAATGGGGCATTTTTCTGCAAAAGCACAGCAGAGCTGCTGTTCTGTATCACAGAATTTGAATGTATCTTTGGAGAAATATCCAAGAGCGCTGATTGCTTTGCCCAGGTGGACTGTTAGAGAAGTGCACGTTCCCCAACTGCAGATCAGCTTTCATCATTCACAGGGGTCTTTCCTAATCCATCACAGGCGCCTTCGAAGAAAACCCCAGAGAAGCCTGCAGGAGACCTGGGCTTTTGCTGGGGTAGCCTAAGTAACAGAACGTAGTCAAAATATAGAAAGAGGACTTTAAATTTCATATGCTGCTTTATAAATGGGCTAATGTTTCAGGATAATGTTGTTGTTTGGGTTTTTCTTCCTTTAAAATTAGGCAGTACAAGGCCCAAAAAGAAATATTTGCTCATCGAAAATGAGGGCTATGAACAGGTAAAAAAAATGAAGATGTGTTTAATTAAGATAAGGATCTTCACAGGAAAAGCAGAGGGATTATAATGCACTTAAGGTCTTAATTTTTGTGTTCTCATACTTCCAGGGAGGCCTCAGTTGTCTTGACTGGAAGTGTTGGGTTTCTTTTCCAGTGAAGCTGGGCTTTGCAGACGGTGTTGGATGAGAAGCTTTGCTGAGATGCTGTTTGGAAAGCAGTGCCAGGAGAGGAGAGGCACAGGCTGTGTTAGTCCAGGGTCTCTGTTGTGTATTTGGGTTTGCCTTTGGAACCCATTTCTTTCAGGCCTGTGGACTTCAGGCCATGGGACTTTGCTGGGGTTTGCCAGGTGAAGCTTTGTTTGCTGCAGGCTTAAATTGCATTTTTCAATACATTAATTCAGAAGTATTTCAAGTATGTGTTTTCCCCTTTCCCCCCCCAGTTAAAATAAGATCAACCTAAAGTCTGTCAGCTCTCGACCTCCCTCCTGAAGCCTGAGCTGGACCTGTCCTGGAACTTCCCAAATGCAGCTTGGTGGTGTTTCAGTGCAATGAGTTGTTCGCAATCAAAGTTCAGCATCTGGCTGCTACTGAACTTTTCCCTTTTTGTCACAAAATATTGAAAGTGAGGAAGTGAGTATTTGTTTTTGGTTGTCCAAACCAAAACCACCTCAAAAGGGTTCAGGTTCTGGGAAGCACTGAGGCTTGTGTTGGTTTGTAGGTTTGTCATAGAGTGTTCCACAAAGTGTTATTCAATCACTGCCTGTGTTTTTAGTCACAGTTTATTTGTATTATGGTAGAAATTGGAGATAGTAAAAACACAATAGATGTTCCCACCACTGGGAAGTTTAGTACATAAACCCAGAGAAAACTCACTGCATGCAGTGGGAGAGTGGAGGAAGAAAACCAAACCCCACAATGTGCAGTGGTAGATGTGTCCTAAAACCAACCCCAAATCCTTGCCAGATTCCATTGGCTTGGTTATCAGGCCAGAGCAATTTCTGAACTGCAAAAAGCAGGAGTGCCATTATGTCCCAGGGAATGTTGCAGGATCATTATTCACATCACACCAAATCTGCCTGTCACTGTTTGAATGTGGAATAGATCTGATTCCCAGCTGCACTTCCAGAGGGAATCTGAAAAAGGCAGGGTCACAGGGAGGTGTCCCTTTTGGCTGTAGAACTGGTTACAAGATTATTTGCTTTTTTTTTTGGTGTATCCAGCAACAAGAGCCTGGCCTGTATGTGTACACAACTTGAAAGCAGAATGATTTGCATTCGATGGCACAGACACAAAAACGGACATATGGATTGTTTTGAAGGAAGTGAAAGTTGTTTTGTTTCTGCAAACTGGAGCAGTTAAAAATACATTGTCAAAAAATTTCCAAACCCTCTTTCCCTTCAGGCAGTTCGGTGAGAGAGCTTGTTTAGGGGTTAATATTGCAGGCTTGAGTGACTTGAAGTTGTAAGAACCCTTGGAATGTGTAAAGAGGGGAAGGATTCTGCAGATAAGGCTGAACTCTGAACTCGGGGCACAATCCAGTTTACAGTTAATCTCCTCCCATAAAACCAGCATCAGCTGTCAGACTGAGCCAGGACACCGCTCCTCCTCTTCACCTTGTCCAAATAAAGAAAGTAGGCTATTGCACCTGAGAGGAGGGCAGGGAAGGTGGATTGTGTGATTGCTGAGCTTTGAAGCACACAGAGCAGTAGTAGAAAAAGAAGGAAAAGAGGAAGTGTTGTTCTGAGGTGGCTGGGTCTGTTCAGTCTCATGGAAACTGAGTCCTCTTGCAGGGGAGTTGTTTCTTGTGGGTTGGTTTGGGTTTTTTAAATGCTAAGCCCATTGCTCTGACACCCCGTGATCCCCCCAGCCCATTTCCATTCCTGGATGTCATTGGGAGCTCTCGGGGACTGCATTGTGCAGCTGTGGAAGCAACAAATTCGGAGTTACCTGTTTGTGTGCAAGCAGGGAAGAGGGGGAAAAGAGACACCCACTGCAGCTGTGCTGTCATTTCAAAATGATAAAAATCTGATGAAGATGTGACTCGAAGTCCAATATTTTATCAGTAGAAGCCTGTTATTTAGTTTGCATATTAATGTGCTTTATTTTTTTGGATTGTTATTCTGTCCTAAACTTCACCCCTCAGTGAAGTTCTGAAGAAGTTGCCCATGTTGGAAAACATGGGAGTGAGTAGGTTTGTGTGCGTCTTACTTTCTCAGACACAAAACTTTGATTCTGTAGCCACCAGTGTTGTTCATGTGTTTAATCTTACGTATTTTATGTGAGAGTAACCTCTTTGAGTTGATTCTAGAACACAGAAAAATAGTTTGTGATTATAAACAGAAGTCGGACGAGATTATTGTTGGCTCATACCTGCATCTTGATGATAATGGTCAGCTCGAGGCTATTTGAAATGTGGACTTAACAGTTGCTGAAAAATCTGCAAGGGAAAAAAAATACATCAACTTTAAATCCAGGAATTTGCATTCTTTGCCAAAAGCTGATTGTGAATTTCCATGGACTGCCCAAGTAATGACTGGGCAGCTGGTGACAATTAGATCTCTTTATCTTGATTTTAGCACCTGATGTGCGTTGACCTTCTCTCTTGCTCCTCCAGAAATGAAGGGATGAGAAATCATAATTTGTTCCCAAAATCTTAAACCAGTCCCACAGGCAGAACAAACTCATATTTGGTCATTCTACCTGGAGCAACAATTTGTGACCTTACTAAAATCAGGAGGTTGCTGTATCATTCTGACTCTCATTCCCTCAATATCTTTTCTTTTTACATCATTCCAGCTGATTTTCTGACCTAGGCCATCATTAATTTTCTTACAGAGTATATGGGGGTATTAAGAACTGGGCACAGGCGTGAAGGTCGGGCAGTTGGTTTCTATTTTGGACTGTTGCTGAGTGATGGACTCGAAATCCTTGTCTCTGTTAACCTGCCTGCAAAAATGGAGATAATGCTGCTTATAGACTTATATGAAGCACTTAGAGGGTTATCTTTTTTGATAGGCTGCTTGTTAGAGAAGGATAAAATGGCTTGAGAGCTTGTGCCAAAACTAGACTGCACTGAACATTTGGAGAAATAGATTTTAATTTAAATTTTCACTCTCACTGCTGGTGGAAGCCAGAAGGGAAGGAGCACTTCAAAAAGCAAGTCTCACTGGCTTTTTTTTTTTTTTTTTTTCCTTTTTGGACTCTTTTTGGAAGACAGGAGTGCAGCAGTTCCCACAGAAGAGGTGCAACCCATGTTTTTAATGACTGAGGCTGGGGGATCACTGATGAGGCTGAGTTCTTACTTAAACTAAGTTTCAAACCCAGCTACTTGTGCTGAAGAACAGAGTCCTGTGAGGTGCAGAAAATACCCTGTTCTGCCATTCCTTTTCAAATAGGGCCCTGCTAATATGAGCAGAGGCTCTTGCTTAGGAGATTCCCAAGGACACGGTTGGACTTTGAAATAGAGACAATACCAGAAAAAACACCCACAGGACTTGAAATGGTACCTTTAAAGTCTGTAGGGCAGGGATGGCAAAGCTTGCTGCTGTCAGCTGGAAAATTTTTGATTAAGAGATCATTATTAGGAATGCCAGCTTCTTTTCAGTGCCAGACTTGGTGGTGGTGTCAAGGACTCACTATTCCCACTACAAATACATATTTGAGAGAAGCCTCCTGTATCCCATTGGGATTGCAATTCCTGTATCCCACTGGGATTGCCGGTGGGGCCAGCGTGTTACAAGAGGCTGTTTGGCTCTTGCTGTGCCCTTTGGAGCTCCTGCAGCCACCCGGGCTTGGAGAGGGGCACAGGAGAGGTGAGGGAGTGTCTGCTTGGCTGGCCCTTATCACCTGCCACCACTTCTTCAAAGGTTGCTCAAGGTTTAAAGTTCTGGGTTTCAGTAATCGGCCCAGGAGGACCTTACAGAGGGAAACAAAGGCTGAATGCAGAGCTGTAAACGCCGTCACTAAGGAAGTGACTGGGTTTGTCTGAATTTACAACCTTCTGAGACAACCCAAAATGCTCTTCTTACATTCTGCCTTTGAAAGAAAAGTGTCCTCTTGGCTATATTTTTCAGCCCAATTTCTGCTCCTTCCCCCCCTTATTTTTTTAAGCCACCATTTTCTTCTATGCTTGTTCTCTAGGGTTTTTTTTTTTTTTGTCATTATATCATGTTTCTCAGTGGAGATGCTTTTTTTTCTTAAAAAAAAAAAAAAGAAAGAAAAGCAGCCTCTCATCAGAGGAATGTGCAAGCAGAGTACATTTAAGAGCCACATTCTGTGCTGCCATGGCAACCAGAGTTTTAAAAATGATACCGTCGGTGTTCCAAAATGATGCAACCTACAATGAACATCAGGAATAATTAAGAAAAGTCGTGTGTGCTCTATGCTCAGGAGAAGAAATGATGAGGGGACCGTTTCTCTATTGATTTTTTCCCCCTCCAAGTGACATGTGCTGCTGTTTGGGGTGGGTTTTTGCACTGGCAGTACTCTCACAGGTGTCAGTGGTGTGTTTGTGAGGGACCTCCTCGTTTTTTCCTGAGGGGTTTTCTAAGGTTTTCCCCTGCTGAATCTATTTATTTATTTATTTCAATAACTGCAGAGCTGGGATGTAGCTCTGGGATGAAGGTCCTGCCCCAATGTCCCATGTTTGCCTTCTTCCAGGGCCTTCCCACCCTTGCTGGTATCCACAGCCAGGAATTCTTGTCACAATGTACAGGCTGTGGCATAATATAAAGGCTCTGTGTTTATTATTGTCCCTTTTTAAGCTTCCTTTCCATCTTTCATTCTACTGCCAGTACTGGAGAGGGAGCAGTAAAACCTGGAAGTCCCAGGGGTGGATGCTGGTGCGTGGAGGAGTCAGGAGGGCTTGCAAATGGTGAAGGTCACAGGTTAAGACCCTTCACTGAGGAGCACAGAAGTCTGAACTTGTTAATGAAATGACTGGGATTTTTAGCTGGGTTGGGAGAGTGAGGAGATTGGAAAGGAATAGCAGCCCCAGCTTTTGGGAAGTCTCATGAAGCTTAATTGTGAATATTGCTGCTAATCCCATGAACTGGATACCTTCTCCTACCTCATTTTTTTTCCAAACCAAAAATTAGCTTTTTTCCAAAGAAACTGTTCAGTCTATTTAGGAGAATAAGACTGAATCCTGCTGTTTGCCAGACATCTTAAGTAGAAATTATATCTGCTAATTAAATTACTATGAACCAAATAGCCATGCAAGTTCCAAACAGGATTGCTACTCTGGGGGAATTTAGTGCCTTTGCAGTTGGAAGAGAAACATTCCTTTAGTGGACATGGAAGGTTGTGCTCTTTTGCTGGTTCCTCAGGTCTTCATTACCAGCCAAACGAAGTATTTCAGACATAGGTTTGTGCATGAAGGTAGTGTAAAACACCAAAATTACTTCCACTTCCTGAAAAGCTGTTAAGTTTGTCTTTCCTTTTCCTGCTCTGCATGTGTCTATTTTTTGTGCCCGAACACAGACAAGCCTTGAGAAACAGGTTCTGTATCCCTTCAAGGTTGTTTCATGAGGCTCCTAAACAACAACGATAATAAAAGAAAAAACCCTAACCAATACCCAGAGCAGCCAGAAGTGAATGGTCCAAGGCCAGCTCACTCCCATCTGTTCCAGAAGGGTGAGATTGCACATCCCAGCAGTGTAATTGCCACCCACAGCTGTACCTCCACACCCCCACGCTCCCTTCCCCCTCCTTCCAGCATCCCCACCCGGAAAGCGAGAAAGAAACAGTTCTGTGGTAACGTGGAGTTTCTTGTTGTTAATTGTTCTGGGTGAATCTGTAAAAGAACACGGAGTTCATGCCCCAACCACTTCCCTAGAGTCTGGTATTATAAGAATCTGATTTCTTTCCTCCTTTGCTGACGAGACAGATTGAAAGTGTATTTTACGGGCACACCCTTTCAGGTTTCTCTATCTCCTCGCTTGCATTAATTTTTAATCACTTCCTCCAGTTGACATGCAACAACGCCTCTGAGGACTGGCTGGATTTATTCTCAGGCAGGCACTGCTCAGCCTTTATCAAAAAATCTAAGGTGACATGACCTTAAAAACTTCAGAAAACTGATTCTGTTTTCAGATAGGCTGGTGTGCATTGGCTTCAGGGGAGCAACACGAGGCTCCAGGAGATGGGAATCACAAAAACACCCCTTGCATAGGAGAGCAAATTCAGGCTTCTGGGTTTCCTGGGCTATCACGTGTGCCTGTTAGCAGAGGATTCCTTGTGCAGTTATGGAATTATGGAAGTGCTGCCCAGTTTTCAGGCAAGAGAGAAAGGTCCTGCTGGTTCATTAACCCTCTTGTTCTGAAGTTTTACACTCAGCAAGGGAAGTAAATACTTGGGAGGATGCGAATGTCTGTGTATGAATATGTATTCAAAGGCTCTGTATGAAATACTCCACAGATGATTAAAGATGCAGTTTCATTTCCCAGGTGATGTGCCAAATTCATTCCAATTAACTAGAAAACCAACACGGGGGGAGGGGGTTTATATACTTAGTGTGAGTAACCTTTTCACATTTTGAAAAGTAGCCAGCACTGCGTCTGTGGGATCCCAACACTCTTTACTACTCAGTTCACAGGCACAATGGAGGCAGATTTTAGTGCTGGACCCTTGGTCTCTGTCTAGCAGCCTCTGCTGCTCGTTCATGGGCTGAGAATCTGGGTCGGAAACCCGAAAGTAGCTGCAGGGGAGTTCGGGGGGGAGCCCCTGGACACCTGCGCACACCGAAATCCTGAGAGCAGCAGCTCTGCCCATGCAGGTGCTCCTTTAAGCCACTGCTGGGGGTTGCCTGTCCTGGAGGCACGAGAGGAAGTCATGCGGTGCTGCTGAATGGATTTGCCTTGGACACAGTCCCAGCCAGGGAAATTGTGTGACAATTTTAGGGCAAAGGTTCCCCTTGGGTGACATTCGACAGTATTTCAAATATCCCATGTGTTTTCCCCGGCCCGGCCCTCCTCTGCCCCGAGACAAATCAGACCGCGGAGAATTAATGAGCTGCTGGCTGGGGATGCCCTGAGCGTCCCGGGGTGACAAAGGGTGACAAGGGGTGACAAAGGAGCGGCGGGTGCGGGCCGGGCTGGGCAGGCGCCTTTGCGGAGCCCGTGCGCTGTACCCGCACGGAGCAGAACGCCTGGGAAAGGACACGGCACATCCCCCCGGCGGGATGTCGTGCCGGAAAAGCAGCCAGGGCTGCAGAGGCCGGCAGGGAGCCCAGGCTCCCCCGGCTCCTCCAGGGATGCCTGCGGGATGCGTCAGCGGCGGCAGCCGGGGCGGGCGGGCGCGGGGCGGAACAGCCGCAGTCTGGGCTCCAGCCTCCTGGCTAGACTGGAGAAACTTCTAATTGAGTTCCTGAGCCTCCCCTCCCCTCCCCTCCCTGCAGCTCAGCTGAAAAACACCCTGGCTCCCAGCCATGCCCTTTCGCAGTGACCTTGCCTGCAAATAGCGCGCAGGAATTTTTACAGGCGCTGTGCACTTGGAAAAAGGGCTGGGGGGGGTGACAGCAGGGAGCTGGGGAGGGGGTGCTGGTCCCTCGGCTTTAAAAGCCAAATCCATCAGCTTCCCTTGTCAACCTCCTCCCCTTCCCTCCCCCCAAAAAAACCCACTGAGCCCATGAATTGCAAATTTCGATTCATTGTGCTTTCTCCTTTTTTACAATGCTATAGATTAATTTCTCTCTCTGATGGTATGACAAATTTTAAGACTCTAAAGATTGATGTAACTGATTGGTTTAAAGGGAATTGTTTTGTGTAGTGGCAGGATGATACACTGTGTGCTGAATTTCCTTGCACATAGAATTACTCTTTGACATGTATGTAAAAAAGACATACTTAAAATGTAGGGAGAGTGTGTGTGTATGGATGTATAAAAATGTTCCTACATCTAGTTATGCATGAACATAATGTAAAATGATCCTGGTAATGGCTGTCTCCTTAGTGTATATACATAAAAAGCAGCAGCAACCACTGGCTAAAAATAACCCCAAATTCTTCTCTCAGATTACATCAATTAAACTTAGAACATTTGATGCAAAAAGTTGGGCTGTTAAATTCTGGTTAAGAATTCCTGGTTCTGGGATACTGGGATGCAGGCTGTGGAAATCCCCGGGGCAGGGACACAGGAGCCACCCGTGGCTGTGCCTCTGCCCAGGCGTGTGACGGTTCCTCCACCTCCTGTCAGCAGCACTAAGTCAAATTACGAGCTTTTCTGGGAGGGACGAGTATGACCCGTGTCAGCAGAGGTGTCAGAAGGGATATTCCTGCTGGAGCTGCATCGTGCAGTCTCTTGGATCTGGGGATGTTCAGCACTTTGCAGGATCCTGCTGTTCACACGTTGCCACCTTGTTCTCAGTCCCCAATCGCCTCGTGTAACGTGTCGCTGGTATCACACTCTTCAGGCGTATGTTCGAACTTCGTGGTACAAAAGGGAAAATTGATAATCTAGAAGTGGCTTTAATTAAAACTTGTTTTTCTTGTTCCTTCTCCCGTGTTTGTCTGGGGCAGCCCCACTCCCTGTAGTCAGCAAGCTGCTTTTCCCTGCTCTCAGAAGTTCAACTGTTGCAATCAAAGGTAATTTTGTTTGTGCAAGATACTCATCTCCAAAGGAAGGGCCAAGAATAGGGGTGAAAGAGAGGACAGCAGGCTGATGACTTAAGTGTTCCTGTCAGGCCTTTCTGACAACCCCAATAATTCTTTAATGGCTTCCTAATAAAGGGTAACATCATTATGTCTGAGAGGTTTTTTGGATCGCTTTTCTACTCATTTGCTAAAGAGGATGAATAAGAAGTGGTCAAAACCAGCAGACCTCTGTTTGTGCCTCCACGCTGTGTTGAGAAGATACTTCAACAGTGTCCAAGTTCTTTTTAGCTTTTCTACAAAAAAAAGGAGTAATAGACTAAATTTCATTGCACATAAATTCAACTGCAAGATTCACCAGTACACATTATGCTCCTGGCACTTTTTGCATAAGCACCCCAGAGTCTCCCGAGGGTTCTGATACCTGAGGGATCCAAAAGGAAAAAAAAAAAAAAAGAGAAGGGTTCTTCTGTTGCAAGATAGAATTTGCTTAGTGTGACTTTCTCTGAGACATATGGTGCAGCAGCACCTGTTTTGTAAGTATGATCTCAGTGCAGAGAGAGCAGATCCTCGAGAATAGAGGAAATTTCTGCTCTCCTTCCCATAATTCCACCTGGCTGCCACCTGCTCCCACATTTAATTGGCCTTAGTCCCTTGGCTTCCCACTCCGACCGCAGGGTAGGCAGGAGGAAGCAGAGACAGACAGTGAGTGTGCAAAGTGTTGTGGGGAAACAAAAGGGACTTGGAAAGAGCAGCTCAGGGAGAAGCTGGGCTGCTTTGTGTGAGCCTCATCATCGCTGGGAACACAGCATGGCTTCTTGTCCACCTGGGCCAAATAACTTCAGCGCTTCTGCACCATCCTCTGCTCCTGGGTACTGGACTGGTGGTTCTGAAATTCCCATCTTTCCAGTTCTGTAGCACAAGATAGTGGTGATAACAGCTGGGAGTATCCAAGTGTAGCTGGCAGTGATGGAGCCACACACCAGGGATAAACATCCTGACAAAATTGAAGTGTTTATTTGCATGTGCATGTCACTGCTTGGTAAATCCCAACACATCTGGTTACCACCACTGAGATTTGCCAGTAAAAAGGAGGGTGTTTTGCCTCGTTTTTCCCAGAACAAAGTGAGCATGGCTGCTCATGGAGAGGAGCTTGGAGAAGCTGATACTTAACAGATTTCATTCCTCCTTGGCTGTGTTCACCACACCCCTACAGAGTTCAACCACCTTTTTTCACTTAGTATGACCACAGATATTTAACCACGGATTCTTAACTTGATCTAACCACACTGGTAGCCGTGGTGAAGACAAGCAGCTTCGGAAGGAAAAGGTGGTAGTGACACATGAACCTGTGGGGATCTGTCTGCGGAGCTGAGCGCTTGCTTGAAACACTTTTTGTCTCTCTACTTCTCTTTTACACGTGTGCCCTGGACAGCAGGCTGGAGTTAGAGGCTCAGAACACTTGAAGTAAGGGCTTTTTATGAGATAGGCCCTGAGTTACAGGCAGAGCTGGGATGGATCAAAGCAGTTCTTGGTAAAGCCAGGATTCCGATCAGTATTGTGCTGTAAAGTCAGCGAGCTTTCCCGTTCTGAGTGAGGCTTGCAGTTGCTTAGTGTCTTACAGCACATTCTGAAGTGTTCTCCATCCATTTTCTGCTGCTGAAAATACTCAGGTCTGAACTATTCTGAGTTCCTGAAGCCCAGAATTTCACTGACACGTGTTAGGAGATGCTTCTCAAATAGCTCCGGGAAGCCTTTTTCCATCCTAAGGTTTTGCTTTTGCTGTGCAGTGGAGCTTGGGATTTCATTTCAGCACCTGGCTGGGGGTTAGTGGATGGACACCTTCTCCCTCTCAGTGTGCAGGAAGAGGGAGGAGAAGGACATCCGGAGGAACAAAGTGGCTTAGGAGGTGTCCAGACTGTCTGCAAAGGGTGTGCTGGATAATCTGGGGCCACTCCTAGGCAGTGTGAGGTGGCTCTTGCTGATCTGCAGCATTAATTTAAGGTTCTTTCTATGTTAGTGCACTTTCACTTCCTTTTCTAGAAAAACAGCAAACTGTAGCTGAACGCTCCTGGTACTGCCCTGTAGGCCCCTTATGCAGCACTGGGGAGAGTCTGTGGAGGGAGGAGATAAGAAAACCACCTCACTTGAATGAGAACTAATTACTTTTGTCTTGGTTCTGGAACATTCCTAAGTGTAAGGCTGTAGTGGTTACTTTAATACATACAGCAACATATGAAATTGTCTTTTTTCTCTGGGAGCCTTTGAATTTTCTTTAACTTCTGCCTACACGAGAGGTCAGAAAGCGCAGGAAGCAGGGCTAACTGAACTTTCCACTACTTACATGAAGGAATAGGTGCACTGTTCTTCAAGTCCAGTGCCCACTTTTCAGTGCTTGGGTCACTGTTGGATTTAGCAGAGGAAGGAAGAGGCCAAGATGACCCTTGTTTAGCTCTCCCTCAGTGATCTGGCTTATAGCTTTTGCCTCTCACCCCTCAGTTCTTAATGGATTTTAAAACATTTTAAGGAGTTGGAAGATGATGGATGTGGGGGCTCACATGTCTGCACGTGTGGAGAAGTGGACATCCGCAGGCAGTGTCCATAGCAGACATTCCAAGGTGAGCTGTCTTTTTTGGTCAATTAGAACTTGAGACCAGCCTCAGGCCTGCTCTGTCTCGCAGTTCCTGGGTAGAGACATGACCTGGACGGGTGCAAATACACACAGAGGTGCATTGTTACACCTGTGCTGGGGCTGAAACAGAACTTGTACCCTTACACAAACCATTGGTATAAAATCTGTTCTTACAGGGCCTTTTTGTTTACTTTGAGGCTGCTTTATGCTGCTGTAAAGAGGGTTTAAGGCAGTTCAGAATGCGCTGCATGCAGTCTGTCACCAGCCTCCGAGCACGCAAATGGGAACATTCACAGCTGGTTCCCAGTGAAGCTGATTTCCCCAGGCCCACCTCTGCCCCTGTCACAGAGCACAGAGGTGAGAGTGAAATGCAGTAGCAGAGCAGCAGGAGCTGCCCCTCTAAATCATCTCTCAGTCAAGCAGCACCGAGCAGTGCCGGTGCCAAGTGCGCGTTATCGGCGCGGCTCTGGAGGGCAGATAAGGGAAGGTCAGTGCCCTCGGAGCGGTGTTTGCAGAGGTGTCTGCACAGTCAACACAGCATCTGCTCCTCTGCCTTCACTTCATATTTAAGGCCCAGGTAGAACATGTCTGACTCGGCACACAGGCAGCCAGGCAGTGTTCTGAGGATCTAAAGTTCCATGCGCTCCATGGAATATCGTAGTGAGGAGTCTCGCAGCCGCTCCAGTGGAAGCTGGGACTAAGGATATGTAAATTTAATTCCTTTGCCACATAAATCCTCTGTAAGTATGATCTAAATCGTGTTAATCCAGATCTGCAAAAAGGGGCCTTTCTTTTCCTTTTCTTTGGGTTTAAACTCTTTGGAATAGGAATTGCTTGTAAATGCGTGTGCTCGCAGCACTGTGCTCTTGTTAGAGGTCTGTAAAAACTTCTGCAGGGTCCCTCCTGAAAGAATGGGATCCATTGGAAGTTTTTAGAGAGAGAGCAAGGTCTTAGTGAACTGAGAATTCTTCCGTCTGCCAAGGAGGAAGCGAGGGCAGAGATAGCCTGGTGCTGTTTGATTGCAGAACAAAGAAGGAAATCATTAGGCCACACCCTTTCTGTGTTCCCTTCCCCTGCACGGATGTGAATTTCGGACTGAGACTTAAAGAATCCTAAAGGTAGGGGTGTACTTGTGCCGAGAAAAACCAGCCTGAGTGGTACAGAGTCCTCACGAGCTGCTGTGCACCCACCGAATCTGGGTTTGCTGCCAGCTGAAACAAGAAGTTACGTATGATTCTGTTTTTCTCCTTTCCATATTTCTTTTTTCCATTAGCTTTAGAGTCAGTTAATGTTTATACAGACTGAGTCACTCATCCCTACCCAGCCACCAAAGAATGCATTTAATTCACAGCTCAAGAAGCAAACTGAATGTTTAAATTGACTCAACCTTTGTGGAGGCTTTGATCCATTCTGGAGCAGAGTGACTAAGTGAAACCAGGGGAAGTCAGATTGCAGTACCCAGCTCACGACTGTTGCTGCGGGATCATTTTTACAAAGAACCCTGAATGTTACAGCACTTTGGGAGTGGCATCGGGGGTTCTGGGCTGGGACAATGGCTGCTTTCTGCAGGGCACCACAGTGCAAAATGACTGGGCAGCAGCCAGCGGCACAGACCTTTGGGGCTCTGCAGACTGCTTTTAGAAATGCCAGCCCCTTCCAGGGCTTGGATTTGGATACCTTGGAGGGATTTAATTTTCACAAAGTGCTGAATACACACGCTCTGAAAAACAGGGCACTGGAAGCCTGTCCTGAGCAAAGCCTTGCTTGGTGCCTTTTTCAGAGTGTGATGTTAAGTCAGTCAAAAGTGGCCAAAGACCAAAGCATTAAAAGAAGCCTTTTCTCTGTCGTCCCTGTCTCATCTGTCTGTCCTCAATCCCTCTCCCCCATTATTCCTTAAACTTCTGGAGCACTGCAGGATTTTAATGCAGCTGGATTTAAGGTGTACATAGCTAAGCTGTGTGTGGCTGGCTGTGGGAAGTATCCTGGATCTCTCCTCCAGGGACTCTGCAGTATCTGGAACGTGTCCTGTCCAGGCTGTAGTGCCATGGTCCTGTCTCTGACCACCATTCCATACTGAACCAAGGGCTCCAGAGCCTTGGAGAAAGGGGGTAAATTGTCTCTTTTGAGCTGTGCAATTCCTGTTGTACGTTTTCTGGGGAGCAGCCAGAAATCCCTGCACACTGCCTCTCTCTTCTCCCTCTTATGCACACTCTGTCTCTCTAGCTTTTCCCTTGCCTTTTGTGCCAAGAATGTGGTGGGGGAAGGGGAAACCGCACAGGAAATGCCTCTTCTTTTCTCTAACGACATTTCCAGCTGCATTTGGATGGGAGAATTCGAGGAGGGGGAAAGCATCAAATCAGTGGAAAGTTGTTCAGCTGCCAAGTCAAACTGGTACATTTTAGCTCTGGAGACAGTAGAGCCTTTTCTCCTGAAATTTGGCCCATTTTTAAAGTTCCGTTTTTGGAAAAGCAGGGGGAAAAGAAGTTAGTGACATCAGTGCTCCTGGTTTTTATTTATATGTGTATTTTTTTTCAGCAAAAATGAAGCTAAATTGTAGCTTTACTTTTAAAGGTTGAAAGTGCAATAGGAAGGGGTTTAGGAAAGCTTTGAGCAGGGTGATGCCTTTTTCTTTCACAGCAAGGAGTGCCTGCCTGCCTCTCCATCTTTTATCATCTTTTATCATCTTTTATCATCTTTTATCATCTTCTATCCATCCAGCCACCCACGTGCAGAGCCAGAACCTCCTGCTCTCATTCTTCTTGGTGTTGTTGTTCAGTAACTCTCCTGTCACACCTGGGGCATGGGCTGAAGCAACACCCTGCAATGCAGGATCAGCCCTTTTCCAGCAGCTGTGGATTGATCCCTGCAAGGGTGGCCTCGCAATTTATGAGGTGCCAAGGACGCAGAGGGGGTAGTTGCAAAGTGAAGATGTAGATAGGACAGGAGATGAAAGGTGTTCCAGGCAGACAACAGGATTTCTTCTCTTCATCTCTGTCCAACGAGGAGGAGGAGTTCTCCCTGAGTTGTCTGAAGTGTTGCAGGAGATGGGCTTTGCCTGTGACAGGCTAAATTTGGAGTTTATCTCTCTCCTTGGTTCAGTGCCCAGCATCCTGAGATGTTTTGTTCAACTCATGCTCAAACAGTATTCTTTTTTTGTGGCCCGTGAGAGTAAAACTTGTGGTGGACCAACAGAAGTGGCAGGCGAACACCGGGATCATTCCAGTGGTGCCTGTTACACTTTTAACAGCTCGAGTGCTGTGGATTTTGCAATTGTTTGCCATATAAGCTGTGTTTCTTTGAGTAAGGTGCAGTGAGACATCAAAGCTCTGCAGCAGTTTTACCTTGCGAAAAAAAAAATACAAAAGGAGGAGGAAAGAAAAGGGGAAAAAAAAGCAGCTTGTTATTAGCAGCCTGGTTGTCTGCATTTAGAAAACCTATTAAAAATGCATCATGCTGAGGAGACAGTCTGCACAGTGTGTAAAAAAGATGGGTTGCAATAATTCTGTCTCGGTGTTTTGAACCACAGCCTCAGACAACATACACAGGATGGGGAAGGGGGGTTGGGAATAGAATTCTAAGAAAAGTTGTTTATTGCAGTGCAGTCGTATCCTGGACTGGAACCAAATGTGTGACTGTGCCAGGGTCACAGAGGAGCTGCACCAGCAGAGAGGAAAAGGGGAGCAGGATGGTGGGGGGCAGGAGGAGAGCTCTCCCCTGAGCTGGGATGATACTCTGGGGAAGGTACAGGAGAGCTGGAGTTGAGCTCAGCTGGATTGATCCCAATGTCTCTTGAGCTGGGGTAAATCAAAGCTGGATTTCTGGAAGTCACATGGCAGTACATTGATGGGAATCTCCAATATGACTTAACTGAAACACAGGAGTTGTTTGATTCTTCTCTCTGTGTTTGTTCGGGTTAACAGGAGTGCACAGAGGGAGCAGAATGGAGGAAGCGGGGGAGAATGGAAAGTCCAGTCTGTGAACTCTCTGTGAGGGAGTGTGCTCTGCTCTGGATGCTGGTGAATGCCCTGGCACAGAGTTTCAGGTCACCACCAGCAGAGAAGGGGAATCACTCACCTGCATAGGCCTTGTCTTCATGCCCATGGGGGCTCTGGTGCTGCCAGGAGCGCGTTGTGTGTTCAGGGTGTGCCACGGGCCTGGCTGGGTCACAGGCACGGTGTGCAGCATCCCACACAACCCAGCTGCTGTCCCGGGGCTTTTCCCCCCAAATCTGCAGTTGCTGGTAAGTTTATTCTTTCTCTGGCAGCACAGATGAGCAGATGGGTCATGAAGCAATGCCAACTTCTCTGGAGATGCTCTGCAGCCTCCTGTCTCTGTGCTTAGAGAGAGGAGAGGAGGGAGGGGGAGTTGGAGCTTCCTCCTTTCCAGGGGTGAATCCCCATTTGCCCACAAAAGCCAGAGTCACCGAATTTGCCTGGCACAGACTGTTTTCACAGCCTTGAGGGTGATGTCCTTGCTGTGAGCAGTCTCTGCCCTTTTCCTTCTCCTCTCCAAAAATGCTGCGTTCCTTTATCTCTCCGCTCCCAAGCCTCTGTGGCCGTGTTGTCCCTTTCTGCTTTCCAAGTGCACAGGGGAGGCCAGTGAGTGCCCAGGGTGGGCTGGGCTGGTGTTTCCTGCAGATTGGGAGGGAAGGAGCAGCAAGGGAGCTTGGAGCCTGCCCCTGCTGATAGCAGGAATTGTTTTCACTTGGCTTTTCCATATTGTAGCAGTTTTTCTTCCCTAACATTGCAGAAGAATAACTGTAATGTAGCAGGGCTGGGAGTGCACTTTCTCTGGCCTCTTTGAAACCTTTTTATTCAAAATTCTTGTGTTGAAAGGCAACAGAAACATTGCAGAAAGCCCTACATACCATAATTTCTCCCATTTATTACTTTGTAACTCTCTCTTTGCTTCAGTTTTTTGTGCTAAGATCTTTCTTTATGAAAATGCACTAATGGAGCACATCATTGTCCAGCAAGGCGTTTTCTCCCAGCCTCTCCACTCAAAACTTCAGTTTAACATTGGAAACAGTCTCCTGCTCTTGCAAGCATAAATTCCTTTATTAAGGAATAAAAGAATTTATTTGTGCTTAGATAGGGGAGAACTGTCTAATGGCTACACATGGCCTTGGACACACAGCTGAGCTGTTCTGCTCCTGCTCAACAGGTTAGGGCACAGATCCGAATTGTAGAAGAATTGGGGTTTGTTCTTGTATTTGCTTTTCATGGCAAATTATTGTGTCCTCTTATGTCTGTTTCTCCAGCTGCAGAAAGTCACTTATAACCGTGTTTAATTTGTGTGCATTTTGGTGTCTGCACAGTCATACACGAGTGAGGTGTGTGGTGATATTGTCACCTGTTGTGACAAACTGCTGCTTCTTTAGTGCCATTCTGGGCACATTATTCCTTCTGCTGTGCTTGATTAATTATCTGTCATGGGCACTGTTTCATAATTTCATTATTTTATATATGCTGGAGGAGTTGGTGTGGAGGAGGGGGGCACAACGTTGTGTTGCTGTGCTGGACAGACCTCACTGGACAGATGGGACTGTGCCTTTTTCCTGAGCAGTTCAGAGCAATACCTTGAAGGATCAGATGTGCTTGGCAGCCTGTGGGTATCCTGGACATTTCTTTCCATGTCTCTGTGTTTCTCTTGAGTCTGCCCTGGGCCAGGCTGTGTTTGTGGAGCTGGAGCCTGGCTCAAACTCGCTGTTATGTCGGTTTCTATGGAGGAAAAAAAACCACATGGGTTGCCAGACCTGGAAGAGTATTAAAAAAAGGAGAAAAAGGAAGTGTAGGGAGGGTGGTGAGGGGACTGTGGGGTGGAGAAGAAATGTGATCCTCTTGTGCTCTGAAGGTGGAATCTTGATTTCACCCCTTTCTCCCCATTTTTGAATTCTGAGGGGTGGGTTTTGCCTTCCCAGGCGTGCAAAGTCATACTGAAATCTGTGTGTCTTTGACTGAGGGGTTTTTCCAGCAGGGAGGGATTGTGGCCCTGAACCCAGCTGGTGTGGGGAACACATTGGGGTTCACCAGCACGGAGGTGATTTCTGCCAGAGCCTCTGGGTGAGCTGCAGAATCGGCGCTTAATGGAGCGAGTGTTTCATGCACGTGCTTCCAAACCCTCCCTTGCCTCCCTCAGGTTTTTCAGTCAGTCTCGACAAGCTCTGTGCTCTGCTTTTCTAGGAGTAGTTTCAAACTGCTCCCCCTCTCTTCCCATCCACACTGTGGGTTACATTTCAGTAGGTGCATTTCAAGTGGCTCAGGAGCAACCTCTGGCATCAGATAAAAGCCCCTGCACTGTTCCTGTTAATGGCAGTGAGTGGGTTTTATCATCTCCTCTCCATCTGCCTGGTGCAGAAGACATCTCTTAAGATCCTGACTCTAGGGAGTTGTTGGAGGTTCCTGTAAAGCAGCGGGGCCTGACGTGTGCTGGGCGGGCTGCAGGGGAACCACAGCACATCAGCAAGAAATTACCTGCCCCCACATTCATCCCTGGCCTCCAGCCTCTTGACTCATGTCCATTTTTAAATACCTTCATAGCTGTGTTCTGGGATGATGCCTGAAATTGTTTTGGATGGGTTTGTAGCTTTGTGTTGCTCTATCCCTAAAGGAGAGACATTCCCCTCCCCCCCAACCTCATTTCACTCATCAAAACAGCCCTAAACAAGAGCTGGTGGTGTCTCTGCAGGGTCCCAAACCTCAGACTAGAAGGAAATTCTGGGGTATTCAGGTGTCATTGTAATAATTGAGACTTGGGCTGAGGTGGTTGAGATTTGGAAGCTTGTTTTGTGACCAGGCTTGAAGCTGGCTTCCAGGGAAGCTGGGAGCAATTTATGGTTTTGTGCACAAACCAGACAGAATTTCTGTGGGTTTTTTCCCCCTGAGTTTTGGTTTTATTGGCTTCAGAAATAGTCACAGGACATATACAGGCATCTATAGCTGAAGTGAAAAAACCCTCAGTGCAGTTTCTCACGGTAGAATATTCAGTTGTTCCTCATTATAGGGAATATTCCCTCCTTTAAGACCTAAAGGTACATCTCTCAGAAGTGCTGAGTCATAGAACTTTGGTATCTTTTCTTTAAAAGAAATCCCCAGCTCTCATTTGTGTGAACTTGTGCTGATAAAAGTATGTCACATTTGGGGCTCTTCTTGCTTCCACATTTTACATTCAAAATCAAGATAAATCAAGGAACAAACTCTGTACTCTGTGGACATAATTATTTGCACCTTAGGGCTCAGTATAATTGCTTTTACAGGTAGATCATATTCTCAGAAATATTCAAAAAACATGCTCTATTTGATATATTGCTTTTACAGGTAGAAGATTATTTTTTTAAAAAATAAAAGGAATCCATCAGAATCTTGCACATTAGTGACAGTCTTAAGATAAATGTATATTTGCTCCAAGCAGCCCAGTGTGTCTTTTCCTTTTCACCAAAGAGAGGTAATTTTATTTTCAAACAGTGTTTGCATCTGCTTGTTGAATGTTATTTTCATATGAATGTGGTTTTTGGTATTTTTACCTGGGGAAAAGATGGGTGAAAGTGCAGGAAAGGCACAGACACAGCCAGGGGATCCTCACCAGCCTGGCAGCAGGAGGGAGTTTTGTGCTGAGATAAAGGTGGATGAGCTCACATGGGATTGTGTTGGTGTTGTTTGAGGGGTCCACACATCTAATTTAGAATCTGGCTGTTCCCGTTGGGTGTCCCGGTGTCATGTAGGATGTCCTGACATTGCTGAACAGTGTCATTGTGAGCAGCATTGTAACTGCAGCCCAGAGGTCAGCCTTGAGAAGATCCTGGGAAATGTGCAGCTCCTCCATATAATAGCTGGTTTTAGAACAAAGCCTGGAACACTTAACCACATTTCCCCTTTTATTTTGACAGTTCAGGCACTGACCACAGGAAAGGCAGTTCCAACCATCTGAATTGCAGCCTGGGCTGGAGGAAGAGACATTTCTGTTGAAATCCTCCTCATTCCAGCAGCGTGGCCCTGGACTAGCAGGGGAAGGTGTGGTGGTCTCATTCCATCACCCGGTGAGGGATGGGGTGGGATGTTTGGAGCTGTGGTGTGGGACCCAAAAAGAGCTCAGAGGCTGTTCAATGCACCCTTGTGTGTGACCACAGTGAATATGATATTTGTAAAAACTCTGCTAATAACCAGCTAATAAGCTGGAAAAGTTTGATAAGGAAGGGAAAAGAAGCAGTGGGTCCAGGCTGCCACAGAAATATTGTGTGGGGTAGGGGGGCACAGCCCCTGAGGTTGCTGGAACTCCTCCACCCAAAAATCTCTGTGGTTCTGAGCATTCCCCTCGGCAAACATTGGCCTCAGCTGGCAGCTAAAGCAGGGCAAGAGTTTATTTTTATTTCTTGGAATTCGGTAGACCTGAAATCTCTGTTAAATGTTAACTTTCAAAAGGCACATGCATCAGCATTCTGAGCCACCGCTGGTAGGAAAAAAGAACAGATTATAGAGAACATAAATTAAGGCAGATTTTGGCCTTTCTCAGCCTGCTGTCTTCCCTCTCCTCTCCGTGCACGTCTGCATGACCTGAAGAACAACCTGCAGACAACTGTTCACCATCTAATAACTACTATGGTTTGCTTTTAATTTGATCACAGAAGAAACTGTGCTGGCAAGGATCTAATCCCATTCCCTCTCTTCTTTTTTTTCAGAATGTTTTCATTTAAGTGAGTATGGTGGTTGCCATAGGAAAAACCCAGCAGTTCAGAGTCAGTTGCTGGAGTGTTGACTCATAGATCGAGTGCTAAAGAGGTGTTTGAGTCTGTGGAACTGTTATCAGAAATGGCACAAAATGTCTCTCTTGACTCAGTTTGTAAACTGCATATGCATATATAACGAACAAAGAGACCTTGTTAAATAGACAGTTTTGACCTCAGAAAGGAAAAAAAAAACCTATCTGGAATTTTAGCTTAAGTTTAAGCAGTTTCTCATTCACATTAAGCTTCATTCTGTAAAGACCCCAGAGAAGAAATGTCTCTCTGTTGCATTAATTTGGTACTTTTAGGGATTTCATCTGGTCATTTTAAGTTTTTTTTCCCACTTTTTCTTCCCAACAGCGATTTGAAATTATTCCAGATTTATGTCAAACTAGATGACAATTGAAAGAATTGTAGATATATTGAATTTTCTCCCACTTCTGAGTATTTGTGGCTAAGGACAATAATCTGTGCAAGGAAACAGTCTGAATTATTCCCCCCTCCCCACCAAGTTTCAGGTTTGATTTTCTACGACAGTTGTGTAAATCTGGACTGACTCCAATTGACATCATCTTGGCATTCATTTGTTGACTTTTGTTTCTCTCTATGCTAATAGTAGTACGTCCCTCTCTGATCTCACGCTGTGATTACAGGCTCCATTTCACTGTAACACCAACACCAGATTCATTATTATTCCTGCTGTAGTAGAGGCTGGAAAGCAGAGTCATGACCTTCTGTGCTTCATGCTCTGTAAATGCATCGAGAGGGACTGACTTCCTTCTTGAAATCTAATTTAGCAGAAAATGAAGCAAATGAATGAGAGTGTTGAGAAGAGGACAAAGGTAATGAGTAGGTGTAGCGGAGTCGAGGTGGCTGTTGTGCAACCTGATTGTTTTATCATAATACTAAATATATGGATATAAATGTAATCCACACCAACTCCCTTCACCCAGCACAGCCTTTCAGTGTGCCTGAAATCAGAATAGGTATGAGAGCAGGGAAGTGTTCTAAATAGAGGAGTGTAGGGGTTTCAGGGGTAAGCTCAGGCAGGAGGATTCCATCCAGTGAACGCTTCCAGGGAAAGATGGCACGTGCCAGTCCCTCAGCTTCTGCAGAGGTCCTTCCTCAGGCTGGGAGACTGTGCCCCAAATGTTTTCCGTAACAGGTACTTTGTGAAATGAAGTTGTTCCTGTTTGGGAAAGAAGTGAGGGAGAATCAGAGTTTTTGGCGTTTGGCTTTTTTGCTGCCGTTTGTTTTAAGGATGAATTCCAAAGCACCTCAGCTATGTAGTAAAAATAATAATATCTACTTTGCCCTCTCCCAGTTCCCATGTGAGCTGTGCACTCCTTCGTTCCAGCTGTTCTCATCGAACTGGGGCACAAACATTTGCTTCTCCCAAAGCTTGTTTACCCTAAAGGCATTTGCTACCTTACTGTAATTCCGAAGGGCGATGGGAAACCATTGACAGAATCTAACTGGTCCCAGCTGTGTGGGGTGAGCACGAGCTCTGGGGCTCTGCTGGGATGTTTATAGTGCATCCTGGAATCTCAAGTGAGGCTCCTCTGGCTCCAAGTATCCTTTTAATTTACACAGATGTTTCTTCATCATCTATTCTTTTCGGGCTGTTGGAATGATCAACAATTTAGTCTAATTGTGCCGGCTGTTTGGGTTGTGGGGCTGTTTATTTTGTCTGTGTGTCTGGAATAGTCACTCTTTCAAGGACTCTGCTCCCCAGACCGCACATGATTTAGAGAGGAATGGGTTGTGTTGGCTAAAACCTTGGAGATGATGTGCCCAAGCCTTGTTCCAGGCTCGGTTCTGTTCCTGGCCCTGCTCCATGGCAAATTGCTTCACTCATCTTCGTGCTGCAGGTGGGAAGGGGCAGCGATGGTCATGATTCCCTGGCTTGGGATCAAGGGATAGGAAAGGGCTGTTATGCTGCTCACAGAGAATCATTTCCCTTTTCTGGAGATGCCTGTAGTCAATCCCTACACTACTGTGTCTTATTTTAGCATCTAGAATTATCTGTGTGGCCTTAGAACAGCGCTGGCAAGGATTGTGTCAAAGCATCCAGCACCAGTACCCCCAGTCTGTGTGTCAGCCTGGGCTCCATGGCCATTCCAGTTCAGTAGCTGCAATTTCTCAGTCGAGTTTGTGTTGCCTGATAAATAAAAGAGGTGGTTTGTCTTTTAAAAAAATAAACTTTATATTATTGGTTGTGTGGTTTTTTTGTAATTAAGGTATTGGTTGTAAGTAGATGTTTATGACAGGTCCCAAGGCAGGGTGGTTGTTCTTGGGGAATTCATCCCAGCACACCTCAGTGACTGGAGTAAGTGCAGGAGATGCTGTGATCCCTGATAAAAATGGATGTTCCTGTAACCGAGGGAGGTGAAGAGAAACTAGAAAAGCAATAGAGTAATTGTTCCCTTTTTAACAAATCTGATGGATCTTTAATAGCTGTAGTCAAACAACCTTTCTTCACCTCCTGTGATCATGATAGATAATCAATTGTCTAGGACCACTGATGTGTAATAAAACACCAGTTAGTGCAAGAAAACCCAATGTGTGGAGAAAGAAAGAGCCTTTAATGATTATAGGACTATTATTTAA
The DNA here is from genome assembly GCF_009650955.1 of Corvus moneduloides. Classification (NCBI taxonomy): domain Eukaryota; kingdom Metazoa; phylum Chordata; class Aves; order Passeriformes; family Corvidae; genus Corvus; species Corvus moneduloides. Next base: position 2,557,988 of record NC_045497.1, read on the forward strand.
TCCCAGGATGTTCCTTGGAGACTTCTTGAGTTTATAGAGGTGTCCTGGCCTACAATACATTAGGTTTGCAATTAATAGCTGGTTTTCACTGATGAAAAGTATTTATAAAGTGACTCAAGTATTGCTTTTTAACACAAGCAGTAAATTTAGATGTGCGTGGCATCAGGTGGTGTTCTTGCCATGGAGTTGTTGGTGTCTGGAGTGTGCACTCAGTTACACTGGGGGAGGTGAGCAAAATGTACTTTCTCTTTTTTAGTCTTGCACTTCTCCCTTAGACACTGTGACTTTATTCAGAAAAAGTGTTAGTTTTCCTTATTAGCAAGAATAATAATTTGAAAGCTTGCAGACCACCTGATGGAGGCCGTTTATTAAGTAACATTTGAAATACATAAAGTTGATGGGTTGGTTTGTCACTTACTGCATTTTTCCACAGCCAGCTGTGGGACCTGGGGAGGTTTTGGGCAGACTGGGAATGTGTGTGTGTGTGTGTGTCTGTGCTTTCCACCCCACAGCTGGTCAGTGCTCGCATGTTTTCCAAGTTATTTTCAGTGTGAATGCATTACCTTGGTTTGTGTTTTAGTCCTGACCAGCACTTAGATGGAATTTTCCTGGTGATACTGTGGTCGTGATTGATGGTTCTGCAGGTGTCAGTCAGCTCTGGTGGCTGGAGCACAAGGGGAGTTGTATATTCCATATTTACTGCTGGGACTTGGGGGGCTCGGAGCCAAGGTAAGCAGGGAACATCAAGAGTGACCAGAAATGAGACCTGGTCTTTTCAGGACTAAGCATTAGAGCCAAATATTGGGCCACTGATGATGGGAGTGTGTGTTCATGTTTCTGGGCAATAGTAGCCAATAATCACAGTGTGAGCAAGGCTTTTGTGGCATTCCAGTGACACAGCCCCCAGAACTATCAGTTGTGGATTTTGGGAACTGACAGCTGCTGTCATGAACTGTTCCATGAATTGATCTGGTTTTTAGGTAAAACTCCATTTGAACAAAAGCATGAAACCATTTTGAAGACAAACTGTTAAAATGGGATTGCCCCTTCACTGGTGCATTTTGTTCTTTCCTGGCGGTGAAGTGGACAAGACAACTCTTCACTGGAGTGTCAGAGCTGCCTTCTCAAAGTTCCTCTGGTTGGGTTAATGACCCATCTTAATGACCATGGTGACATTGCTGGGTGTTTCTTAATCTCTTCTTGCACGGATGGATCAAAACTCCTGTAGCTGGGGCACATTCCTTCGTTTCAGGGGCCGTTTACAGCAAACAGGTCCTGTGGAGAAAGAAAGAAATAAAGAAAGGGATGCTGAAATTGGGGCTTTTGTCTCATATTGCAGGTAACTTATATTTACAAATTGTGGTTTGGTCAGGAAGTCACCACAGGGACTTCCCAAGGGATGCACATGCTCCCAAACTGATGGGATGGGATTTCTCCCTGTCACATTGGTCAGTAACTTGCAGGGCAGGCAAGGCTTGGGATGCATTTTGATGTCTTAACTGTGGGGGCTGGATTCTACGTCTGAAATATTTCATTCCCTATTCTGCTTTATTTAGCTTTTCTCCTAAAACTGTGAGCAGTAGCATGTCCTACCCTTTCCAAAAGTTCCTTGATTTCCCTTCCCTTTTCTTGTTGCTTTACCTGATGTTTTCTTCCTTCAATTCATCATTCTATGCCAAACCAAGAAAGAATCTTTTGCATGGAGAGAGGGGAGAAAGAAATTAGAGGAAATAAAAGGTTTTATTTTGCATGGAAACTTGGCAGAGTTTGGTGCCAGCTCCCAGACACAACCAGTACTGGGCCTACCTTGCAGAGGGGGTGATGTAAAGAAATCACCTCTTGCTGGACATCCTAGAACTTGTTTTCTTCTTGTGACTCCTCCTTTATCACCTTCAAAATGGTGTGCTTTGCAGCAGATTACTTTTCCTGACATTCCTCTCCCAAGTCTTTAAGGCTAATAGCCAGTGGAAAGAGCTCTTTCCTGTTGCTCTTTTTCCTGCGTGTGCAAATAGTGACGGTGCTTTGCAATTCTATCGGTGGATCTGGAGACGCTTGGCAAAGATGTGGTAATTACAGGCTCCCGGTGGGTGCTTTTCAATGGGTCGTTGCTGCAGTGAGCAGAGAAATTCATGACTCGATTTAAGCCCTGTCCCCCTGTGCTGGGACCCTCAGTGCAAGAGAGACATTGAGGAGCTGGGGAAGGGTTTGGAGCCCCAGGAGTGGCTGAGGGAGCTGGGAAAGGGGCTCAGCCTGGGGAAAAGGAGGCTCAGGGGGGACCTTGTGGCTCTGCACAACTCCCTGACAGGAGGGGCAGTGAGGGGGGCTCGGGCTCTGCTCCCAGGGAACAGGGACAGGAGTCAACCTGTGCCAGGCTGGACATCAGCAGGAATTTCTTCATGGAAAGGGTGGTCAGGCCTTGGAAGGAGCTGCCCAGGGAAGTTGGGAGACCTCATCCCTGGAGGTGTCCAAGGAAGGCCTGGATATGGCACTGAGTGCTCTGGACTGGTGACAAGGTGGAGAGTGGGCACAGCTTGGACTCTGATCCTGGAGGTCTTTTCCAACCTAAATGATTCCATGATTCATCGTCCAGACTTCACCTAGGACTGGGCAGTACCCAGAATTTGCCCTCTTGCTGTTTTAAGTAGCTGCTGATGTCAGAAATGTCACTCCTGTCACAGCTGAATGTGGTACATCTGTATGGAGTCTGCAGCCTGTCAGTATTAGCATTCCATGGAAATGTGGCCAGCTGTCCTGAGGCACTATCAGCTCAGGAGGAACGGTGTTTTAATATGCATAATGTTACTTTTCTGATTCTTAAGGTGCTGTAGTAGAAAATCAACACCCCGGGGGTTTAGATCTTTCTGGTTTTCTCTGTTGGTCTCCCAGAACTCTGAACTGGCTGGGGTTAAAAATGTTTTGCAGGCCCCTTATGTGTTTAATTTCATCAAAGGTGGGAAAATGTCCAGCCAGTGATGGATGGGTTTTTGGAACTTGTTCAGACCTTTTACTTCGCTGGGATGGAGAGGGTTCTTACACTGGAATTGGATCCAGCCTTCCCTGTGCTGCAAGGCTTCCCACTGACTTTTTGCTCTTAAATTTATAAAGAGAAGAGAGGGGAAAAGCAGCAAAAAGAGCAGACCTGAAGTATTTCAGTTGATTCTGTGTTGAGGGTGAAATTTAAAATTTCAGAACAGACAGGTCTGCACTTCCTGCTTCCTTTTTTCCCCTTGTCTTGTTGCCCTACATGGGCTCCTGTGTTTTCTGAGATTTTCATCTGGAGCCAAAATCCAGCTGATCAGGTGAGTTAAATATGAGCAGTCAGTGTTAGAGGATGGTTCCTTCTGTGGAGTTTTCAGTGAAAGTTAGAAAACTTCCCAAGTTCGGGATTTTTGAGGACCCTGGTAAGTGTTAAATGCTGAGCCTGAATTGGGGCCTCATTCCAGGAAAAGGAGATGTGAGCATCCCTGAGGGAGCTTGGGACAGGTGTGTCCCAAAAGGAGCAGGTTTTGAACAGCGCAGCAGAAATGATGTCGAAACCCCTCCTGATCTCTGTGCAGAAAGGGGTTTGGAAAACTGACTTAGAAGGCAGGCCTGGTGCATCCTTAATGCTGGAGCAGCTTTCAAGCAGCTCTGTAATTTGGAATGTGAGTGACGTCAGTTCTTCTGGCCATCTGGTTAGAAAATCTAGTTGTAACTGAAAATATCCAGCCCTTTTTTCTCCATTGCTAGGTGGTGACTACACACTTATGTAATTTAACAGCTCAAATTCTTTTCCATTCTGGTGATCTCTTCAAGAAGCCGTAACGGGGAGGATGCTGCGGAAAGGGGATCAGTGATTCCTCAGCTGAAGGGTCACTGCTCCGGGGGGAAGCACAGGGCTGGGGGTTAGAAAATGGGATCCTGTTTGTTCTGGGGCTGTTTGCTAGGTGACCTTGGACAAGAACGTTCTCTTTTTTCCCTACCTCAGTTTCCCCCACTTATTAAATAGTGATAATGACACTTCCTATCTCCCAGGCATTGTTAGGATCTAATGAGTCATGCTATGGAACACTTAGCAAGGCACAAGGTATTGTTATAATTACTGCCTGTGCTCTTCTGCTCAGTCCCTGCCTTTTCCCCCCCTTCTTTCCTGCTCGGCAGATCCAAACATCCCATTTTAATGCTGTTCTTTAAATACCTGTCGAGCTGCACCGTTCCTTCTGCACGGGTTGTAGACTGGGTTATAAAATTGTATTGATGGAAGACATGCATGAAAATGCACCCTGTGATAGTGCCTGAAAAATAAAGGGAGCAGAGCTGTCGGCCATTTCCTAAACCCTTTCTAATGGCAAAAACTTGTAAGAGCCCAAGAACAAGTTGTAAACCTAAAAACTGTATGCATTGCCATACAAACTTAATGTTCATATAAAACATTTTTTTTTAATTATTTACTCATTCCTAGTAAATCAATTTTCCAAGCAGAGTAATGACAACGCCCTGTGATTCATTTTTGTTTAGCATTTCCTCTAATTCTTGGTGAAAAAGTTAAATCTTTTGGTGTTATTGATCTTTAATGCCAGCAGAGTCCTGGAGCAAGGATCCCTTTAGTTCCCTCCCCTTCACCAGTGACCATGAAAGGAGAGCTGATACCCCTGGGGAGAAGAATGACAGAGAATTTGCCAGGGATGAACTGAAGTTTTAGGATCTAGGGGGGAAAAAAAAGACTTTTTGCATATTCCTTATAGCTGCTCAGGTCATTCATGTTAAAATTAAACTTGGAACAGGAGGAACTACTCCAGTTTATTATTCCAAAGGAATAATATGAAGGGGAAAAACTAATGATAAATAAAATAGAAACCAACTTGCTCAGTGGAGGTAAGAACTGATGAGAGTGTTCTGCCCCCTCCCCTTTTTTTAAAGCAAACACATTACTGCAGGTAAAATGGGGTTTGAATTTGCCTTACAGCAGCTACTTTGATAAAAGACTTTTAACTCCTGTAAATACATAAATAGTGGTGAAGGGGAAGCTGAATCACTGAATGCAGAGCTACCCTGGCCTTACAGGAATATATGTCTGGGCTGTATATTTGCTCCCTGACATATTTGCTTATGTGCCACCACTCCTGTGCTCTTAGGAAATAAATTAAGAAATAAATCAGTTGTCAGTGAATAAATAACAGTGAAAAAAAACCTCCCAGCCTTAAGGAAGGTTGTGATAGGCAGGAAATGCTCTCATTTGTATAATATCAGAACCAGCCACTATAAAATAATTTATTTTTTTTTCCCTGAAAGCTTTTCCACCTGTCATGCATAGCTGAAAACTTTAAATGACCGTTCAGCTGGCTCCAGCACCCGCTCTGGGAAACAGTAAATCTTTGTGTTGCATCTCCTGTTACAATGCACCATTTTGGTACAAAAATTCTGACTTGGAGCTCTAGAGCTTACATTTATTTTCCTAAAGCACTAGAAAGAACGATTTCATATCAGGGGGGAAAAAAAAAAAAAAAAAAAAGGAGTGGCAATTACTCAGTCGTTAGGTTTAATTGTTCCGAATCCTTCCAGTGCTCCATGAGAAAATGTACTGAGGAGATGTGCAATATAGTGGGAAATGTGATGGAAAGGTATAATTTGACCACCTACCAGTAGCAGCTGAAAAGCAATTCCAAGGGCTGCATGTCTATCAGGATTAATCACCGGCTCATTATTGAAAATCCCTTCGTGTTCGCTCCTGAATCCTCCTTCAGGACGGGCTCCAGCTCAGCTCTTCCCCTCGCTGGAGGGAGGCTGGAGTTCCAGCCCAGCTCTGTGCTGGGAGGTGCACAGGAGCACCTTTGGTTTGGTGCAGTTTTGGAGCTTTTTGCTGTGGCAATTGCCTTGGTGGAAGGGCTGGGAGGGCAGGGCAGCCCCCCCGGAGCAGCAGCATCTCGAGACAGTTTATGGCCCCCCTGTCTGGTCATTTACCTCCAGCTGAACTCTGCCGGTGGACGTGGCCAAGTATTTCATTTGGACAAGAAAAAAAGAGCATTATTGAAAGGGACTGACCTTTCCGTCACCCTGTTCTGTCGTCATGGTGCTTTTATAGCATTTCTCTTGACCAACCCCTTCCCTTTTCTCAACCACAGTAATTCCCCTCCTCCTCTCCCGTCCATCCTCCCTGGAGACCTGGTGGTTTCTCTCTGTTTCCACAGACACCTGCCCTGCTGCCCTCATCCCTGAAAGTCCTGGGGGCTTCTGGCAGAAGCTGAAATCATCAGCTTTAGTCCGTCAGCAAAGCTGGGAGATGCTGGGTTTCCCTCTGTGCTGGTTTAGGAGAGAGCCCAGGACACAGGAGCCTTGGGAATGGATTTCCTCTTCTGCTCTGGGAAGAGGAGCTGAGGGATTTCACGGCACTTGTGCTCCTGGGGCATTTGTTTTCTAGAGAGAGTGGCTGTTCCTTTGTGGAGCAGGGACTTCAGTGCCTTTCCTCTGATGTGAAATCCATTTGGAAGTGGGAAATAATCTCGTGGAGCCCAGCAGTTGTGAGAACTGGGCTGTGGCTGTGCTGAGGCCCAGGGCTGTGACACTGAAGGGGTAATTTGGGCAGAGCAGATCCGTGCTGGACACGTGGGTGAGCGATGGAGAGAGAACCTGTGGCCATGGGAAATGCGTGTCATTTTCAGTGAAAAGTCCAGCCCGAAAATGGGATTACTGATTTTCCCTGAGCATGTAGGAAACACCTACATTTGTGTCGGTGCAGTGGTAACAGTGAAAATGGCAATTTATTATATTTCATTTTTATTTTCTCTGCAGAAATTCCTGGCCAATCTAGAATTTTTTTAAAATAACAGATTTACAAAATATCAGGGAAGGTGGGGTGTTTCCATGAATTTGTGTCCAAACTGCTCAAAGCCATTTTCAGGGGAGACTGAGATGCTTTTGGGGGTGATAATTTACACTAAAGAGTTTTGATTGCCACTGGATTCCTGGGATAATTTGATATTCTGCGTGGAAAAATTCTACCTGTCCTGCTTCAGTGTATTTTGCACAATTGGGACCTTTTTTTCTGACTGTAGTCACCTGGACTGTACCTACTGTACAGTTTCACATGGACCCTACAGGAATCTGTGCAAAATTCCAGGTGATCCCTTGTCTTGCTGCAGTTATTACTGGACACTTGGTGTTTACTGAGGGTATAACCTGAGTGGTCTTTGGGATACAACTCCCTTGCACTGATTCTTGAACCTCACATGATTTTAGGGTGGAATCCAAACTTGACATATCCCACAAGATTGAAGTCAAGCACAGCCTCAGAGAGGTGGATGTTTAAATACTGATCACATATTTCTGCTTCAAAACTTGGCAGAAAACCCGTGGTAAAGTAAAATTTCAATGAAAGCATCACACTTGCGCATTCCTTAATCAAAGATTCATCTCTGTGTGCTTGGACAGGTAAAAACCTGGATTTTGCTCCAATTTCTGATGGATGTTTTAATTCAGTAATATTCAGCTGACAATGTACTTGGGCTGGGATAAACTGACTGTTCTGTACAGGGTCTCTTTGGCCAGTTGAAACATTTTTATTGAAAACCAAGTGTGATGCTGAAATCTTGAGGAGGGGTTAATGTAGTTCAGCCCCTCAGGTGAGACCTTGCCAGGTCAGACAGCCGAGGCCTCGCCTGGATTTTGTTCTTGCTACTTTTGTTTTGCACCTCTGCAAATTTTAATCTTTGTAGTGATCGCTCTGCCTGAGCATGAGGCTTGAGGGAGGAGCCAGGAGAAGGAAGAGAGAAGACAGAGTGCTGCTGGGTTGTTCCACCCGCCGTGTCGGTGGCTTATTGATGGAGCACGGGCCATGTGCCAGGATTCCCTGGCCTCTCCCAGATCTGGGGGGGACGGAGCAGGGGGGCCCTGGCACGGTGTGGGGGAGAGCCAGACAGAAACATTGATCGTCCCTTTAATGTGATCTGACATCAGAGAGAGTGGAAACAGAGGACACAGAGGAAAATCTGCAACCTCAACACTCCATTAGGAGACTTTATGGGATGGATTGGTGGCCTTGCTCTCTCGGAGATGAGTGTGTGGGATCCTTTCTAGGGAAAAACAAGGAGTGTGTGTAGTTCAGTTGCTCAGTGTCCCACTAGGGCTGTGTGTACATTAGTCAGACCCTTGATGATTCCTGCAGAATTGTAATCTCCTCTTAATAATGCTGTCAATAAACCCATTCAGAAAGGGTAAAATCACAGTAAAATGATTCAGGCGTGTGTGGTTGGAGTGGTGAAAACCTTCCAAACAGTGTAACCTGTGTATGGTGGCTCAGCCACCTTTACACAAGGATGACTTGCTTTATTCTTAATCTTCATTTTGGGCACAGTTTCAGGTATTTGCAAGTAAAACATCTTTGCCCACAGGAAGGAGTTGCCTTTCACTCCCTCTTTCCTGCCTCGGGGCTTTCTGTATATGGCGACAAATGTACCTTGGTTTCCTTGTGGTTCTGAACCAGATCACTTTTGTTCTACTGAAAAATGTAATCATTAAAAGAGAGCCATTCATTAAAATAATCCTTTAGACTTGTTGTTTCGTGTGGAGGAGAAAACACCACAAAAATAAATCTGACTTATGCGTGAGGCATAAAAGTGTTGTCTAAGATGTTAACAAATCTCAGTCAGCTGACGTGAGGGAGCTGGGAGAAAAGATGCTTAAATATTGCCCCTTTAGAGAGGGACCGGTCTTGTACAGGGGCTTTGAACAAGTTTTTGAGGATATTTAGACATTTATTTCTCTCTGCGGAGTCTTGTCAATGAACCTGGATAAACCCAGGACTAAGTTACTGGCTGGCTCCAGCGTAGGTGTCTAAGTCAGTGCTAACTGGTGGATTATCTGTAGTTTTTAAAGCATCTCCTTCAGGGTGAATTGCAGTCCAAAAGTGCCTTTCTGTTGCCTGCAAGGGAATCTGGACAACTGCCTCAAATACAGGCAACTCCATGCAAACATCTGTAAGCAGATGATAGCTATGGTAAGCCCAGTTTTAAATAACCGTATTCCACATATCAGTGCTTGGGCATGGGCACATGGACTTGGTGTTGGAGAACACAATGAGCAGGAGTTCACAGGGATGTGTGAGATGTGCCAGGAAAAGGAGCAAAATAAGAGCAACTCCTGTGGAGTGTCCAGTTTTGGAGAACTTTATCATAGACTAACTTAGATCTCCTTTTCCATTGAGCTCCATGCTTTTGTTCAGAAAGATGAACTGAGCCCTTGTGAGTTGTTGGGGGTTTCCACAACTACGTCCTGCAACAGTTTTCTGCAGCTATTGACAAGCTGCAGTAAAAGGTTTGAAAACTGAGTGTTCAACGTGCATGAGACAAAACTCATGAGCTGCATCTTGAATTGTTTCCCAGCTGGAATTAACAGCTTTTAACCCTATTAAAGAATTAGGAAAAGGAGGTTCTTTGAGGTTTGTTGGCTATGAAGACATCAGTCTTGTTTCTGTAGTGCCTTCTGCTGGAAAATACCAAACTCCTTCAGAAATTGTGATACTGTTCACATTTTTTAATGTTTACGTTTGATTTACCTAAAGCCATTCAGATAACGTCAGTGGCAGAGCCAGGAATAAAATCCAGTGCCGCTGACCTTCAGGCCTGTGTAACGCTCAGTCCTGCCCTAAAGCTGATGGACAAATCATTCTCCAAATGTCACAAGGGGGAGAAGGGGGGTGTGCTTTTCTTTTATTTTATTTTAATTTTTTTTCTGGGAAAACAAGGAAGAGTTATTGGAAATATCCATGAGAAGGGTATGTGCCCTTCATGTGGGCTACAGTGAGATGAATTAGGTAGAACCAGTGAGTTTTGCACAAAGCCCAAGTCTGTGACCCTGGATTTAAAACATAGGTGCCTGCTTTAATTCAGTAGATCTTAGATTTGGGCTGTTGGCATTTATTTGTTCAATGTCCTCACTCCCAGGAGTGCTTGAGGACGACTTCATCTCCCCTTGTTTTGGGTTTAGACTGATACACAAGCTAAAGAAATTGGCTCCACGAAGAGTGAAGTTGAGGTTTGGGGATTTTGGTGGGATTTTTGTCCAGCTTTAATTCTATTTAAAAAGGGGAAGAAAGTGCAAACTGCTGCTTTCCCACCCATCTGAATCTGCCTCGACTTGCATTCCACGTGGGTCCTGCTGGCTCTACAATGTCTGCTGCTGACAGCACATGATTTTAGTATCTAATTCTATTAGTCATGACCCAAATCAGCTCTAAAATGGTTAAACACATAGAAGAGGAGTAGGAGTAGAGTGTCAAGAATAGCTTGGAAGAAGATGTTATCCCACATACCAAGGAGCTGGTATCTCAAAGGTGTCACAGTGATGGAAGTGCGGAGAGGGCTGAGCTGCCAAGTCGGTGTAACAAATAAATATTGACTCCCAATGGAACGTGCACTTCTGCAGTAATTCAGAATATCCCATGGCACTCCTGGGGCAGAGCTTCCACGGAGTTCAGGGGAAGCTGTTCTTGTGCTGCACCTTTGGGAACCATTCCCATCCAACCTGCCGGGGCTCAGGGAACAGGAGCAGGAGCCAGAACCCAGCAGCTTCATCCTCAGCTGCCGAGTGAGTCACTTGGCCTCTTTTTGTTGTGCAGGAGGAAGCTGGGATGGGGCTCATGGATCTGATGGCACAGCTCGTTGGCTCTTCATGCAGGTCATGATGTAAAATTAGGCCTCATTTCTGAGACCAATTGTCAATAAAAAAGGCATTTTTTGCCTTAATGTTTGGGTTGCTCTGGTTTACTCTGTGTAGAGCTGTGGAAATGCTGCTCCATTTACATTTTTTATAATCCTATTTCTCACCACTCCCAACATGCTATCGTGCTGTCTTTGGATGGATGAAAGGAACCACAGACCTACAAAGCAGCAAGTGGAAAACTGTAGGAAAGAATGTCAGGAGCACTGACAGGGTCTGAGGGAGCTGTGCTGGAAGTTTACAGTGGATGTGTTGGAGCGAAGGGAGTGTCAACAAACCCACCTTCCAGGGTGTCTTGGTGGTGTTAATGCATTCACATCAACTGCAGCCCTTAATTCATTTGCATTTCTTCATTTCTTGGTACTTGCCAGGAGCTTCGCACCCTATCGAGAGGAAAGGTGACCCAGAAGCAGCAAAAATCCAAGATTCTTTAAAAGCATGCATTTGCCAGAGATAGATATTGCTTCTCCTTAGGTTTTAAAGGGGGAGAGCTCATTTAGAGCTCTCCCTTTAAGGCTTGTGGTTATAGCCCATGTTTTAATCGCTACTTTGATCTGATTAAATCCTCAGCCACAGAGAAATCAGCTTAGAGAAACATGTCTCCTGTTGAACCTGAGAGCAGCAGCAGTTCAGAAAACCAAGCCAAGCCAAATACCATGAGAAAAAAAATGGAAGCTTCAGGTCTCAGCAAGAGTCTGTGACGTGGTGAATCACTGGCACTGCTTTCCAGCAGGGTGCTCGAGCCTGCTCCTGGGGATCTCCAGACTCCCCTGTGGCTTCGTGTCCTGTGCAAACACACCAGACCTGTCCCAGAAGTGAAACCTGGGTTTGGTTGGGTTTTCATTCTTGTGCCTTCTGCCTCTTAGCAGTGTCGGGATCAGGTGTGTGTAGGATGGAGGACAGGGAGGAGTTATTGTGCTTTGCCTGGGAGTTGGGGATCAAATGAGTTTTAATCTTCTTCTTTCAATCTGTCTGTCACCTTATTACACTCAATCTCCTTTCAAGATGTTATTCAGATCCATATGTGGGTCTCTTTACGGAGATTATAACTGAAGAAGTATCCCATTAAACAATTCCGGTGGCACCCTACAACAGTCCTTAACCTCTGGATCAATATTAAAGTTGCATGGAGAAAAAGGGGGGGGAAAACACCACTTAAAACAAGAAATGTGTTTTCTCTGATCTCACAGTGCAGCTTTCAGCAGGCTCTGTGTTCATCCCTACTGGTACAGGCAAGGAATGTCTGTCACTGACTGCTAATCTTAAATTAAACTTTTTACGTTTCACCTGATCTTGTGAGCCAGCTGGACTACAACTGTTTCATCCTAGAGTGAAAATTAAGACCTGTTTCTCTCCAAACTCACACCAAGTAGGACTCAGGATATGGGAGTCTTGGTTAGAAAACTTCTGCAAGAAAAGTCAGTGTCTTCTGGCTGTGCCTTCATCTGAAATTCCAAGGAAGCAGTGAAGTCCTTGTTTACACTCTCACTTCAGCTCTACTAAGCCTGACCAGTTAGACTCTACCACCGTGTAAGAATTGCCATTTTAAAGCTCTTCTGCAATGGAATCAGGTTTGCAGCATTCCTGGGGCACAGCAGCCGTGGCTGGATGAGGGTTCAGTGCCTTGCCCAAGGTCATGCAAGGCTGCAGTGAGAGGCAGGACAAGAATCGTGTTTTATTTACCATGGTGGCCAGAATCTTGGCAAGCCAGTTTTTGGCCATTTTTGTTCACTAAACTTTGTGAACTGTTAACAGACCCTGTTTTAGCCCTCTGGATGCTACAAGCTCTCTTATACTCTGTACAAGCACCAGTGTCTCCACTCCCCTTTCTCCCTGTTGTAAAGCTGCTCAGTGGTGACTGGAGCTCAGGAAAAGCTGGGATTCTGACAGGTTTGTCACAGTGTCCTGCAGCATGGCATTAACCTTGTCCTGGGAGAGAATTTCAGCTGAGGAGAGGGATCAGAGAAAATAAGTTTCATGGGACTGATTCTGTTTTGAGCTTTTTTTCTACCCCTTGCTGAAGCTTAAAGCCTCCACCTGCCTCCTTGGTCAGCTGAAGGTATTGCAGAGGTGCTTGGGAGCCAGGCACACAAATGGGGGGATGGAGGTGTCACTTTTCCTTTTAAATTGTGGAGCTGCAGGGGAGAAAAGGCCTGTCCAGACCCAACCCCTGAGCTGCCCCGAGTGTAGCCAGCTATTCTGGGAAGGCAGCAGCTAACAAAAGCCATGAGAAAGGCAAGAAGACAGAGGGCCCCAACCTATTGTTTCCCCTCTTCATTCCAAATAATCGTGACTCCCGTGACCTCCTGGCTCATTCCCTGCAATGAGGATCTGGGGACAGCTGCTGCCCTGGACAGCTGAGCCCGGTGTTATCCCGCAGCTCCTTCCTCCCACTCCAGCAGAGCAGCAGTGGCAATGATCACCTTCTCTCCCACAACATTAATCTGTACTCATTAATGAAGGTTTGGGATTCTGGTTGGTATTTCAAATGCTGCTTCTCTCCCTTCTCCTGAGATTTGCTGCTTTATCCCCATTCCCTGTTCCATTTGCAGCTGTTACAGTGCAGCTCTGCCTGTTTCTTAGGGAATTTCGCTGAACTTGGCCTTGTTGAGCAGGATTGCGATTTTGTCAGAGACAGTTCAGCAGAGGTGGGGAATTTGCAGCCTGGTTCAGTTCTTTTCCCTCCTAAGCAGAAGTTTTCCTATCCTGGTTGGAGGAACCTGCCCGAATTTCTTGGACAATAATTCTCAAGCCATGTGTATGGAACAGCTTTGATGGTTGCAAGGGATTTTTGCCTTCACATATTTGAGGCCTTTTCAGCTTTTGGCTGTTGCACCACTTAAATTAGGTTTATATCCACCTAAAGGTGATAGGTTTTCTTTCCATTGGTGGCTGCTGGCAAAATTTTTCTTGAGGTGAGCTTTGATTTTCTCAGCCTCAGTTGTGTTTAGGTGAAATGTCAACTTCCCTCTGCTTCAGGCTAAATGTACACCACAGCCACTGTGTTTAAACCAGCAGGTTGTTGTGTTTTTCCTTGGGGAGACAAAAATCGACCCTGGCTGGAGTCATCCCTCCATCAAACCCATCTTGTCCCCTTCTCCTTGATTTCTGTGGTTCATCACCTCCTCCAGCCTCTTCTTGCCATGCATGGAGAGAGAAGGGATTTTCAGCCAGAGAGTGACACCTTGTCCCACTGGGATAGGGACCAGTGTGATCCTTCACTGCTCTCTTCAGTGCAGGCCTTGGGCTTCACCTGGCTTAGGTATATTCTGTTAAACCTTCAAGTTAACCTGCCTCAGTTTTTTTTAGTACTCAATCTCAGAAAAATGGGGCAGAGAGATCTGTAATGTGAGGTAGGTATAGACTGAGGGGTTGGGATTGTTGGTAAAACAGGCAGTAAATTAAATACAAAGCTTTAGTTGGAACACATCACTCCTGATGTCACCATGTAACAGTAACATCTGAGCCCTGACTTTGTCCAGGCTCTCCTTTTCTGTTGGGTTGCACAAGTGAACAAGGGGATCAGTCTAATTTCAGATTTTTCTTTCGTGCTTGACTTGTGCACTTTTTTCCTTTGGTGTTTCAGTGCAACGAGACACATCAGTGAAGGGTGATTTGTAACTATGTGAAATCCTTGCAGCAGTTTATTCTCAGAGTTTTGTGCTTCTTTAGACATCCTTTAAAGCAAGTAAAGCTGTGGCAGTGTAAGAATGGTTAAATTATCCTTATGGGGAACTCCAAAGATCAAAGCAAACCTTGGGATTACCCTTCTCCCAGGACTGCATTGTTGTTGGATTCTTCACTGGGATGTGACTGATTGTGCTGGCATGATGAGTGACACTGGCATGGATGCTTTGCTTGGGTTTCAGCTGGTCCTTTTGGGAAGATGTCAGGCCATTTTTCCACACAGTCGTCTTCCTGGTGTTCATCCCTGTTTCTCTGTAGCAAGTGCAGGCACCTGGCTGAGCGCCCTGGTCTGGAATATGTGGTGCACACCCAGATTGAGTGGCCCAGGAATACCCAATGTCCTGCAGAGAGCAGCAGCACAGGACCTTGTGCCAAATCTGTCCTCTGGAAAATGACTGGGAGTTCTCTTCTTCCTCCCAGGAGCATAGGAGTTTGTGTCTGACTGCAGATATCTGACATTTCTGTTGCCACCCCACAGATCTGAGCCCTTCATCCATGTTAACCACAGTTTCCTACAAACTCAGCCTATGGTTATTAAAGTCCCTTCTGTGCATGATCCACCCTCACTTCAGCTCCTGGCATTAGAGATTTCCTGTCCCTATTCTAGGTGGATACACACCACCTCCTTCCCTGATTTGTTATTTATTTATCATTCCTTGTGTGCTGGATGTATGAAAACAGCGCTGAAATGCAGAGCCTGAGAACCTTTTGTGTCACTGAGCAGTGACGTTCCTGCAGCTCCCACTAATGTGACAGCATTTGCTCTCGTGGAGTCAGGGTCTGAGTCAGGCTTCTCTTTGATCCAAGACTTTTAGGTCAGCCTTTTACTGGCAATTTATATCACTACTATGGCCAAAACATCACAGTTCTACTCTGCCCAGGGTATGGAACACCACAAACCTCTGCTTTCTGTAAGGTCTGGCTTCATTTGGTCTCAGCTTCTCATGATGGTTTTAACCTCCTGTACTTCTCAAAGCCTTGTGTGTGTCAGTCCCTGCATTAGAGGCTGCCACAGAAAAGTTCAACCCAAGTGGGTTTGAGGCTTCCAAGTATCAGACAAAAGAAGAAAATTAAATGTGACACCTGGAATCCTGGAGTTCAGCTCTATGTTGGTCCCCATGCTGGGTTTGGTGCAGTGTCAGTGTTGTGACAGCAGAACTCCACAAACAGAAGGACAGCAAGAAAGGCAGCCTCAGTCTGACACCTTGGGAATCTTGCTTACTTTGCAGTTTGGAAGTTGGTTGTGTTGACAATAATAAGAAAAAAAATCCGTCCCATGGTTCAAGCAAAGCAAAGTGGGGGAAGGGACATTGGCATTTAGAGCTCCAAACTTTCCCTCAACTCCTTTCTTTGTGTTTCTGATCTCAGGCTGCAGTCCAGACTCCGTGGTGGTTTGTAATTAAACCCAAGGCTTGAAGGTTCTGTGGAGTTCTCGTTGCCTACCAGGTCAAACTGAATCTGGTTTCTATCATGGAATATTTCAGTTCAGTTACCCCTTGAGGAAGTCTGGGAACAGACAGGCCATTCATATTAAACAGATGACCCAGGCTTAAAAAAACGCTTTTTGTCTGTTAAGCTTATGGCTAAGATATTATGAAAACGGCTTAATAATGTGCCCTAACATTTATACCACACTATTTTCTTACTTTAATTTTCCAGGCAATTAAAAATAATTGAAAGTTACTGCCAAACCCCCTGAAGATATACTTTTTCTTTCAAATAAGCTTATTTTCATACTTGTGAGGTCACCAGATATTTATTTGACCATCTTTATAGGGGTCAGGCCCGTTACACACACAGAATGGGGGTGTGGAATAGAACTTGCATTGTAACAGCAAAGTGAGAAGTGAGAGCCAAGCCCAGCACACGTCGTGAGGGGCCGTGTTTATTGCTGGGGCACCACAAACAGGACTTGTACATCGACCAACCCAGGCCTAAATTCTGCAGTTCAGCACTAAAAATCCCTGTTTAAAGCCTGTTAATTCTGAATAGAGGCAAACAGAACTTTGAATGCTTGGTGAGGATGAGTTAGGGTCAAGCCTAACAGGGGGGCTTCTCAGTAGAAGGGTCTGGTTTGGGGTGGCAGTGGAGCCTTTTTGGGGGCTCTGGGCATTCTGAACCCCCACATGGTCACTGTGGCCATGAGAGGGGATGCAGTGGGGAGGGAAAGCGGGAGTTTTATTGGTGGATGTGGAGTGTGCACAGTCAAACCTCCCTGATCTGCTCTCCTATTAATAGAGTTGTAGCAGACACAACCCATGGTTGCACAGTCACGCTGCTCTCAGTGTTGCTCAGCCAGTTCTCCCCTAAAGGCTTAAAATCTATCATGTTATACAAGAACTGAAAGCCTTCTTGGAGTGTCCCAGATTTCCCCCTCCTGTCCATCCTATTCCCCTTCCATTTTTCCCTTCAAATTATCTTTTGCTGCCTCATCTGATATTACACAAAGTAGCTTTTTTGAAATGTTGTGCCTTTCTCTCTCTGTATTCACATACATGGGGCATTTCCTCTTAGATCTCTTACCTGTAGTCAAAAGGTGAGTTTATGTTGGGAAAAAGGAGAGAAATGGGTGGGCTTTTTGTCAAAATTCTGTCTGTTGGATGAGACAATTTGCTAAAGGCTTCTTCCTCTGTGATGGTGTTCACGATGAACATCCCAGTGGAGGGGATGATATTTTCACAGAATATCCTGAGCTGGAAGGAACCCACAAAGATCATCCAAGTCCAACTGCTGGCCATGCACAGGACACCCCAACAATCCCACCGTGTGATTTTGCTCAGTTACTTCAATTTTTTGGTAACTGTTGGAAGTGTTTCTCTTTTCTCAAGGTGACCAGGCCTTCTGAAGGACAAAAATCCTTTTCTGAGTGCATCACCCCTGCATGTTGTGGCTAAAACTAATTCTGTTTAAACAAATCACTCACTGGAACATGGAAGGTTCCTCCAGAGCAAACCCTTCCTGACACAGCAGAGCTGCTTGGCTTTGGCACAAAGAGCAAACTCAAGGGCCCTCTCCTCTCCTTCATTCATCCTCCTCCTCCTCCTCCTTCCTCCACTCTTAAACCACCCTTAACCCCCCCCTTAACTCGATGTCTGGTGGAAAGAGCATGTGATGCTTATTTCTAAAGGCAGCAAAATAAGCTTTGGTAGTCTAAGACTGTAATTGGTTGTCTGCCTTTATCCTGGGAGCTCTGGGGACGGTTCAGGAGTAATAATTGTTACTTAAAGTGGATGAGCTTCTTGTGGCTTTCTTAGAACTGCAGAGCACCGTGGTTGTCGGGTGCTTAGGGAAGCATCTGCCTGTCTGCAGCTTTCAAAACGTTTTGTAAGCAAAGAATTTAGGTTTTTTCCTCTCTCCTGTGTATGGAGAAGTTACTCCTCAGTGTGTTCTTACAGCACTTGACGGAAAACTGAGTTCCTTGGAAGAATATTAAAATTGCTCAGTAACTTAAAGCCATTGGCTAAAATATCTGGAACTATATGGTTGCTCCTCCTTCAGTCATCTTCTGATACAAAGACTCAAGGTGTGAGTTTTTAGATATCTGAGGACTTGCTCTGGTTTTTTTTTCCCACTGGAACTGGGGGTTTTCCATGGCACTGCCTTGTAACCTTAATAGGATTTGTAACTATTAATCCATGGTCACTCTATTGACTTTCACTGATATTTATGTAAAGCAGTCTTGGGTTTAAAAACTGCACTGGGTGCTGAGTGGAGCAGAAAATCCAGACTCTGTGGTGATGTTACAGTGACTTTGTGAAGGTATTGGAGGTAAATGCAGTTGTTTCCCTACAGCTCATTGTACTTGGGCTCCAAAGCAGAGCCTGTCCAGGTCCTGTCATTCCACACACACTGCATCCTCCAGAATACTCTGAAGCATTTCCTGTGGTCATCTCCAGTAAATGAAATTCAGTGAAAAATAAATGTAGGGCAGTGCTGCCTTTCTGCAGCCTGAGGATCCCAATTGTTTCGTACAGTTTTTATTCTGTATGACCAAAAAAGGACCCTGCAGGCGGCTGGATGAGCTGATCAACTGCATTTCCCCGGAGTGGGAGGGTGAGGATGCAGAGCAGGAGCCCTGTAAATAATCCAGGTGAGTGTGAGGCACAGTGCAGACGATGGGGGCTGTGCTTGCTGTGCTCCGCTGCCTCTTCAGCCTTTGAAGTAATTCCCAGGGATGTCCTCAGGCTCTTGTCCCAGCTTAGGCTGACAAAAGGCTCTGTCCCTGCCCTCACCAGCAGTGTCACACGCTCACACACATGTGCCAGGCCAGGAGAGCCAGCCTGGCAGAAAGACTAGATTAGGTGCTGGGAGGACGAGTGGGGCGAGGGCTGACTGTATTGATTCTTCAGCTGAACTGGGGGAATTGTTAAATCAAGGCTGGTTACTGACTTGGCTGTTCTCTGCACTGTTTGCTTTTCCTCACAAAATTAAAAAGGTTGGGTGCTGGCAGCTCTTCAGTTGAGGCAGGGGCAGATTTCTGTGCCCCAGGGAGTTCTGCAGAGGAGCTGGGGGAGACCCAGATCAGGGCACTCTGGGGCTTGGCAGCTCCATGCCCAGGTACTGCAGAGGGGTTTGACAACAGAGCATCAAAAGCCCATCAGTTTTATCAGTTTTAGAGCTCCCTCTCTCCTTTCTTGGCTTCCTAAACTGTGCTGGAGTTAGTGGAAGTCACAAGGGGAATATTGTCCTTTTATATAACATTGGAGACTAAACTGAGGTTCTTGGCTGGCAGAGTGGACATGTCTCCACAATCCAGAACAGACTCCTGGGAGAGTTTGGAGCTGGAACTCGAGTGCAGTTACGGCAAGGGAGCCTGGTTGCATTGCAGAGAAAATGTGAGGAGAAAATTTTGTTCCCAAACATCTTTTTAATTACCAGAACTGTGACCCCACAAACAGCGACTGGGCAAAGCAAGTCTGTCCACAGGGGAAATTCTGCTCTTCCTTGACGAACCTGATGGCATCACTGCCCTCCCCTTGGTTCTTTCTCAGTGCCAGCAGTGCTCCCTGTGTTCCTGGGACACCCATGCCTGTGTGTGCAGCACAGATCCCTGTCCATGTTTCCCTCCCTTGGTCCTGACAGGGCATCCCAGAGTTCCCAGGCAGCTGCTGCCAATAAAAACAGCCAGAGGAAAAGGGGCCATTCTCTCTGCTGAGCCCCTCTGACCTGGTTTGTGCTGGGCTCCAGCATGGGCTCTGCTCAGCCAGGGGGAAGGGTGAGTTGAGCTGTTTTGTTTTGGTTTAAACTACAGGGCAGGGAATTCTTTTCAAGCTGTAACTTTTCGTTTTCACTGGAAGGGCAAAACAGACTCTTAGCCAGTGGAAAAGAGGCTTCCAGTTGCATCAGCCAAGAGGCAAAAGGCAAGCACGTCATGTAACAAATGATCAGCTCTTGCAGAGGCTTCTTTATCAGAAGAATCACGGGTGCTTCACTTGAGGGGTTTAACACTGAGGTTGAGGTAGCCACAGTCACACATGGCTTTTCCTTTTTTCTGGCTTATTTCAGTGTTCCCAACTGGGCAGAGGGTATCACCCCACGATGGGTTTGTGCTCTGCCCATGGCAGAGGGATTTCTGGGGGAATCAGAATCACTCTAAATGGGAAATACTGATTTTGTGAGCAACTACTAAAGATTCATAGAATTTTGAGAACAAGAGAATGGCTGTTAAGAAGTCATCATTTGTAGAAGACTTGGAGAGTTGTATGGATTTATAGATCCATATCTATATCAAAGAGTAATTTTACGTGATGGATGTACCAGGAGAACAGTGAATTAAAAGAATAATTGTAAAGATCAGCAATTAAACAGCCAGGTGAGCTGCCTGAGCATTTTTTATCAATGCAGGTTTCCAGGTAGAATCTTCATCATGGAACTTGGGAAAAAGTTCCTAAGTTGCAGTGAAGTCCCCAGTGGCCCAGCAGCTTTAGCAGTGTGTGGGAAATAGAAAAGATTTGCCTTTCCTCCCTGCATTTCAGACTGGAGTTTGTGGATCTGGGGTGTGCCTGGGAGGTGCTTGCTGGGTTTGCTGTAGCACAGCCTGCTAGAAATGCCTTGTGTTTGCTCCCAAGGATAAGTGCAATCAGCAGATGTCATCTGGCCTAATTTTTGTGCTAAAGGAATAAACGGAAAGAAAAGTTGAGACAGGAGAGAAAACGGGTTTTTTTCTTTCTTTTATGCTAGCCAAGAAGCTTTGAAAATGGATGATGAGTTGTGCCAGGGGCTATGTAGAGTGTTCTAGAAAATAATTTAAATTTGCCTTTACAAAATGAATTCATCAAAGGGTACTTGTAGGACTTTGCTTTAAACTGTGATAGTGCCTGAAATAAAATAGCCCAGTCCCTTTTCACTTTTGCTGTTGGAAATTCTGGATGTGTTTCCATAGAAATTAAAGATTTTTGCACAGGTGTGAGAAAAACTCAGTTCCCAGCTTTCTCAGATGAACCTCCCATGCTGCCAAATGACCAAACCATCTCCTCTTTACATCCAGTTCTCAGATGAACTTCCCATGCTGCCACATGACCAAACCATCTCCTCTTTACATCCAGTTCTCAGATGAACTTCCCATGCTGCCACATGACCAAACCATCTCCTCTTTACATCCAGTTCTTCCAGACCAGCTGGGAAGGTGCATTTGCATTGAAAAATCAGATTTTTGCACTGCCAGGAGCCCCCTCTGAGGAAGAGACAAAGCCCCCGAGGCTCATCCGTGGGCAGGGAGAGCAGGTCACTCCAGGAGGGATTTTTCCCCAGCTCCTTCTCTGCCTGTGCCTGGCAATTGCTCCACGCTGTGGTTGGTGGAGATTCCCCCCAGGTCGCACTTGGGGGACACACTGGCAGCCAGCATGTGCTGTGAAGGCAGGAATAGAAAGCAAATACTTCCCGTAATCACACGTCCCAAAATGACAGGGGAAAATGAGTACTTGTGCTTCCACCAGAGCAGCGAGAAATGGGAAGATGGAAAGTCTGGATTCCTGCCCAATGAAACCAAAATTGTAAAAAAAAAAAAAAAATAGGAAAAAAAAAAAGAAAAATAAAACAAATGCTCCATATACTCCCTGGAACTGACACTGCAGTGTGGTCGGTTTTTTCTCTTTTAAATATCTACAGGAGACAAGCAGTAAATCTTCTTACAGCTCCGTGGCACAGCTTTATTTTTAGCTTTTTTTATTATGGAGACAACCCTCCCCAGCTTTCAATCTGTACCTGAATATATTTATTCCTCTAATCCACGTGAAAGTGCAGTCCTTACAAAGACCTCTAATACCTTATTAATCACTTCTGGACCACGTCACAAAGAGGCTTTAGGAAGAAATGTTCTGGCCATGGGCAACGTGCTCCTGGAGGCTTAAAGGATGTGGATAAAGGGCTCTTTTCCCACGTGGAAGAAGCCTCCACTGGGCAATTTTTAATTTGATTTTAACTGGGAATCTGAAAGAAATCTGAAGACAGAGCCCTCTCCCTTCTCGTGTGGTTCAGCCTGTTCTTAGAGAGACTCAGGCCTGTGATTCATGAAAGCAGCACATGGAGAATTCCAAGTTCAGTTCCCAGGTGTGGGAATTGTGGTCTCAGTAACCTCCAGAAGTGGATTTGAATCCTTGTCACTGGTCAAGGTACATTCCTTCTGAAATGCCATTTTACACAGCTGGGGAACTTCATACATCCCTGTGCCAGCAGGAGCCCAAAAATGGGTGCTCCTAGAGGAGGAGTGGCCCCAGAGGGTCAGGACTTCACTGGGCTTAAAATAAAACCTTGCATCCATCTCTCTTCCAAGTAAAAGCAGCAGATAAATGTCATGGCACCCTTTAAAAATGGGTCAGTGGTGTTACCCATTTTCTCTCTGCTGCTCAGCTGGGTGTGACTGGTCTGTGGTCACACAAGTGAACCAGGAAAGCCACCTAGAATAGACCCTGGAAGTTCTCTCTCTCAGTTCCACTTGTATTTCTCAACGTGCCCTTCGTGGAGCAGGAACAGGGCTCAGACACTGATTGCTCAACCGTGGTTTATTTTCTGGAGTTCAGAGTACCATGAAATACAGAGATTGGCAGCTCCTTCGGGGGCACAGGGTGCTCCCTGTTGGCTCTTATCTCCTCTGCTGTGGTTTTTCCTGTGCTGTCTGGCACGTCTGGGCCCCAGCAGAGCCTCCCTGGGTTTCTCTGGGTTTGCATCAGCCCAGCTCTGGTGGTTGCTGCCCTGCTGAGAAAGTGGCTGAGTTTTTGCACCCAGACGGGGAATCCGATGGGACAGGAAGCTCCACCCGTTCTCAGGGTGTAACTGAGCTCCCCGGGTGAGAATGAGCAGCGGCCTGAGCAGGATGAGAGGATGCTGTAGATTTGCAGCCCAGTTTTTATTTTCTCTGCTTAGCCCTGCTTTTCCAGCTGCGGGTTTTCCAGTGGAATCGTTTCTGATTTACACCTGCCTTAAGGATGCAAAATGGAATTCTTCAGCCTCGCAGTATTTTCCCTATTAATTTTTCAAGAGGTTGGAATACAGATTTCTCTGTGTTGGGATAGTTCAGTAGCTTTGGGGACAGTAAATCTTTAATTTCTAAAGATGCCACACGATGTGCCAGGATTCTGCTGGTCTGGGGCCCACATTTCCCACCCCTCTTCTAAAGGAGGGGTCGAGGCCAAGGGATGGATTCCCCAGTGAAAGCAGCACAGAAGTGCAGTTACCCCTGGCCTGGGAAAGGTGACCAGCACAGATAAATGTGTGCCACTGCCCTGTTTTACCAGATCTGTGTCTTCAATCAGGTTTTGGGATTTCTTGCCTAACTCAGACCCAGTTGCAGGGAGATTTTATCAGCAGAGGGTAAATCAGGATTTGGAGCGTGGGCTGATTTTTGAAGGTACATTTCTAAGCTAAAAATTCCACAGGTATGGAGGCCTCATAAATCTTTTCCACTTGTTGATGTTTTCATTCTGAACAAGGCAAAAGCAGCCCAGTTTTCAGTACCACATGTTGTGGGTTTGGGGTAGAGGAGCAAAGGATGAGGGGAGAGGAAAAACCTTTTCTCAAGTGCCCGGCATTGGGATACAGCAGGGGACAAAAAGTGAATTATTCTGGAAATGTGTTTTGGTAGATACTCAGGCACCAAGAATCCTCATACCTGTGAGCACTCCCACATCTTAAAAGAAAAGAATTCTTTTTTTGGCTTATTTTCCATTGCTGCTGTAGCAAAAAGTGTCGTTGAGGTGCCTGACCTGGAACTGCTGGTTCTGTTCCTGGTACCGAGCTCTGGGGCAGGTTTGTCTTCCTCAGAAGGAGAGGGTCAAAAATTTTTTCCACTGGTCTCATGGTTTGTTACTGTAATACTTAATTGAAGTAGAAAATTTGATCTGACATGTCAAATGTGGCCCTGGTTGGCTGCAGGCCAAGCTGAGCCACCTAATTTCGGTTTGCCTTAAAATGGCTGGCAAAGTTCACAGCCCAAATTTTCCTGTGGAATGTACCTCTGAAATCTTTTTTTAGTGACTTTATAAACCTTCCTGTATCTTTTTTCCCCTAAAATTTGCTTGCTTCAGAAACCAACAGTCCCAGAGCTTAAGTAAATGTTTCACGTAAGCATTTCTGGGCCCGCTTTGAATCCTGAAGTTTCTTCCATCTGTGGGTTGGAGAAAATGTCTATTAACGAGTGGCTGTGCCCAGCACAAAGCCCATTTGACAGCAGATGATTAAGTTGCCTCCAATGGAAATAAAAATGAATAGGAAATAAGGAAATATTTATTTCAGTCTTCTTGAGTTTTTGTTCAAATGTTTCATAAATCACTTATGAAGATGGCAAAAAAGTTACATCGGGTTTTCAGTGTTTCTTTTGCAACTTGGTGTGTTTCACTGTTTGGCAAAGAGGAAAAAATGAAATCAAATCATCCCCATTTGAAGCAGTACCGAGGTTTGCTGGCTGCTGTGGCTGGGCTGGAAGTGTCGGAGTGGGGTATCTCGGTGCCTGGAATCTGTCCTGGAGTGGGATGTAACGGCTGAGTCACATGGAGAGAAGATTTGGTGTTCAGTGTCTGTCTTCTTCCACATCTGAGTCTCTTCCTGTAGTAGAAACTACTGGAATTGTTGCATTTTTACATTGTTAAAGTGAAACCTAAATCCAAGGTGGGTTTTTTACAAAGAGGCAATTCCTGCCTCAACCAGCAGATGATCCATATAAACCAACCAAATGGGATAGGGATGGAGAGATTGGAGGAGTCATCACAGCAGTTCCCAAACCACGTTGGCAGCAGCCCCTTCTTGAGTCGAGTGCTGCTCCACGTCGGGCAGCTCTGGGTTGTCAGGAGTGTCCAGGGGTGGGGGGATGACTTCAGGTTGGAAAAACCTGCAGGCTCTGCCCAGCAGCTCCTTCTCTGTGTCCTTTCCATCCCTTTGGGGGAGCACAGCCCTGTTTTCCCCTGTGTTTTCCTCCTTTGCTGCTTTTTTCCAGCTGCAGCCCACGTTTCCAGATCATCACGGGCTCCTGGACAGGGAAGTGAAGGAGCATTCCCCAGGTTTTGGGCTCAGACCCTCCTGGTCCTTGGGATCAGCCTTGACTTGAAGGCGAAAGAAGGGGGACAGTGGAGAAAGCTGGAGATGATTCCTTAGAGAAGCAAACGAGATCATTCTGTTGGAACATCTCCCCCCGGCCTTTCTGGGCTGAGCCTCCTCCCCATTTCCAGAGCTGGCTGTGCTCGGGGTGCCGGCGGTGCCGGTCCCGCTCCGGTCCCATTCCCGGGCCCGTCCCATTCCTGCCTGGACAGAATGTTCAGGACGGACGGACGGGGGGAGGGACGGGTTCCATGCTGAGTCTTGCCACCTGTTGCCTGTTTCATTCCAAGCCCCCCTTCCTCCCCACCCTGCAGCTCCCCTCCCTACACAGCTCCCCATCCCCAGTGGATAGGGCTGGGATCAGGAGCCACTTGCCAAATGCCTTTCTGATGCTGTCACTAATTCTGCACAGGCAGCATCTCTGAGAGCAAACCCAAATCTTTTCCAGTTCATTGTCCTGTGTTTTGTACAGAAAGGGCTCAGGAATGCCTTTTCCTAGTTGGGCACAAGGGGAGGGCCTGTGCCACGGGGGGGAAGGAGGCAGCCCCGGGGAAGCCTGAAGCTGTGCCCAAAGAATCCGCTGCAAATCCCATGGAGCTGGAATTTGGCACTGGCACGGGCTAATTTTGTCCTGGGGGTTGCACACACACACACACACACACACACACCCCCTCCCATGTCATCCTCCTTCATCTGCTGCGTATGGAAAGCTGCCCCGAGCTCCGTGGTGCCAGGGAATGTTGTGCTGAGCCCTGCAGGCTTGGCTTGGTGACGGTGCTGGGCACACTGGGCTGTCGAGGGCAGCGAGGGGGTGCTGCCAGATGGGCTGGCATGGGCTGGAGAATCATCTGCCCTGCTCCCAGGGGAGCAGCAGGCTCTGCTGGGACATGAGGCTGTCATTTCCTCCTAAGCGAGGTGCTAATGGGGTGCAGTTAGAGAGCTCTCAGGTAGGGAGTCCGGAGGAGGGCATTTGGACAATTCCGCGGGTTCTTTTCAGGTAAATCATTTAAATCACAGTGCTCAGGGTTCAATAATCACCTGGAGAAGCAGCCTCTGAGTTCCCAACTGAAGATGCCTTGAGGGGACTGATTTTCAGGACACAGGACATTGGCAAGTAAGATCCTTTCTGTCACTGGGAAGGACACCTGGGCTGGAGCAGTTCAGGCTCCCAGGATGTTGCCATCCACAGGTTCTCCAGACACACCTGGATCAACACTTGTTTGCCCACAAAAATCACAGTGAGGTGTGAGGATGAAACAAGTGAATGCAAATATGAGCAATTATTAATTACTGCAGTGTGGTTCTGCCACCTTTCTGGGAACCAGGCAGAGTGGGAATGGGGAAAGGTGGAGAGTTAACTGCAAAAAGACAGAAAAAGGAATAGAAACGGGGGTGGGATGTTTCTTTTATTGTTTCTGGTCATGATGCAGCACAAGGTCCAGAACCCTCTCCCTCCCTGCTGTTAGAGGTGTTTGTACTGGCAGGGCTTCAAGCTGGTATCCCCAGTGCACCAGTTAAACCAGTAGTTACCAATTTTTTTGCAAGCCACGCTGGGACTATAGGAATTTTATTCCTTCACAGTGTTGAAGGAAAGGGATTTTGCTTGCCAAAGGGCTTTCTTATGCTTGAGGATGATTTATGGGCCAAGCTGAGCCACTTGTGGAAAAGGCAAAGCAGCTCTTGGCAGCACCCCCAGAATCCACTGCAGCTGTGGGGTAGTGAAGTCATCGGCATAACAACCACTGCAAACAGAATAACAAAGTCTGTTCTGTTCTCGTTTAAAATAATCTTTCCAGTTCAGCAACCACATTAAACTTACCTTTCTGCATACAAAAATCATAAAAGGCCGATAGTTCTCTGCAGCTTGGAGCGAGTGTCTCACTTTGTTCACTGCCCATCTCTCCTGCGCCATCCACACTTGACCCGAGTGTCTCCCATGAAGGAGTGAAGTGTGTTATGTCACAGCCTGTGTCTGCCCCTTGTTTGCACTCCTTTGTTTGGCTTTACGTTTGAAAAAAGCGGAAAAACACCCGGTTTCTTCCTTTTAAATAACAAAATTTGCTTTTGCCTTGTAACTTGTTTCTAAGCTGATTGCAAAATGAGGAATTCTGACTTTTGACTTTTTCCTGCCTGTTTTTGTTTCAGGTCTCATCAGATCCTCCTGCTTCCAAAAAGCCCAAAATAGATGACTCTGCTTCCCAATCTCCAGCTTCTACTGAGAAGGAAAAACAGTCCAGTTGGTTACGGTCCTTATCCAGTTCATCTAATAAGGTGATTGTTGAATCTTTTGTAATCAAGAGAGATCAAATTGGCACAAAGCATCACTCCACTGAAACCAGAGGAGAAAGTGAGGGAAAGAACATGCCCAGGGTTTCTAAAGTAGTAACATTTCTATAATATTCCTGGTCAGCATTGAGCTACACAGTCCCCCCAGATTCCTTGCCACCCTCCAGTGCTCATTGCCCTGAATTGTGACAGGGAAGTAAGGAATTCCCTCGTGCCTTTGAGGTACAGGAATCCTGCAAGGCTCAGGAGCTGTTTGTGATCCCTACAAACTACACTGAACTTGTTGAGTGCAGTTCCCCTCCGCCAGTGGAACCCCTGAGCGAGGAGGTCACGGCCAGTGTGGAGCAGTTGTGGGGATAACTGAGGGTGCCCTGGGAAGCCCGAGTTCCCCTCCGTGGTGATTTTATGGTTTCAAAGGTTGTTGGGAGTCACTCATTTCCTGCCCTGTCCCCAGAGCATCGGCTGTGTCCATTCCCGGCAGCGCCTCTCCGCTTTCCGGCCCTGGTCCCCCGCCGTGTCCGCCAGTGAGAAGGAGCTCTCCAGCCACCTGCCCGCCCTGATCCGGGACAGGTAAGGACACAGGGACAGGGGGCTTGGGAATGGCAGGTGGCTCTGGGTTTGTCCCCGTGCTCAGTCAGAGCCTTTGCAGCTGCAGGGATTTAATTTGCAGAAAGGAAACACAAAAAAGTGTTGATGGTTTGTGAAGTGTGGGGTTTTAGGTGACACCTGCCATGAAAGTGCCAGGTGGAGGCTGCTGGGAAGGGGCGGTCACTTGGGGGCACAGTCATTGAAGTTCTTGGGCTTTGCTGCTTTAAAGGAAGACGGAGTCCCTGTCCTGGGGCGGTGGTCAGGGAACTCCAGCCACTCCCAGGCCCCTGTCCGTGGTACCTGCAGCAGCTCCTGGGGCTGGGCAGTGTTCCCAGCACAGCTCCATCCTCCCCCATCCCCGCAGTGCCAGGGAGGCCGAAGACTTCCCCAAAGCCTCTGTGGGCCCTGGCCCTGGGGGGCCCTGGCTCCTGAGCCTGTCAGACCCGTCCAGACACCGAGGCCACGCTCTGCTCTTGGAGAGGAACAGCACTGAGTGAGTCACCCACAGCAGGTGGGACTGTGGTGTCACACTGAGAACAGAAAGTGTGGGGGCAATTCGACATCCCTGTGCCAGACTGGAACTGTGCAGTCTGAAAAACCTCCAAGCCAGATTTCTGCCTGAGGGTGATGATTTCTTTGGAAAGTTTGACTTAAGTGACCAGGTGTTTTTAGGGAGTATTATGGAGAACATACTGTGCTGCCCTAATGAACAAGTTTCTTAGAAACTGCGGGGATTGATTAAAAAAAAGAAAAATAGAAGGAAAAAAGCCTACCAGCATATCCTAATTTTTAAACTAGGTGGAGAGAGAAGTGGTGTAAGAATGTGCCCTCTTATCTCTGTGAGAAATTTGGCTGATTTCAGTATTGGATAAAACCCACCTTCAGCAGCTCCAGGAGAAATTTTAACTGATACCACATCATGTTGTAGGTGCTGATTTGAAGTTGCAAAGTCTTTGCTCTGCTTTTTGCAAAATTCCATGTGTTTGATGTTATGGTATTGCTGCCCTTTAACACCAAGGTTTAACCAAAGGTTTGTTGGGTGTTGTACCTTTGGTTTTACACACAGACGCTCAGGTGTGTGTCAGAATCACAGAGGCACAAGAAGATGCTTTTCCACTCCATGGTTTTCCTTGAGGAAGTGCTGTTTTGAGATGACAGAACATTTGTGGATAGACACAAGTCCAGCTGCGCAGCTGCATAAAACAGCAGTGCCATGAAGAGCAGGAGGAAACAGCTTTAGGACTTCTAGGCTCTGGGAGATCTCATCTCTTTGGTGCTCTTAGGATATGTGGCACTTGGGATGGGATCCCTTCTCAGGGACAGCCATCATCCCCGGGTTTAATGAGGGCAAACCACTAAAAGGTACCATGGGCAGGTTGTCAGCTGGTGTAAATCAGTGGGATTCACTGCCATTCCCACGTGTGTTTGCAGCTGCAGTGTAACTCTGGATTGGGAAGCTCTCCAAAGGCAGGAATATGACCATTTTCTCCTTCCTTTTGCCTCCCCTCCGAACCAGCTTTTACTCCTACAAGAGCTTTGAGAGCGCCGTGGCCCCCAACGTGGCCCTGGCCCCTCCAGCCCAACAGAAGATCGTGAGCAACCCTCCCTGTGCCACCGTGGTGTCCCGGAGCAGCGAGTCCCTGGGCTCTGCCCAGCCGAGGAAGAGGAAACATGGCACGGAGCACACGGCTGTCCCCGAGGCTGCGGCCACCGCGGCCACCGCGGCCACCGCGGCCACCGCCCCCGAGGAGGACAAGGAGTCGGAAGCAGAGATTGAAGTAGAAACCAGGGAAGAATGTAAGTGACACTTGTGGCTGCCTTTGTTTCGGTTTAGGTGGGCTGGGTTTTCTGCAGGAGTTCCTGTGCAGCTTCCATGGGATCGAAATGGAATTCTGGAAGCCCAGTGCCTCAATGGTACCTTTGTGACATGAGTTGCACAGTCACAATTCAAACTAATTGCAAGTCAGTCCCTTAAGTCAAGGTTGCATTTTCATCATATTTCAAGTATCAAAGTATAAAATGAGTAGTTTTTTAATTTTCTTTCCTTTTTTAAATTGATTATCAAGTGTCTCTGTACAGAAGGGCCTCAGCACATTTTGACCTATGTAAATATATAAAATACATATGCGTTGTATATAATTATGTACTAATTTTTGACATTTTCAAATTAATTTTTAATGTTTCTGTTTTCCAGTCACCTCCTCCTTATCCTCGCTCTCCTCCCCATCCTTCACCTCCTCCAGCTCTGCCAAGGACATGAGCTCCCCTGGGATGCAGCCCCCAGCCCCTGTGAACAGCTCCTACGAGGTGGCCGCACACCCTGACTCCCACAGCAGCGGGCTGGAGGCTGAGCTGGAGCACCTCAGACAGGCCCTGGACAGTGGCCTGGACACAAAAGAAGCCAAAGAGAAGTTCCTGCACGAGGTGGTGAAGATGAGGGTGAAGCAGGAGGAGAAGCTGAACGCGGCCCTGCAGGCCAAGCGCAGCCTGCACCAGGTAAGGCTGCCCTGCCCTGCCCTGCCAGGTACAGCCCAGCAGGGAGCTCTGAAAAAGGAATTGCCTCATTTTTCCCAAACAGCAACAGCCTTTGCTGGGGCTCTGTTTGTAAATCCAGCCGGGAAACCAAAGCGCAGGAACCAGTCCTACATTTTAAGCTTGCCACCTGTTTTTCCTTGGGTTATAAATCCATGGTTACCAAAATCAACATCTTTTCATTACTGAAAAAATCTTCTCGTCCAGCAGAGTTTATTTTGTTTTCATTTCACTGAACAGGAAACATTTCTGGAGGCTTTAGCTGGAGCTTTAAAAGCTTTGTGAGGGAGGGTGTTCCTGGGACATGGCCACAGCTGAAGTAAGGGCTTTGTCAGGCATCCCACTGGCCTGCTGAGCTTCAGTCAGGGAGGCAGCTCCTTACTTCTGGACTTCCTGGATCCATCAGTTGTATCAGTGGTCAGACAGGGCTGCAGATCAGGACTGAGCACAGTGATGGGTGAACTGGCTTTTGTTTGAGCTGGGGTAAAAAAAGTGCAGAGAAATAGAAGATGGAGCCAACGTAGAAGATTTGTGTGTTGTCTTTGAATGTTTTGTGTGGAGCTGTTCCCAAGCTGGGGCTGGAATCCATGGGATGGAGTAAACAAGGGCCTAGTTTGATCGAGTATGGGACACACAAAACCAGCATTGGTTCTCCTTGTTTTTAGTTACCCTGAGCAAATTGCTGAATTCCTTTGTATTGCAGTAAATCTGTGTTTTATTTTATGTATTTAAAGTAAACATTTATGAGTAATACCTAAATAGTGTGTACTTAAGGCAGGAATTACATGAAGCAGTTGAGTGTTAAATCAAGCCCTGTGTCGGAGGCAGAGGGACTCTGGTGTCCAACCATTGTTTTCCATGTGGGAAGGTGTGGATTCCCAGTTCCACACACAGAAAGCGTGTGCGTGTGTGTGTGTGTGTGTGTGTGTACTTCAGAGGCTGTGTTTGTACTTCCAGGGGCTGTGTTTGTACTTCCAGAGGCTCTCTGTACTTCCAGGGGCTGTGTGTGTATTTCCAGAGGCATGGCCAAGCTAACAATGGCCTGGCTGGGAAGTGAGATTGTCAAGAGAGTGAATTTCCCATGACCCTGCAGTGTTACTTCACAGCAACCGGGGCTGGAGGGTTTGACTCGGACAGGGAGGAAATGCTGCTTCTGGGGCAAAAAATAGATCTTTAGTTTCTAATTTAACCATTTAGGAAATGTGAGCCACATCTCTGTGCTTGCTGTGAACGTGTATTTGAACAACTTAAGAGTTTCTTCCTTTGTACTTTGAGGTTCCTTATCATTATCACCTCAGTTAATGGCTCCCTCGTGGATTTGAGATTCCAAGGCAGCAGCTCCCAGCCTGGACAGGGGGAGTGGCAGCTCCCAGAGCAAAGTGTGGTTTCAATTCACCTTCAGGTTTTAGCCTGGAGTTTTCCAGCTTTTGTGACAGAGCAGCCCATGGGCTGGTTGTCAGGCGTCTTGGGGCTCACCCCAGTCACCTACAGCACCCCAGAGCCAGGAAAAAAACAGCTTGTGCTTTGTCCTTCCATTAAGTGGATTTTTTGGGGCTTGATAAAATGGAACTGATTTCTGCAGGAAGTAGAGAACTGTCCTGTCGAGCTTTGCCGTACACAAAGGACACTCAAACTGCACTTTCCACGTTGTGCATCTTCAGAG
Organism: Corvus moneduloides; assembly: GCF_009650955.1. Lineage (NCBI taxonomy): Eukaryota > Metazoa > Chordata > Aves > Passeriformes > Corvidae > Corvus > Corvus moneduloides. Next base: position 2,589,963 of record NC_045497.1, read on the forward strand.
CCTTCAGCTCCAGCCCAGGCACTGCAGTCGAGTGGTTTGGAACGTGGAGCTGGTGCTGGAGCTCTCTCCAACTGCAGTTCATCTTTATTCAGGCCCAGATGGTCGCAGCTATTCTGCTTGACAAAGCAAAATGGGGCTGTAGCACCGAGCTTTTTGTTATGCTGGGCTTCAGGGTAGCTGGAGTGCAGGAACTCCACAGGATTTAAAGGCGAAGGGCTTGTACAAAGTTCAGAGTGGGGTTTAGCCATGGGCTGCCTTGGTCACAACCAGCAGGAGGTGGGAATGTGGTTTGGATGGCTTCCCTTGCAGCTCTGCTTCCTTGCACTCACTCCTTACCTGCTTCTGTGTCCCAGGAGCTGGAGTTCTTGAGAGTGGCCAAGAAAGAGAAGCTGAGGGAAGCAACAGAAGCCAAGCGCAACCTGCGGAAAGAGATCGAGCGTCTGCGAGCCGAGAACGAGAAGAAGATGAAGGAAGCCAACGAGTCCCGGATCCGGCTGAAGAGGGAGCTGGAGCAGGCCCGGCAGATCCGCGTGTGTGACAAGGGCTGCGAGGCCGGCAGGCTCCGGGCCAAGTACTCAGCACAGGTGAGACCCAGCAGGGGCTGGAACAGCTCCCTCCCCCTGCCTCTGCATCCCCTGCCAGGCACTGCTCCCAGCCCTGCTCCTGAGCTGGAAGCCTGGCTGGGAGAGGCATCAACAGAGGGCAGGGGCCAGCCAGGGCTCCAAAAAATGGGGCCTGAATTTAAACGCATTCCGTGCACCTGCCACAGAGGTGTGCGGGGCCTCCTGTGTTAAAGGGAGCCCTCAAACACAGCCCTCAAAAGCTACTGTTTAACATACTTCAGTATGTGTATATTTATATGTACTTCAAATACTTCACATAGTTTAACACAGCCCTGAAAAGGTCCTGGCAGAGGGAATTCCAGGAGTTGTGAGACATAGGTGCTCCTGGAGGTGTTGCCAGGCCTGAAGTGGGAGCTGCAGGTCCCTGGCGTGGTGGCTTTAAGGGTGCAGGGGAAGAGCAGAAGCAAAGCTCACACTCTCCAGGGCTCTGATAAGAGGAAGGGGAGTGGCCGCCTGTGCCCGCTGAGACACGTCTGGCCAGGAGCAGGAAATGATGTGGGGCTTCCTCCCAGCATCACAGGATGTCTCACTGATAAGGGGTGATAAGGGGTGTCCAGACTAAACAGAGCCGCCCTGGGGCTGCTGTGCTGGGCGTTCCCTCTGGGCCCTGGGGAGCAGCACCAGGGCAGGTGAACAGGGGCAGGGCTGGGCTGGGGGGCTCAGGTGTGTCCTGGGGGTCACTGGGGATTTTCAATCTCCTAATGCATTCCCTCCTTGGGAAGGAACAGATGAGGTTTCCTAAGCTTAAAGGCTAAAAATCACCTCAAAAAGAACTCAAGTAGCCAATTACTCCTCTTCTCTGAGGCCAGGCCTGGCAGGTTGGCAGTGTCCCCTGCAGCAGCCGCCTGTCACAGCCACTCCTGAGTTCCCCAGAGCTGTCCTTGAGCAAAGGGCACGTGGCAGCTCCTGTTTTGGGGCTGGCTCAGCTGGTAACACAAAGCTCCTGTGAGAACTCACTCCCAAGGCTGAATTTTTTAGGATGTCATTATAACTTTAAGTTCTTAACTTGTGAGAAATTTTAAGATAAAGCTTTATACATCCTTGTAGCTACAGCTGAGGTGCAACAGGAAGTTGGTCACACATTATTTTTGAGGAAACCACGGTTCTCTAGACAGGCTCAGTCTGACAGAAATAGCATCAGGCCAGGAGGGAGAAGACAACAGAGTCAGGGTGGAAATGTCTCTGTGTAGGCTTAAAGTATTAATGCTTAATACTCATTGAGTAGCTGTGGTTTATGCCTTCTTTTTTCTTACCCTGAAATCTAAACATGGATGGGGGAGGTATACCTGCATTTTAGCCCAAACCATTGGAGGTTTCCTTTCCTTGTTGAATGGCCATCTCACTGCCGAAATCTCCTTTTTCCAAGGGTGCTGTTCTCTGGTACTTGCACCCTCCAGTCCTGGGAGTTTTCTCTGCCTTTGTTGTCAGAAAGTACCAAACAGAGAGATCAGGGAGGCCAAGGGCAGCTGCAGGTCCTGCTGTGAGCAAAGTGGGGACACTGCAGGGCTTTAATCCATAGCTGGGACAGGCCTGGCCCATCTGCAGCTGAGGCCCTTTCTGGTCCCTTCCATTAAAAATCATTGTGAAAGAGCTGAAAGTGAATCCCCTGTGCCAACACCTGGGGTTTGCTTTGCTGAGCTGCTGCCACTGCCTGAAGAAATAACAGCCATGCTTGAAGAAGTGACCAGAGTTCTGTGGCACTAAGGAATTCTTGAACTATTTCTTAACTCTTCTGGTTTTCACCTTCCTTTCTGGAGCTGGAGTCACTGGCCATATTTAGGTTTCAAAGATAAGCAGGCACTGTACTGCAGTAGTGTATGGAAAAAAGGAACAGGGAATTCCTTCCTTGCCTCAATCTTGATAATCCCATGCCTGGGTACACATTTTATTGCTTCCCTGACTCTGTGCAAGGTCTGTGGAGAGGCACAGGCTCCATCCTACCCCATGCCCTACACCCATGTCTGTCCTGTCCCCACAGATCGAGGACCTGCAGGTGAAGCTGCAGCACGCGGAGGCCGACCGGGAGCAGCTCCGCGCCGATCTCCTGCACGAGCGGGAGGCCCGGGAGCACCTGGAGAAGGTGGTCAAGGAACTTCAGGAACAACTGTGGCCTAAAGCCAGCAGCCAGCCCAGCAGTGAGAGCACCTCGAGCCCCATGGAGAACTGACCCTTTGTCCTCCAGCACAGGGAGGGAGAGAGTGGGACTGGGAGTGCACGTGTGAGTAGTGGTGTCCTGGCACACACTTTAGGAATATGGATTCTCAGTAGTTGGAAGGCAAATGTTGTTACTCTCTAGAACAGAAGCACTGAATTCCGCCTCTTTTTTTTCCCAATCCATATAGCACAACATCTTACTGTGCCTAGAAAACACAAAGTGTTTGTAAACAAAATACTTTTAAGTCCACAGCAAATTTTCTACTGGCAAACTCCAAGCAAAGCAGCGTGGTCCAGCTAAACCCGGAGTCCAAGGCGAGCACGGCAGTGGCTTTGTGTTCTCCTGCCTGTTGGAACATTTTGGAATTTAAAAACAAACCAACTTTTCTTATAAGCTATTTAAAATAATTCATTACACAGACTTGGTATTAAAAAAAAAAAATTAACAAGATTTTTATAATGAACCTTTAAAAGCAAAACAAAAAAAAAGACAAAAAACAAACCTTCGATGCACAATTTTTAATGACTTTATAGGCTTTGGGATTCTTTGTGCAGAAGCCCCTCTGTGGTGATGATGCCATGTCAGGAGCAGTTTTCCAGCCATCTCGGAAGCCATTGCGGTTCCATCCCGTCACGTGGGTGTAGGAGAAGTTCAGAGTGCTTTTCCAAGTTGATTTTTTTTTCCTTAGAATGAATTATGTCCATTTCCCGCCCTGGACACAGGAAGAAGGGAAGCTGCAGGAGTGTGCAGGGGGTGAGGGGAGCAGAAGGGGTTGGATTGAGAGCCCCAGCCCGGCCCCACAGACCCCCCTGTGTTCAGAGACTTCACCCAGGAGCACTTCAACCTTGGGAAAAGAAAGAGAAAAAAGGAAGAAAGGAAGGAAATGGATGATGAGTTGGTAGAGGAACAAAGCAGAGACATCTGTCATTCTGAAATCTTCAGCTTTCAGTTTTCTGGAAAACTCATCTTGTTGCACCATCTTACCATGAATTCAGTATTTCCCTGCTTCCATTCTGAACTGTCAGTCAGGATTTCTGTGCCCAAGGAGAGTCCAACGTCGCAGTGTCGGATACTACAGAACAGAAAACCAACCTTTTTGCTGCTGTGAATAAGCCTACATCTTTTTTTAAAAAACTTTTTTGTTTTTAAAAAGAGAAATTACTTTAATTTTGGGATCCAAGCCGCAGCCCCGGGATACAATGCAGCAAACCATCACTGCCTTGGGGGTAGTGCTGAGGCTTTTTATATGTTGTTGTTTTTTTTTTTAAACCTGCACTTTGTCAGAATCTTACTCTGCATTTTATTCCCTATTTCTAAAATGTACATGTCGAGCATTTGAGATTGTGCCCTAAGAGCTGTGCAAACCATGAACCCAGTCTGCCACCACTGACACCTCCCATCAGCATCCATGTAAGCAAAGGAGGATGCAGCAGGCCCAGAATCCCCAGAGCAGGAATTCCCCCTGTGCTGCTGGTTCAGTTAGAACCTGGTTTCGTGGCTGTGTATCTGACCCGAGCTGGGGAGCAGCAGAGATGCTCCCAAAAGTGCTTAACAAATAAAGCTGGTGCTTTACTGATCATGAGAAAAGTTGATTTTCACCCATAAACACTCACCTCTGACACACTCAAGCAAGTGAAAATGTGATCTGGGGCTGCAGATGTGCCTTCCAGCTCATTTTTCCTCTCAGCATCTTCTCTAGGCAATGCTGACACTTTTTTTACCTTAAAAGAATAAAAAAAAAAAAAAAAAAAAAAGGGGAAAAAAAAGAGAACCCCCTATGCATCATCATACCCAGAAGTTATTCTAAAAGAAGAAACATATTTCCAGTAATCTTTATTTGCTTTTGGACATTGATGCAAACTATGTAAGCTTCAAAATTATTTCCCAGTAGACAGAAAGCGGCTTCCAATCCTAAAATTATGGTATTTACTTACCATACATTAGAGAGATTTTTTTTTTTTTTTTTTAAACAAGAGCTGTTTGCTTGAAACCATTATAATAACCATGATAATAACTGTGAGCATTAACAGAGAAGTTCATATATATGTTTTAGGTACAAAAAAGAAGAAATATGAAAGGAGTGGAATTACTGGGACAATGTAAAACTGTTGGGAGCAAGAAACAGTCACACCAAGTCAATGACCTGAACCTGTCTGTGGATACAGGGGTTGGCCCTTGTGTGTTTGGGATGCTGGAGGCTGGCTCTAGGTGCAGATCTCCTTCTAAAGTGCAATGCAAAAGGAATTTTGATTATGCTTGAGCAGGTTGTTGTTTTGTTTTTTTTTTAATGTGGGGTTTTATTTTCTTTGTATGTTTTTTTCTGCGATTATTAAATCATATGCATGGATTAAACTCTGCCATATAGTCATTAATGGGCATTATTACTGTCTTATGTAAAGGGGTTCTTTTGTTATGCAGTATGCAGAAAAATGTTCTCAGCCTTATGATTTCCAGATCTGTATTATCCACTTATTTCTTCAAGGGAAACTAAACAACTGTAGCTGTAGCTGATCACTTTTGTGCATTTCAAGTCTCTCATGCTCTGCTTTACTGCCGTGTTGGGAACCACACAGAGAACAGACCCCACTCCTGTGGCGGCTCATGGAAGCCTGGCTTTGGAAATTTTGCTTGTTTGGGTTTTTCCCCCTGATCTTTGATAGCTTCTCTCCCTTTATACCCAAGAAAAAATGGCAACATGTCCAAGTCCAGCTGGTTTTTCCCAGGAAAAGCCACTCACCTGAGCACACCATGAATTTTCCTTTTTGTGTTCAGGGAAATGCAGTCACTCACTGGGCATGAGGCTCCCCCGCTCCTGAAGGAGGGAAATCTGCAGGATTTTCAAAGGAAAAAACCAGAACAGTAAATAGTCAATCACCACCAAGCAGCCTCACCTGTGCTGCACAGGTAAAGGGTCACAGGGGCAGCAAAGAATCTCCAAACCAGAATTACAGCTGGGGCTTTCCTCTCTGCCCCACATCACAGTCACTCCATGCAGGGCAATACCTGCAGGTGAACTTGCCCCAAGACTGCCTAGAATTTGGTCCTTGGGAGTGAAAGGCCATTTCTCTCAATTAAGGTTTAAAAGCTCTAAGATAAATAAGGTGCAAGAAGAGCAGGAACAAACATTCTCCAGCAGCAGCCACTGCCCAGGAGGGGCGCACAGGAGTCTGGCTTAAACTACTGGGCATTTCCTAACCATGTTTAACAATCAGATTGTTCTTTCTGCAGAATAGATCAGTTATTTCTGCAGAGTGTATAATTTAGTTCTAATTCAGAGTAATTAGAAGTGTGTCTGTCCCAGCCCCAGAGGCCGATTCTCACCAGGGTGGGTCTGCAGAGCAGCCCCCCTGTGTGAAGGTGCTCAAGGCCAGGGAGCTCTGGGGTCATTCCTGTGTCTGCAACACCTCAGTAAAGCTGTGTGAGCCTGGTCCCATGGAATTCCTTCCTTCAGCCCCCACTCCCTGCTGCATTCCCAGGGAGAGGGGCTGCCCCTCCATCTCCCCCATCCTCTGTGCTTTAGTTTCCTTTAAGAAGTTCCAAGGGAGAAGAGGTGTTTCATACAGGCTGTTGACTCTCCCTGTACCTACAAATATATTACTACTTGTATATTCAGTTTAATTACTCCTTGTTTCTATTACTGAACGAAGACTTAACGAAGGGAAAAAAAAAAACAACAGCAATAACATTCATATCTATGGAGCAGCTAACTCTATATATAATATTCTGCTTTTCAAACAGAACTAGCCAATGTAAAAAAACATTAAAAGTAAATTCAACATGTAAATACTTTTTTTCATTTTACACTGTTGTATTATAAGTGTATATGGTGTTTACTTTTTCAAAACTCTTTCTTACCTGGTAGTTGTCTTGTTTTATGAGTTGTGTTTTTAACTGAGAAGAACCTTTGCTGTCTGTTAGGAAAAAACAAAACAAAATCTTTTTGCAAGTTTTCAATGTGGGTTATAACCTTTCTCCATCATTTGCATTTTATTTGTCCTTATTTTCACTGTAAAGTATTTTATTACCAAAAGGTTGATTTTTGTTCCATTCTGCCCTCTCAGCAGTCCATGTGTTTTAGAGAGAAGTTTTTTGTTGGCTTGGTTGTTGTTTTGTTTTTTTGGTTTTGTTTTGTTTTTTTAAATCGAAAGAACTCACAGAAATGACATTTTTTCAATTGAAGAAAAATAAATCTTTACATTTATAATAGCCAATAGCATTTCAGCACATTTTTGTTATCCTGGTCTCTCCTATGCTGCTGCTAATGACAATATTATGACTTACTCTACTATTCTAGAACTATTTTTATGTAAGTAATGTATGCTTTCTTGTTTATAAATGCCTGATTTAAAAAAAAATAAGAAAAAAGCTTGGCATATTTATCTATTTCGCTGTGTACCTTGATAGTCCTTTTCCACCCCCTTTTCCACATCCCCTCCCCCCGATGCAGATAATATTGTAAAATAAAGGACTTTATGAGATTATGTATGAAAATAGCTATGCTTATATACCACAGTGACTGAATGTACAGTGTATAGACGCATTACCGAAAATAAAATTGTTTGTCCAGAAAAAAATAAAGAGCTCTGGGATGTTTTTGGAGTTCTCTGTGCTTTGCTGAGGTGCTGCTCCCCCTTTGATGTGCCAAGGCCACAATCCCACAGCACCTGGTTCGTGTCTTCCTGGCCAGCCCAGGAAAATGACCCTCCCCAAGGCATCATTTAACACTAAACCTCTGCAGGGCTGCACAGGACACTGCTGGAAGGAGACTGGAATTTAATTGGGGTCACTGCATTCCCCTGCATGGGGAAGCTCCAACACACAAGTGAAATTTCTTTGGAATAGTGAGAATTGTAAGCATAGAGAAGTTTGTTCTAGGTCAAAGAAAAAGAAACACAAGAGGGGAAAATGCAAAAACCAGGAGATGGAAACATATGTCAGAATAATTCTCTCATGGTTTTCTGAGAAGTGGCTGCAGAATTTCCACAGCTCTGGGACATTTCTGAAATGCCCTTGTAAAGCAGTGGAAAAGCTGGAGAATGAGCAGAGCTTAAAAAAATAAATCTCTTCTTCTTATTTGTGACTCACTCAGCTTTCCAATGGACGGGTTTGTGTCCTAAATGCAGCTCCACATCCTTGGGGAGGGATCTTGTGCCCCATATCTCACCCACATCTGTGTCCTTCCACCTGCGTAGCCTTACTGTGACTCTGGGTCCTGAAATTAAAAGTTCAAATACCTTTCCTCCTGCTGATCCTTCTCGGAGAGACTTGCCATGGTATTCTTATTACAAACTAAATATCAAAGCAGATTTGGATTGATAAGGCTTAGTAGCAGAGGCCAAAAGAAATGATATATTCTGTCTCCAAGGACCTCTGAGTGCAGAAACACAGATTGGTAAAGCCCAGTCAAGCTGTCTTGTGTTTATGGCTAAGGGGTAATTAACTGGGTTTGAAAATTCTGGTTCTGCTGACAGAATAACTTTAATTTACTAGGAATGAGAAACATTGAGACCTGAACCTGCTCAGTAACAAAGTGAGCTGAAATGACCCAAACTCAAAGTAGCTGAAATAAATATAATAATCAGAAATAAAAATCCAATTTCCTGAGGCCTGGAGTAAAAACTTTCCATGTCTTATTCAACAGCTTGTGTTACCCAGCCATCAGGAAACACCACTAAAAACCCAAACACGGGATGTACGTGGCAAATCCAAACCTTGTGTGGGGCACAGATGAAAGAAACAGCCACAAAATCCCCCAAACCGGGTTAAACAGAGCACCTCAGTGGCTCCCACTGTCCTGTGAACAGCCCCTCCAATCCCAACCTGGCAGATGGAGCACAGGGAAACTCAACACCCATGGAGCAGGGAGAGGCCGGAGGGATTTTGGGGAGAAATTAAGAGAGTCCTTGTTAGTGCCCAAGAGATCCAAACCAAAGCTTTTAGGTGCTCCCCACCTTCATTTGCTGAAAAGACATTAAAGAAACACATCCTGCAGGGAAGGGATACAACGTGTGGAAAATGACAGGAATCTGGGAAGCAGCAGAAGCCCAGGAATGCCAGTTAATGGAGATCTGAGCTCCAAGGCACTGTCAGGAGGAAGAGCACAGCTCTAATAAAACCCAGCTGTGTGACGTACACACCACTGGAATTTTTATGAGATGGCTTATGTGCACTTTAAGTATTACCTGACTGCAATGCAAATTCCCACACACTTTTATTTGGGAGAAAAGAAAAGTTTCCACAGCTCTCTGGGCTGGACTGATTGAGCTGAATTGCTCGGCACAGCATCTGTGGGGTTTCTGGCTCATTGTTTTGGATTTACTTTTGTATTTGTTTTCTGTTGAGTCAGCTCCTCAAGCTGGAACCCTGAGAATTTCACCCTTCTAGCACCACCCCAGAGCCACCCTGGCCCAGCCATCCCAGTCCTCTGGTCCTTCCACCACTCACCCCCAGTGAATGCTCTTCCACCTCCCATACTTACAGACTGTTGAGGAAAACTCCAACGAATAAGAGGAAACCTGCACGGGTCAAAAGAAAATGAGGTTTCACTGCTTCAAAGGTCAGATTTGCTCCAAAAACTCATTTCTGTAAATGCCATAAGGACCATGAGCTTGAGTGACCATGATCTTGGGAAGAAAGTTTACAAAGAGCCCTTTATAAACCCTGTTTATAACACAGTGTTTTTGGGTTTCTCCATGTGCTCGGTTCCAGACCTGGAACAGAAATTCCTTTATTGTCTGGTTGTCAGAAAAGATCATTAAACCCTTCCCTTTATGTGGCCAAGGATCAAAGCAGGTACCACCCAGTGCATGAAGAGAGCTCTTGGCCACACAGCCCACGGGTGAAACCACTTCAGCCAGCACAGATGGATTCCCTTTGCAGCATCCCAAGTGACAGCGCTCTGCTGTGGCCCCTCTGCAGTTACATTCCTACTGCTCATGGTCCCAGCAGGAAGCACCCACCAAACATCTCCTTTGCAGTGCCAACTGCAGGCCCAGCAGGGCAAAGTGTCCCTTCCCAGGCTGCTGAGCATTCCCAAATCCAGCTCCTGGACTTCCAGCACTGCTTTGCAGGGTAAGTGACCAGTCAGACACAGAGAAGTCAAATTTCCTTCAGTTACCTTTCCAGCCCACAAGGTGAGTGGAGCAGCAGATGAAGGCCATGTTCCATTTCCTGGCATGTTAAACTCCCCCACAAACCCTCTGCCCCAAATTCCAGCCCCCCTGCCTGGCAGCAGCTCCCAGCTCAGGATTACACTGCAGTGCCAAGGGATTCAACACACACAGCATTTTTAAGCAATAGAGGTTTCCTAGTCCTGGCTCTGCAGCCTGCAATTACTGCATCTTTGCTGATGTCAGCCCTGCTGCTTTCCCTACAACGCTCCGCATGGAAAAACTGGGATGGGACTTTGGCTACACCAAAAAAAGAACACGGGGTTGTACATCAGGACTGCAAACAGACACGAGGCTCCCACCTGGACCTGCTGCTGTGGGGTTGGAGGTTCTGCATGGGAAGTTCTGAACTCCTTGTGCCCACCTGAGCCCTGCTGGTGTCAGTGGATGCCCAGGAAGTTGCCAGGGAGCAGCAGCCCAGGGCAGCTGCCACCATCCCTGCCCAGCTCTGAGCACACCACATGCAGCTCCCGTGCAGGGATCCCGTGCTGCTTAATTCAATTTGGCAGATAACACTGGGGAAAGGCATTGATTTCCTCCCCTCACTCCCTCCTTCCCTTCCATCAATTTTCCCAGATAAGCAGCCTGTGGCTCAGGTCCTGCTGGTGACGGATGCCTTGTAATTGCTCTGAATGGATTATCCCCAGACATGGAGCAGGCATTTACAGTGCACAGCTGTAATCAGAAACACTTGCACCCAGGAGAGGGGCTCCGAGGAACAGACAGCTGGCTCTGGCCTCTGCCTTTTCTCTCTGCTCTTATATTAAGCCTAACTTTATGTATTTATATTTTTAATACAGTAATATCCAGGACATCCACTGAAATCAGGGTCCAGATGGGCTCAGTGCCATCCCAACCCTTAGAACTGATCTCAGCTTCTGAGCACAAACAGTACAACTCCAGCTACAAAGGGATTGTCCACCCTACTCACATCTTTCTAAAGATCTTGCAAATTATTATTTGGCTAAGTAAGAATCCACCCACTTCAATGGGTAACATCACCCTAAACTTGGGAAATCCATGCAGACATATTCTGTCCTGGAAATTACTGGCTAAAAGGCATTAGATGAGCCAGTTCTCACCTCAGTTTATTGCTGCTTTTCTCCCTCTGCCTGGACTAATTGTCAGCAGTTTGTTTACCAACATCCCAGTGACTTTCTAATTTGTATGTCTGGGGGGAAAAACCCCTGAGTAACTACATGTGAGACAGACTGTTACATAGGAACAAAACACAGCAATGTCATCCACTGTATTTTAATTTTGTGCAATTATCCACAGCGGCCCAATACCAAGGGGCAGCAGATCCATGACCAGGATGCTTAAACTGAAAATCTGATCAACATCAAAGTGTTTTGCCCTGCAAATTTCATTAGAGGTAACTCAAGGAATGAAGGAAAACAGCAGACCAGGACTCAGCAGAGCAAAGCTGATCCTGTTCCACATTCCCTGTCACTGGAAGGCCTCGTTCGCTGGAGTTTCCTCCTCCAGCACTGGTTTTTCTCTAGGATCCCTGCATTAAACAACAGAGCATGGATTGTGCTGGAGGAACCAGGACTCAGGTGCTCTCACCCCCTTTGGTTTGGGGCTTGTGCCACCCTGGTTTTCATTCTCTTCTCCTGCAGCACCAGTTTGGTTACCCTGTGCAGGACACGGGTAATGGCACCTCCACAGGAAAGGTTTTGTTTTCAGTATGAACAGTATTCCTCCAACCTTTAATTCTAACCAAAACCTAATCCTACTCTGAAACAAAGTCCATCTAACCCCACGTTCCAGCTCCCTCTGCTATCTGTGAAAGCAACAGGAATTCTTTCCTGGAGCAAATAACACGTTGCTGCTGGTTTGGTGCTGGAATTGGGAATCCTTCCCTGCACACCCCACCCCTCCCTGGCCAGCACAGCCCTGCAGGGCCTCGCCTGAAGTGGTGCCCATTTCCCAGAACTCCAGGGAGTGACACCTTAGAATGTTGCACACTGGTTTATTAAACGTGCAGAAATCAACTGCTCGAAAAAGCAGCTTTGTTAAAAAATCATACAGCACAAACCCCTTTCCCACTTTTGCCCCCCAGAAGCAGCCTGCAGGCAGGGGCAGAGGGGACAGTGGGTTTGGGACCACACGTGCACACCCTGGCTCGTGCAGCTGGGAGATAATGGGCTTTGCAGGTCACTGGCTCTTGAGCACTGTTATCTCTCTGTAACATACACCTTGTTGTGTCTTACTGCTTAATTACAGCTGATACACAGGCCATAATATTGCTTATCATTAGCCAGAGGATGACAATTACCATTTAAGATTAAACAGCTTGCTTTCTTCAGCCAAGTCTCCATGTGACACTTCCTTGCCCAAGAAAAGATTTGCACATGCAGAACAAATCCCCAGACCAACTGGGGATGTGCCCCTCACAAGGAGGTGGAATTTTGGAAGCACACGTTGCAGATGAACACCACCAACAGTCACTGCAGGGCCTGGTTCAGCAGAACCCTGAACTTCATGTGAAAACAGTGTTTCACAGAATTTCTAAAGTCTCTTGGCTTTATCAAGGCTCTTGTTTCTGAAAAGGACACAGCGAACAGAGAGTTGGAAGCAGTTGGAAAGCCTGGACTATTAAAAGATCAGCAAAACTGCTGAGGCTGCACAAGCGGAGCTGTCGTTAAGTAGCTTCGCCCTTTCCACAAAACACAGATGTGTTCCTGTGCACAAACATGTAATTGTGTTACTGTGCACAGACAACATGAAAACTGCTGGGAAATATTCTGCACTAAAACCGACCAAGGCCTGAGGGGAGATTTCACTACTGATCACCTACAAAAAAAGCATAAAGACTGAGTGAGAACCACGTTCCTGCACCTCTGCTGAGCATTTCTGAGATTGCCTCAGAGCAAAGCCTTTGCCTCCAGAACATAAATGTGATAACATACAGTCGTGGTGACTCGTAGAGTCACAGGTCAAGGGTTTAAATCTCGTGTCCTGTATTTTGTCAACTCCCATTTATCCCATCCAGCACAGCACAAGGGTACCGCACATAAATCTTCCAAAAATGTGCTCTGATCTTTCACCTACAGTAGATTAAAAATAGCCTGGAGCAAGAGCTTTTAGCATTTTGTCATAGCAATTTCACCTTCAAATAAGACGGATCGCCAGCTCCACGGGGAAGGAATGAACTCACCCCGAGATCAGAGCATGGAAAAGGCTGAGTTCCACCTCCAAGAAGCAGGAGTTGTGCCCTGGGTGGAAATCCCTGCTGAGCTCCCCCCGCTGAGCCCTGTTGCAGCACAGAACAATCCAGGGAGGCTTTTCTTTCCTCCCTGCACACTTTTCATTTAAGCCTCATAACAGTTTGGGGAGCTCAGGCAAAAGTCTCAGGTCCTGGTTTGGATTTTGCAGTCCTCCAGCATGACTTTGGGCACAATGCCCATTTCAGGTTTTATTTTCAAAAAGTATTGTTTGAAGACACGTGCTAATTTTGGCTATCCAATATAATTATTAGAGCTCCAGCCACTCAAATTTTCTGAAAACCTAAGGGCCAGAAAGTGAGCACCCACAACAAAACATCTTCCCCTCATAATCCTGCTGTTATTATTCTGTTTTTAAGCCTTGTTGTTTCTTAGGGTCTTGTGGTGATCTTGCAGCATTGAGATGCACATCACTGTTACCAAGGCACAGAACATCTTTTCACTACCTGCACAAAGCAAATCTTGACAACAACCTCTCCTGATCCGTTAATATCTGCTGGACATTAATGGTTCCCTTTCAAAACTTCAAGACCTAACTGCCTGAAAGTGAATCCACCTTTCTGTTCTTACCAGTTGGTCTGATAAAAGGTCCAGCCTATTGCTGCAACTGGGCTTTACTTGTATCTTTAGCTCCCCACAGCCACAGTTGCCAAAGTGGAATAGAGGTGCAAAGAATTTATTCAGGAAACTAAAGCTTCCAAAGCTGCAGCTGCTTCCATATGAATTGAGTGATCCATGGCTTCCCAGCAGCTCTCAGAGACTGGAACATCTGTTTACCAGACACCTTTATGACATTCTACCTCAGTGTGCTGAGGTCTCAAGAGTCATCACATTAAATCTTGCAGAGGTGCTAAATAAACTGCATCCCAAAAAAACCCAAAACCCACAGTCTTGCTCATAACCCAGAAAATCCTGAGAAACTGAGAATTTGTACTCTCTGCCACAATTCAGGGCCCAACTTTCAGGTTTTCCAGAGAGGTTGCCCTTTTATTTCAGGCTGATTGCAGATCCCATTGTCTCAGAACATAAGTAGACATAATATCATATATTATAAATATATATACATAGAGAAACAGCAAACCAGTCTGGGAAGTCCCCAAAGCAGCACCTGTAACAGAGATGTGCAACTCTCACTCGTACAAGTTATCAATGAGCACTTTCAGCATCATATGAGATAAACTGGAGCACCACCTGTGAGTCAGAACTGGGTAAAGGCTACAGAATTTACCCAGTATTTCCCACTGGTTCCACTTTTCCAAAACACATTCTCATTTTGATCAGGTTTTACCTTTGCACCAGGGAAAGAGTCTCTGCTTTGCTCTCCACTGTCACAGCAGGAACAACCTCCCACAACGGAGACTTCCACACTTTTCTAATGGGATGCTCATCAAGAAAAGAGCCGTCACCTCGCTTCCTCTCAAGCCCACAGTGCAGCTCTTGGATTAGAGCAGAAAGCATGGGGAAAAGTATATTTAGGGCTTCGACTAGATGATCTTTAAAGCTCCTTTCCAACACAAACCATTCTGTGATTCTATGACACTTCGGGTATTTGTGTTTATGTTTTTCCTCAGGTTTTTTTAACAGGCCTCAGGGAACCATTTGTGGGGCCAAAGTAATGTGGATTCACATGATCCCATCACATGTTCCTGTTGGTTTTGATGTCAGGATCAAGAGAAGAGATCCTGTGTTATTTTTATGCTTCTGTTACATTGATGTTATTTTAGCCTCATTAATGGACCTGTGGAAGAGGAAGGGCCCATGAAAAACACACATAAATGCCAGGACATTGGGTTAATTCAGATTTAACTGAACATTGAAGTATCCTCAGAGCTCCCTTTGGGGAGTGGGGCAGGGGGGCACAGGCTCTTCAGTGACAACAGTGCAGATTCCATCTATTGGACACTGCAGCGTTCTCTGGCTACAGAAACTCTGCAATGCAAGAAACTCTGACACACAGAAATCTGCAATTTCACGTTCTGCAGCAGTGAGAGAAGAGAGAAAACAAAGGTACAGCTGCTAAACTTCCCACCAGAAGCCAATCCAAACGGAGGGAACAGGGGGAGTCAAGCCAGGGCCAACAGCATCATTAAAGGGAAGACGAGAAAATAAAGAAAAACATGTTTATCACAGTTATACTGAAAGATATTTGTGGTTTTTATCACTGATCTTTTGGTGTCCTGTTGATTATTTACATTTGAAGGATCGAGGTGAGTATGAGATTCAGCTGCAGCCCCATGTGATTTGTGACACCATAGATAAGGAAGGGCCTGACTCTTCCAACCCCAGTCAGGGATGGAAATGAACATCTCCCGGAGCCATCCAGTCCCTTTCAGCACTGAAACAGGCAGCATTTCCCATTTTCTTCCAGCTGCCAGTCATCATAATACCTTCTCATCTGTATCCTCAGGATAAATCCTTATGCATTAGAGCCCAAAGGACCCTGACAATTCCAGCTAATGCACCCTCAAAGGGGGACTTTCTCCTTCCTCTGCAGGGTCTCACACCCTTCCCGTGGCAGGAGGAACCTGGCGCTCAGGAACTGAGGCCCAACACTGCCCTCTCTGCCCCTGCCCTTGGTCTCACACCACACTAATTTTCCATTTATAAGCAGTTTATATGGAGGCAATAAACTATTCTCAGGTGTTATAAACATTTTACAGGCTGGGGCACTGCACACGCTGGGGTGAACAATTATTTACTAAAGCAGCCACTAATCATTTACAAAATGGGTATGAACTGAGGCTGGGTGTAATCCCCTGCTCTGTGCAGTGCCTCTTATCTTGGCTGCCCCACTGGGACTGGCCAAGGATCCCCACAGTTCAAAGATTAACCACACACCTCAGGGGAGGAGCAGCCAAGCTTCCCAACAAGGAGCTGTGACAGGCTCACACCTACCACAGGTTGGAGTAACAAAAGTACAATAAATACAGGAAAGTGCACTAAACCTCCTTATCAAATGACCCAAATTTCTCAGTCCTGATTTTTCATTATCTACAGTTTTACCACCTGTTTGTAGGGATATAAAGAATTGTGCCAAAGTTCCTGCATGTGGTGCTGCAATCTTTAAACCCACCTTTAAATTTTAGGTATCCTGATACGATGGGTGCTTTTCTTGACCACCTGGGAGTGTTTCCTGTCCACTCTGGAAGGATACAAAGGAATAGCTTTATTTCTTTTGCATTTTTAGTGGGATGAGTCAGAGAGTCGTCAGCTCAAACTGCTGAACATACTGGTATTTTCAGACACCTCAAATGCTTCTATGACACAGAAACATTATGAAATATAAAACATTTCTTTACTGTCAAACCAACACTGCCTTGTCCTGCCAACAACCTGCCCGCTGATTGTGTTTTCTGTGGATTTTTTTTCCTCAGCATGAATTCAAATCCTGTGCACTTCTGCCATATTTCAATTATCCATTACATAAGTGATCTTCTTGCATTAAATCTGATTTAGGATGAGTTCACAATACAGGGTATCTGCACACAGCACTCCCTTCAGCAAACCAGCTTCCTCTGGCAGTATTTTTCATGCTTCAAAACTACCTGTGAACCCCCAGAACTAAGAGTTCCTCTTCCAGCACCTCTTTCCGCAACAGGTGTGTGCTTTCCACGTGGAATTACGCAGCAGAACCTATTTCCCTCTTGATCATTACATCCTGCTCCTGCACAGAAGCTGACTTAGATGATAAATCAGCCACCCCCAAGCTCTAATCTGAGGAAATGTTTAAGCAGATCCCTGACAAAGCCAAAGGGAACTGCACAGCCACTAAATGGGGCTATTCACTTGCTCAAGCACGTGCTTGAGCACTTTCCTGAATGGAGGCTGTGTGAAGCCAAGGGCAGCCCGGTGCACAGTGTAACCCTGGAGATACAAGAAGTGTCCAGGCTGTGTTTGTGAGCCTGATAAGCTCTAATCTGATAAAGACTTCACCAACCCAGCTGCGTCAGAGCCATGCTGGAGCAAGTGGATATTACAAGGGTGCTGCTTATCTGGCTGAGAACAAATGGAAACTCATTCAAAGAGCTCAGTGCCTCAGAGATAAAGCTGGGGAGGCCTTGTAGGGCAGGCACGAGGAGATGAGGTTATCACAGAGACAGACAGGCCTGAAAAACCCCACCTCTTCATTACAGTGGCAATTAAAAGATAAAAGTCATAGACCTTCAAAAGCTGTAGAGGTGTCTCATTCCAATTTAAATCAGTGGATGTAAAGCACTTACGAGCTTTGAAAATCTCGATCCTAATGGCACTGATTTTAAAGGGCAATCAAATTTATATTACACTTTTTAAAAAGACCTGCCTGTCCCCATTCATTTTTCATGAGTCGTTAGAACAAACGAATCTACAAATTTAGGTTAAAAAGGGAAGAAACCATAAGGGAAGCATGTTCTGTATTTCATACTGTCCCCTGTGATGGAATATCAGTTCCAAGCAGGATCCCAGCACCAGAAATGAGCCCTTCAGTTTGGTGCAGGACAACAATGAAGACATTTTTGTATGATGAACATCTGTGTACCTCTCCAGTTGACTCTGCGACAGCTACAGGGACACAATGCCTTCAAAAATAATGCTCAATGACTCCCTAAATTAAGCCACTGATGACTAGCACTGAAATTTCAAACAAAAGTATTTCTCCTCTCAAGATATGCCAGAGCTAAAGGAAGTTTAAAATAACTAAATAACTCTTTTTTTCTTCCTATTTCTTGAAAACCACTCTGTAACAAGTCCAAACCCTACGGCATGGGCTGTTTTCTCACCCAGTGAAACAGAACACCGGCCAGTTTCATTTCCCCAGCACTGAAATGCTTAAATTCCCTGCTTTACTGAAGAATTGCAGCTCTGAGCTCCACTCCGTGCACTGTTTCAGTTCTCAGGAGGTTTGTTTCCCACAGCTGCTCTTCAGCCAAGCTGTGAATGAACCTGAAAATTCATTTGAAAACCCCTCTATGGTTTCTCATGCTTTCACAATTACAGTATAGCTTTTTCCTCAACATTTACACCACCCCCTGCAGGGAATTCACCCAGCACAGGGCTAAAATTTACCAGGAAGGCTTGTAAACCCTGATAAGCATTTCATCTCAAACAAGGCAAAAACTTAGTTTCAAGTGAGTCTGGGAAATTTTCTTTTGCAGACTCCGTGATTGTGTTATGGAAGTTTGGACTTTCAGAGCTCTGTGATCCGGCTCTGGAGCCCTCCGAGGCGACTGGGAGGACTCTCGTTAATGTGAGCGTTCAAAGTGCTCCTGTCTGTCACTTGGGCTGTGACTCAGTAGGAAAGTACGAGAGCTGCGGTTGGGGACAGCCCTCCCTGTGCTGATCAGAGGCTGAGGTAGAGCCTGGGGGACTTTGTGGGAAACGGCACAGGAGTCACTGCCCGGGGCTGGACTTTCTCCCGTTCCAGCAGACGAGAACAGGGTGTGCAGGCTCAGGGTGTGCAGCATGAGGCTGTGCAGGGATCAGGGTGATAGGTCAGAACCAACTCTTCACCAATTTCATTTGCATTAGTGATCACTGAGGTCACAGTTCGCACATCAGAGTGACAGTCACCATGGGAACCACTAAAAACATCTGCTTGATGTTTGAAAGAGCTGGGGAGCTGCTTGCATTGGACAGGAAAGTCTCCTGCCAGAGAGCAGCACCCAGCGCTGGAGCATTGATCTCCTTCATGGCTCAATCGCCCCCCCACTTCCCAGCCCCGTTCCTGGCACATCCCGGGCTCCAAACACACCGGGTGCTCCAGGCTCCTCGGGGCACTGCCACTGCTTTGGTCCTGGGGTAAGATTCTGCCACAACCTAACACAGAGTCAGCCCCCAAATTCACAACCTGGAACCCCAAGAGAAGCTCTCGTTTTTAATTCATACTGATAAATCCAAAACATTTCAAATTCTTCAGAATGTGTATACAAAATATTGATGGTCATCACCTTATTATAATATGCTATATATAAATTTATCTTATCTCTAAATCTAGCTACTTAAAATCAAGGTAATAATTAAACAAAACCCTGCAAAATGAAAATCCACAGTATGGGTTAGTTTCTAATGAGCCCATACAGAAAAAGATGCCTCCATTCTATACATGAGCCCATATCTATTTTGTTTTTACAACTTACAAATGCCTGGATTTTATATTGGCTACTACCCCGCTTTTCCTAGACCTTTAAATAAACAAAGAGGTGAACCTAGGACACTTCTTCTGTGGATTAGCTCTCAAAACTGTGGTGTTTTGGGGACAGGAACTTCCTACAACGTACGAGCACAACTCTAGAGTAGTAAATCTTTGATCTTTCCTTACAGCCAGCACATCACAAAACAATTAATATTGTTCACAAGTGTCTTACATATTCAAAATGTGCTCCTGCATAAAGTTCATGCCCGTGAACCCCATTTTAAATCAGTACTTGTGACTGATCAAAGGAAATCACTGACACAGAGTCAGCTACAATGACACTCGCTGAAGCATTATTTAAATAAACACCATGTAAACAAGCTCCTGAGACACGTTCACGTTCTCTGAGAAGCAAAGGTGACATGAAAGGCAAAAGGGGGGAGGGGTTTAGGCAGATTTTCACTTCGTGTAAGAGACAGTGGTACGTTTACCAGTACAGTAAATGTGCACAGGAATGTGCCCAAACATCGAGGGCAGCTGACACAGAACAGCTCACGCCAGGACTGGAGACCTCTCAGCTCTCTGAATCCAGGTGACTGCATAAAAACCACTTCTTGGGAATGGTCTCCAACTTCAAACCCTACCTGGGAACAGTTGAGACAAATACCAGCCTGCACAGGCCAAAATTCTGCCAAGCGACATTCCGACACTTCAGTAGTACAGTATCATGTTCCACACTTGAGGAACATTCCTGGGAACATTCCCAGGCATCCTTGATTTTACTAGCATGGACACAGCCTAAGATTTCCAGATGCTCACTAGAATAAAGTTTTGTACTTGGACACTGTCATCTGAACAGAGAACCCAGGCAAACAAACAAAAAACCCGGGCTTTATTATGGCAGATTGAGGATTAGGGTTAACAACATCTCCTAGGAGGGATTCCAGGTCCAGTTTGGAAGCAGCACCACGGAGCTCTTGCCAGCGAGCCATGCGCTCATCAGACCTTCACTCTACTCCCTCACTCCTCTCCTGCTCTGGAACAAACAGTCACTGCAGGTCTGGCAGATGCCACTCAAACCCCACTGGCTGATCTTCACTTTGGAATTAAAAAGGGGTCTTCAAGCAGAAATTCACCCCAGCTGTGACGTGAAATCACAAGTGTGAAAGCCCACACAAAACACAGGTTCCTGCCCACGAGCCTGAGGTTTCCATTCTCACCTCCTTCACCCTCCAAGTCCCCTTTGATGAGTACAACAGTGTCACCTTAACCCACAGAGACATGGCTGTGTGCTGTGTGCCAGCTGCCATGCAGATGCAGCTTCAGGCTGGGACAAAAAGTTCCAGGAAAACAGAGAAATACTCCAGGATGTTCAGAAAGGAAAACGGTGGGAAAAATCACTGGAAAGGGAAGAGAAAACAAAGAGCATTTCTTTGTTCCCAGGTAATCTAGGAGT
The DNA here is from genome assembly GCF_009650955.1 of Corvus moneduloides. Taxonomy (NCBI): domain Eukaryota; kingdom Metazoa; phylum Chordata; class Aves; order Passeriformes; family Corvidae; genus Corvus; species Corvus moneduloides. The sequence continues at coordinate 2,610,705 of NC_045497.1, forward strand.
ATGCCCACATTTGGGTGCAGTACTGACCTTTTCCCCATTTCATAAAATGAAAATAGAGCTGGAAAAGGCACAGAAAATGGAGGGAAGGATTATAATAATTAGACTGGGGAACACATTTTCTATAGAAATATTTTTAAATGGCTTAAAAATTTTGAAAATTACTTGAAACAAAACCCAAAATTTTCATTAGCTTCCTTTGATTTCTAATTCCTGATGTTATTGGATCACATTTTCATGAGGTTTTTTCCCTCTAACTTCAAAAGCCACAGAAACCCAGCTTTTTAAACACAAAACCAACATTCCTATGGCATGAATCTAGAGGTGGGCTTGACAAAAACTCCCAAGTATCACAATGTTAAAAACCAAAGAATTGGCAAAATACCTCAAATTTGAGGAGGTGAAGAAAAATGAGTGGCACTAGATGGACTTGAACAGCTGTCCATATTTCAGCCCAAGATTTTAAAATTTCTGTCAAAATATTGCTGTGAAAAACCAACATTCTCCATGGAAAGCAGCTATTTTCAGTGAAAATGCTATTTTATCAAAACTCTATTTTCCATTAAACACAGTTTTGACAGAAATTTTTCAACTATCCTTATTCAGTGTTATGCTCTGTAGTTGGAAATGTTAGCAGTTTTTAGGCTGTCTCTACAACTGCAAAGACTTATAGGGACTTGGCAAAGATGGAAAATACAAAAAAAATCCGATTTAAGACTCATCTCTGTCCTTCCATATTACACACATCCCTGGAAATTATTTTACAGAGGCTTAATAGAATACACGACAGTGACACGGCACAGCAATGCTACTTCAAAGCTATTAATATTTTCCTGATTTTTGTTCCCCCTTAAAAATTATTGGCAAAGCATCTCTCCTCTTTTAGCCCTGGATAATTCCTTTTTGGCTTAACAAACTACAGGGGCATTTTTTCCCTAGGCAGGTGCTGGTACCATTGGTCAGTGTGTTGATTTTGGGATTCTGTAGGTGGAGCTGCTCCTTCCTATCCTTTGGAATTTGTGGACTGTGCAGACTTCCCCGCTGGAATTACATGGGGCTCCCAGGCTGGCTGCTGCTGTATCACATTACAGCCCAGTCTGAATTAAAACTGGGGGGAAACAGGGAATCAGAGGGTGCAAAACAGGTATTTGGATAATCAGAAATCCACTACTGGAGAGGAGGAAGCAGCCCAGAGAACGTTTGAGTACTGTGTGATAAGTAGCACTTTCTTTAAGCCTTCCAAATTGTATTTACAAGGGTTTGGGGCTCTGCAGCCTCCCCACTGTGTGCTGAACTTTGGCTAAACCAGCAAATCCTCGGGAACAGGATCCCACCGGTGATGAGGGGAAGGAGAAGCCATGACCTTCACACAACCCAGTCCTGGCCTTTGCCTGAGCCTGCAAAGGGACAAGGAACTGCAGAGTCTGGAGCACTGTTACACTACCCCACCCTTCCTGCTGCTGGGGGGATGCCTGTCCCACAGGAATAGTGTGTTGGGATATCAGCTGGTGGGAAATCAGAGTGTTTCCATTTAAATCTGGGGCCACATTCAGAGCTGCCATGAACCAGGGAAACACTGGGGTCACACAACGTTACTGAAAACAGGACCTGGATTTTGTTGCCACTGTTAAAAGATGTTTCTCTTGCCCCTCCTTCCTCTTCATCTTGCTCAGAATTCACAGATTCACAATCATCAGCAAAGGTCCCTGAGCTTGCAGTCAAGGCTGTGGGATGAGAGGCAGTCTGTAAGAGCTTTTTAACCCACAATTACTCACACAGCCCATTTGCACACGCCAGCCAAAGTCAAGCATAACCCAGGCGCAGAACACCTCGGACTTAAGGGAATGAAAGAGCAAAAAAGAAAACCAAGCCTGAAGCAGATCCAAGAGAAGGAATCTTCCATACAACATCCCCACCTGACTGACTAGAGAATGATGCAGGGAAACAACAGGCTGTTTCCAAATCAGAGATGTGTACACATGTACACTCAGAGTTTCTGCTAATTGTCTCTGTGGAACCCCTAAATATCCACAATATCATTATAAATCCTTCCTTCCTGCAAGCCAGCATTCCCCAGCCCGTTCCATCTCTCACTTCCCCCACAAAAATGACAGACTGACTCTAAGCTCCCACCTGCATAAATCTCCTACAGACAACCACAAATATTTTAGCTATGCTGATTTATGGAAGCACAAGCAAGACTAAACCAGGAGATCTATCCTCCATGCACGGTGACTGATGGCTCGCTGCAAATCTTTCCATTTAAAGCACTGTCACTTTTGCAGTTCCACAGAGAGAAAAAGAAAAGAGGAATAAAATAACCTGCAGTAATGCAACTTACGGCAGCTCCTGGGGGAAAAAACCTCAAACATTTGTGCAACCTGATTTCTTCCAAGTTTTCCTGCATAAGATCTTTGCTACTAATTGAAGAAATTCTATTTGAGAGAGGATGTGAGAACAGCTGCAAGACCCCTCAAGTCCTCCTTCTCTCTTCTTTCCCCATCCCATTTTCTGACTTTAACTGACCACAGCAGTCCCAATTTGCAGCCAGTGGGAAGCTGGCTTTGAGGCTGATGCTTTAGTATCCTTGGATTGAAGGAATGAACGAAGATGGAGATTCCCTACTCAGATTTAACTCTATCAGTAAACAAAACCAGGCTGCAGTTCCTGATTCCAGAGCCATTAAGAGGAAACGGTGGAAGAAGCTTTGGAGGCCACTAGGCCCAGGCAACTCCCCCTGATCCTGGAGAACACCCACCAAAGATGGGATCAGTCTGACAAGAACAAGACCAGCATGGCTTAGTTTGCTCACGGGAGATAAACAAAACGAGACAAACTGTGCCCAACAAGAGCCCTGTCAGCATCTGCCTCCGCGTCTCTACACTGGGTAACAGCCCCACAGAGGCAAGAGATTGCAGAGGACACTGAGCCCATTTAGTTGTTTTAAGATTTGTGTTTTGCACAACGACATCAACAGGGACCAATAATGCTGTTGTGGCAACACTTTACTGCTCCTCTGCTGAGCAGTTTCAAGAGCTGGGCTGGGACCTGAAGTCACAGAGCAAATCAAGAGGTTTCTGCATCCCAGCTCCACTGACACCACACTCTCAGCACTGTTCCCTGCCCTGCACTTCCCTTGCACTGGGCTGAGAGGTCCCAGTGTCACCTGTTGTCACAAGCAGGCTGGTCCCTGGAGCAGCTGGGCTCTTGCTGCTCTGCTCTCTCTGAGTGGCACATGGAGCCCTATGGCAGCACCGTGTAGCAAATGCCTTTGGGGCAGCTCTGAAATTTGACTCACCCTCCAAACCTTGCTGGGCACAGGGCAGCTGCGTTTTCACATCCCAGCTCCAAGACAGAAAGAGGGATAGTTGGTTAAAGAGAGCAGCAACAGGTATTTTATGTTTTCGGAATGCAGAGCAGGACAGGCATAGATGAACTGCAGTGGGTGTTTCAGGGCATGTTGCATTGCCTACATGGTTATTATACAGAAGCCTGGGCTCAGTTTCCTCTCTAGGGTCTCTAAATAATCACTTCCTTTCTCTAGGCCTTAACTTCCTCAGTTAGTAAAACAGGGAAAGTTAAATCCACTCTCCTTAGAAATGCATTTAATGACAAACTTTTGTGCAATACCTAATTGTGCAATATCATTAATAAAGGAGAGGACCAGCTGCCAGGTACCTTGGGACATTCTTTTCCATATCAGTGACAAAGTTATACAAGTTTTTCTTTAAGTTTCTCATCTAATACTCACTAGTGAAACTTGAGAATACCTGTACTAACAGGAAATTTTGCCTCTTCTTGCTGTGATTAAAAAAAAAATGAAACAAAACAGTGGTAACATTCTGTACTTTTTTTTTTTACCAGCCTGTAAATCCAACTCAAAGATGGGAAAAGAAAATCCCGATTTGAGAAGCAAATTAAAAAACCCCAGAACTCAGTGACAGACACTCCAGTAAGGCCCAGGTGACTCTCCTGGATCTGAGGGTTCCCCTGAAGCTGTGCACACTGAGACAGCACTAAGTAAAACCTGAATGTGGTTATGCAACTTGCAGCACCTTCAAACAGACAATACAACAGAAAACCAAAGAAAAGCCAGAGAACAGGGATGAAAAGAACCATTTGTAAACAACTGGATAGCAACCACTCCTTTAAAAGCCTGTCTTTGCAGATTATCCTCTTCAAGCTGCAGAAGGAGGCCAGGGAGAGCCTTTGTGATGCGGGCCCAGCACACACTCCCCGTGCTCTGTGCACCTGAGCCCCAGTGCTCACACAGGGTACAGGAGGAGAGCTCTACTCCGCATCCTGAGGCAGGAATGGTGGAATAAATGAGGGGTCCACGGAGTCTTCACAGTTCACAGGCTTGACCTACTTCAAAGGAGGACCAGGGAGGGCAGTGGCAGGTTCATGCTGTGAAGAAATTGTTGCTGCTCCAACCCACCATGCCAGATTGCAGGATGCTGCTGTGAGGTCACCTGAACAGATTCACTACAGAATTCAAAGCCCCAGAGTGACCTATTTTACGTCTGATAGTGAAATAAGATGCTGGGAATCATTTCCAGAGAAGTACCTGGTCACTGACTGCAGTGAAATGTCAGTGTAGTCAGCACAGCCCTCTCTGGTACTGCCTGACCTCTCAAATAAAAAAATACAACCACTCTCACTTTTAACCCATTATTTGTTTACTTTACTTTTACATTTTGAGAGCCCTAAAAAGCACATGCAGTCAAAGACAAACCACACAAATGTGATGGAGTCACTTTCTAATCTCAGACTTCTGTAAGTCAAAAGTAACTTCTTAATGAGAACAATTTAAACCAGGGGGTTATACAGTTGAATAACTGATGAATGGCCATCTGAAAGAATTAAGAGACAGGAATTTAAAACCTGAAGCACTAATTTTTGTGCCACTCCTGTTCTTTCTGACTACCAACCCCTGCACAAAAAAGGTAGTACGTATTCACAGTTCATTAACAAACATTACGACAAATTTCCCAAATGAGCTCAACTCCCAGTTTAGGTACTTAAATGATGGCTGAATTTCCAAAAACACATGGGACAAGGTCAAGGCTAAAATGGTGTTTTGCTTTCTTTTGGTCCATAGAAAATGGAGTTTTGGCAAAATCCAAAGGTTTCACTTCAACAGAAAAGGGGAACTCGTTTGCCACAAACCAGGAAATCGGCACTTTCCAACTCTTTCTGCAACTCCAAGGAATTGTTTTTCATAAAAAATTCCCAGCAGAAGCCAACAGCCTCAAAGAACAAAAATGGGCCCCAGGAAAGGAACTGCTTGTCCCTCTACCCTGACATTCCCCAACAAAACAGACTTTCCCCTGCCCCGCTCCGACAGCGGAGAGCTTCGGAACACAAAACACGGAGCCCACGGATCACAGAATCACCACCTCAGTTCTCCTTGTTTCCTCCCAAAGCTGCATGACCTCACTGCTAAGGCATTGATCCTGGATCTGTGCAGGGAATAGGTGGGAAGTGGCTGGATCCTGGCTGAGTCGTTAGCTCATTGTGCTCATGCTTCCCGGTGCCCTTCTCACAGCATCCAGTATTTTTGGTTTTGCCTTTAAAACCCGCGCAGGGAATGAAGAGGCTGGGAATATTTTTTTGTGCAGAGGAGAGAAAAATGCATTTCAAACTGAGCAAGAAAGCTGCCTCTCCAAACACCGAGAGCGAAGGCTCAGGAAACCAAGTGCATGCAGGATTTTGCATATATAAAAACATTCTCACAAAATGAGGGAATCTGTAACTTTGCAGCCTGGATTTTTCCCTCTGCACAGGGACCAAAGACACTGCTGATGTGCTCCAGGTGCCTGGCACGCCAAGAGGGATGGATTTGTTGAGTATGAGCTGAGGATGCCTCTGCCTGCTCCTCTCGCCGCAGGTTGCAGGATTGATGTTATAACAGGAAGACTTCAAAACTGCAAAGAACATTCCTTTAAACACAAGGGTCAGATGGTTCTGATCAAAAGAAAATAAATCCAAAAAGCAAACAAATGCATTCAGGAGGACAAGTTTCACCATGAAAGACAAGAGGGTCTTTTTTCTTTGCCTGCTATCGCCGTTATCATCCCTAAAATAATGGTTTGGGAAGCAGGTTTCAATATATGCTGAACAAATATTTGTGGCCAGCCTGGAAGGAAGGGTGAACTATTCTGGATGTTATAACCAATGAAATTATTTAATAACATCAGCTAGTACAGCTTGCTTATAACTTTCATAAGCTTTCACACTGTATTTTACTTACTTGAGAATTCTTGACAGCTGTTAAGATGCTTTCCAGGCACCCAATTAGGGCAGAGAAATGGTACAATTCCAATAATTATTTTCAGAATTTGTCAGAAAATTAGAGTAAATGATCGTGACTTTTTTTTTCCTCTTTCCAAGAAAAAGGAATGATAGCTGACATGAAAATGTTTCTGGAGGAGAAAATACTAAGGAAGTATTTGCACGTGGCAAACAGGCTGGAATCTGGGTAAGAACAAATCCACGCCGGTTCACAGGGCTGAGGAAATCACTTCTCCAGACAGTCACAGACAGTCAGGAAGGGCTGTAGCAGGTTTTATTTTTGGCTTGGTTAAATGCGATATATAAGATTATCAGATACACTGCAGGGAGATAAACCAGCATAGAGCAGAGGCAAGATCTGGTCTATTTAATGAAACACCTTCTGGTAACAATTCAGCTACATGAAAGAGGTCTGAATCCTGCAAACCTCACCAGGCTGAGCAGAGGGTCTGACAGCAAAGCGGTGTTTGTGTTTATTGAGGAGTTCATCTGAGTACAAACCTCTTCCCACCTCTGGATGAGCAGGAGCACACACTACAGCAAAACCTGGACACATCAGGGCCCAGCTCTGTCCTGCTCCTCAGGCTGTTTGTGACTTGGCTCAAACCTGACTGTCCCCCAGACCTGCTCAGCACAACCAATACCTGGCACCAGGCACACGGCCTGGGCTTAAAAACCTACCAAAAATAGATAGCTTGAACAAAATGGGATGTGTCCAGCCTTATACATAAATTTGGAAGTATCCACGCTCCACCCAAGGTAATGCTGTGTTATCTGCATTTCTGTTATTCATTTGGCTTCAGGATTTTTTTCAGGACAAGAACTTTACACAAAGTGGAAAAGAAAGCTCCTGAGCTCAGTTTATGGCTGACACCAGCTGCTTCTTGCAAAATCTGTCAGGTCACCCCACTTTCTGCATATAAAGTAGGTTTAAACAATAGTTTAAGATGCATTGGGTGAGCAAGATGAGCACACAGAGGTGAGCTGAAGTGTGCAAAGTGCTTCAAAATCCCTGAGCTGCAGACACCAAAGTAAATAATCATCATGTTAGAACAAGCACAGTGTTCAGAAAGCTTTATTCCATTATAACTGGGGAATTCACACGTCCAAAGGACACACTGTCCCTTTTCTTGAACCAGATAATTTGCTACTACTGCAATCACAAAGCCTGACATGGTGCTTACATCCCAGGTCCTGGTGCGTGTGTTGTGGTCACCAGGACAAAAGCAGGGTTTCTGTGCAGGGCAGGCCAAGTGCAGAGAGCTGTGAGTGCCTGGAATGGTGAGGGAACTGGGGCTGGGAAATGGGAATGCATCACTCCCCTGTGCAGGAAAAAGAGCTGTTGCAGCAGGGCAGGAGAGCCCAGCAAAATCTCCCTGTAATCTCAGTGCCCCTGCACAGATCCTCATCCTACTAAAGCTCATGGAACTGGATGGTGGCAACAGCTCCTGTGCTCCTCCAGTGGGACACGAAACAAAAGGTTGGAGCAAAATGATCCTGGATGGAAGTTCTTGGTACTGTTTGTGTGGTGAGGTCAACCACTCTGACATCACAGCTGCTCTGTGCGGCCAAGAGAGTGACTGTCACAGTGAAAGGGGAAAAGGGGCATTCTGAAGGAAGACTGAAGAGATCTGAAGCCCAGATAGACATTTTCAAAGCTGGGCAGAGTGGCAGATGCCTGTCCGGTAATTCCTCCTGCCTTCGTCTTCTGAGCTGTGCAGTGGCTGTGACTAATATCAGTCCTCCCACTTCTCCAGCCTAGTCATTTCAGCTGATATTTTAGAGTGTACCACACTGTGCTGACATGCCTCCACCCTCTGCGAGCTTTCCTGTTCTAGAGAGAGACACAGAGAGAATGACTCATGCAGCTCTCCTACTATTTGAGCCTTTTAAGCAAATTCAAAGGAAAGTTTTAAAGGTGCTCTCTTGATTTGGGAATGCCTGGGTGGGGTTTTCTTTTTCTGCGCACGCTTGTTTTGTCAAATTACATGTAATTTTCCAACCTCTATGATGCTGAGACGTTTTAATAATTCATGAACCTTCCTGACATCGTCAAATTGCAATTTGGAAATGTCAGAGGTACCCACTAGTATAGGCATTTGTGAATGCTACAGGAGAGGAAATGGAAAAGAAGAAGGATGGTAGAATTAGGTTGCTAAATGCCATGTCTGGTTTGTGCTCTGTTTGACAGCCATAATTAAGAGCTGAGGTGGTAGAAAGAGGAAACTGAAAAACCTGAAAGGAAATGGTATAAAAAAACCTGATACTGATGCTAATTGGTAACTTTGGAACATTCTGAGGAAAAAGAAATACTGGAGACTGTTATTTAACAGAATATTTATGCCATTTTTAAATGCAAAGTATTTTATCACCAAACCTGGGGGCTTTGGGGTGACCTAATTGTGGTCTTCCATTACCTGAAGGAGCCTGGAAGAAAGGTAAAGAGGGACTACTTACAAGACCCTGGAGTAACAGGACAAGGGGGAATGGCTTCACACTGAGAGAGAGGAGGTTTAGATTGGATACTAGGAAGAAATTCCTGGCTGTGAGGGTGGGGAGGCCCTGGCACAGGTTGCCCAGAGAAGCTGTGGTTGCTCCATCCCTGGAAGTGTCCAAGGCCAGTCTGGATGGGGCTTGGAGCAACCTGGAATATTGGAAGGTGTCCCTGCCCATGGCAGGAGGTGGAACAGGTTGAGCTTGAAGGTCCCTTCCAACCCAAACCAGCCTGGGATTACAAAACCAAAGGTACAACAACAACTATTCCTGTCTGGAATACAAGCAAAGAAACAATAAAACCATCAGGAACTCAGAACTTGAAAGTACCTCTGTGGGTTTGACCAAACTTGAGATGTTTTGAAGGATCAGGCTGTACTGCAAATCTTCATGAGGACACTGCAAATTCTGCTTGCAGCTTCACCCAAACACAGCGAATGATGACAGCAATGGGATCATACAAAAAAGACGTGGATCACTACAAGGCAAATCCTCATCCATGGCAGGTGCGTGCAGCCAGGACCTGTTATGGTCCTGTCACCATGAGGGACACTTTGTTTCTCTGTCATGTAAAAGTGTAACACTATTAAACCAGTGAGGGACACTCCGCACTCTCTCTGGGGAGTCTGTTCCAGTGCTGGTAAAGAAGTTCTGCCTCACGTCCAGGTGGAACTTGCTGTGCATCAGTTCCTGCCCGTTCCTCTGGTGCCATTGCTGGGCCCCGGAGCAGAGCCTGGCCCTGCCCTGAGCCCCCCCTGAAGCCAGGGACACCCAGGGCTGAGGGCCCCTCTCAGCTAGGGCTCCTCTCGAGGCTCCCTCAGCCTTTCCTGGGCACGGAGATGCTCCAGGCTCTTCCTCAGCTCCGCAGCCTCTGCTGGTCCCGCTCCAGGAGCTCCCTGTCCCTGCTGTGCTGAGGAACCCAGAGCTGGACAACACCCCAGATGTGCCTGACAGGGCTGAGCACAGGGCCGGGATCGCTCCCTGTCCCGCCGGGAATGCCGTGTCTCAGAGGGCTGAGCACAGGGCCGGGATCGCTCCCTGTCCCGCCGGGAATGCCGTGTCTCAGAGGGCTGAGCACAGGGCCGGGATCGCTCCCTGTCCCGCCGGGAATGCCGTGTCTCAGAGGGCTGAGCACAGGGCCGCGATCGCTCCCTGTCCCGCCGGGAATGCCGTGTCTCAGAGGGCTGAGCACAGGGCCGGGATCGCTCCCTGTCCCGCCGGGAATGCCGTGTCTCAGAGGGCTGAGCACAGGGCCGCGACCGCTCCCTGTCCCGCCGGGAATTCCCGTCCCGATGTCCCCCGGCCCCGCTGAGCTGAGGGGGCCCACACGCGCCGGCGCCCCCTGGCGGCCGCAGCCCGCCCCGTCCCCCCTGCCGCCGTCGGGGCTCCCGGGGCGCCGCGGCCGCAGACGGGGCGGGAGCGCCGGGAAACGGCCCGGGAACGGCCCGAGGGACGGGAACGGCCCGGGAGCACCCTGGAAGGGGAGGCGGAACGGCCCGGGAGCGCCCCGGCGCCGGGGCCGAGCAGCAGCTGCCGCCTCCAGCGGGGCCGCCCGGGAAGAGCCGCCGTCGGGAGCTCTCCATCCCTCCGGCCCGCAGCTGCCGGGGCGGATCCCCCGGTGATTTCTGACAGCCGTCGGGTCCAACCCGCGGATTTTGCCTCATTCAAGCTCCCCGGGCCTGCACCGCGCCCCTGCCCGCTGCGAACCGAGCGGGTGCGGGAAAGATGGGTCGGTGTGTCCAGGGTAGGACAAAAACCCTGAGCAAAACTGAGCACAGAAGTGGGGATGGGATTAAGGCTCTTCTGAAGACGTGCAACAAACTTCCCGCAAACCTCTTCACAGTTATCGCGGGTGAAACACTGGGAAAGCCTTTCCAATTCATCCACCGCCGCAGTCCCTTTGACGGGGTAAATTTTGCCATCCCACAGCCAGGCTAAGCCGTGAACACGCACGTCCTCCCAGGTCCGTGTCGGCAGCGCCCAGGAGCAGCGTCTGTCCCAGTGGGACTCCGAGCCGACATATGTCAGTGACTCACCCAGGCGCCTGCCGGATCATTAGACCATGAATACTTCGCAAAAAGACAAAAAAAAAAAGAAAAAAAAAAAAAGGCAGCCCAATAGCAGCTTCTGAAAAAAAAAAAAAGGGACAGCAACAACAGCATCAACACTCCCAGCCAGCTCAACCCCCCTCACAGCTGGACTGTTTGTCTGACCTGGGAGGCAGCATTTTATCACTTAGAGATTGCAAGTTCGATTGCAAAGCCTAGGCTGATGGCTGGCTGGATAATTTGTCTCTCAGCTCCGAGAGAAATGATGGAAGTCAGTTTGACAGCTGCGAGGCTCCCTAAGGATTCCAGACCCAAAGTGCACGGAGCAGTGACAGACACGCCGATGCGCTGAATATCAATGAAGCTCTGCCTGGGAATAATGCTGAGGCAATACAAATTGCACATGTTCAGCTGGAAGGTTATCACTATCATTAGAGTTATTAATTATTGTTATTATTATTTCTATTATTAAGACGTAACAGAAGCCAAAAACTCCTTATGGTCTCATAGAAAGCAGATGAGTTTCCAGCTCTGACCGACATGCTGCTCTGCAGGTCATGCAGCCACATTGATGGAATCATGGAATCATTGAGGTTGGAAAAGACCTCCAAGGCCATTGAGTCCAACCTTTGACCGATCCCCACCTTGTCCCCAGCCCAGAGCCCTGAGTGCCACCTCCTGAGGCCTTCCCTGGACACCTCCAGGGATGGGGACTCCAAACCTCCCTGGGCAGCCCCTGCCAAGGCCTGAGCACCCTTTCCATGGAGAAATTGCTCCTGATGTCCAACCTGAACCTCCCCTGGCACAGCCTGAGGCCATTTCCCTTTTTCCTGTCCTTTCTCCCCTGGGAGCAGAGCCTGACCCCCCACCTGCCTTACACCCTGCTGTCAGGGAGTTGTGGAGTGCAAGGAAGTGGAGCTACAGAGGGTTAAGAAGATCCTGCACCAGAAGCAGCCACAGAGCTTTCCACCAGTTGGAGAAGCAACAGTCCTTGGTCTGGGGTCAGGGAAGAAATGGACTCATTTGGGCCCAACTTTCCTGGGAGTGGAAACTCCATGGCCTTCTCTTCTCATGGTGCAGGGAGCTGCCCTGTGGGTCTGGGAATGATCAGGCAGGATGCACAGCCAAAGTGAGAACCAAAGGGCGAGGTTCTGGTGCGTTTTTAAACCAACAACACGAACCCACTGAGCTGGGAACTGCAGAACTTGACCATCAATACCTATCAGACTGCACTTTATAAGTTTAAAATAATAACTCAAGCTCCTATCGTTCGGTTTCTGGGATGGGTGGCAATAAAACCGAACATCCTTTGCTGTCACTTGCAAACACAGGTGTTCTCATGTGAAAGCCAACTTCGACTCTTTGCTTATTCCAACTTCTCAGGCTCCCTTGGCAAGCCCTGGGCAGTTGGCTTAAAGATCTTTAAATCTGAAGTCAAATGCAGCATTAAAATAAAAGGGGGAAACAAAAAGAACCCCCACCTCTAAGCAAAATGGCTTTTGTGCTCATATTCAAAACCATCCTTTTTTTTTTTGCCACTAGAGGAAGAGGGGTCAATTAAAGCAATATACTATAACCTGCTTACATAGCAAATTTATTCCTGAAAAACAGATTTGCAAGGGAAACTCAGCTCAGTGGCAACACCATCAATTCAGTCTGAAGCAGCACGATTGTTTGGCTAAAACTATGGCAACTGCACAGACACTAACATGCAATCCTGCTTTATTAAATCAAACCTCCAGTGAATCTGTTATCACCATAGTAACACGTAGTTATTACATGGAAACATGTGGAACTACAGTTGGATATTAGCATCTGGTTAGCATCTGCACAGTCTCTTATTCACATTACTAAAATTATAATCCAGGCAGTGAAAAACCTAAGTAAAACTATAGCTTTAAAGCCAAGTCCTGGTCTCAGGTGCATTATATTTAATGTACAGGTCCATGGTACATACCCTATATCTGGGTTTATAATTAGGGGCTTGGGGTGGTATTTAGAGGTTAGTTTATGTATCTCCTAGGATGTAAATGCACAGAGTGCTGGTTGTAATAACATCCATGCAAAAAATTGCAAAACCATACGATAATTGCAACTGACCTTCCCCCGAGCGCTCTCCCAAGCAGGTTTGCAAGGCCTGCTTGGAGCATTCCTGAGCTCTGAGTACTTCCAAGCAGAGCTTGTTTGAGTCTTATTTATTTTAAGCCACCTGCCACAACATTTTTCCTGTCTTCTTCCTCCCACATAAAGTGTGACACTTTGTATTCAGGCCAGTGCCATTTTGTGAATAAAGCTCAGAATTCTGCAGGCTGAGAGAAGGGGTAGGTTTAAGGCCCAAAGATCTACACACGGTCGGGATGAGAAGTGACTGAGGTTTATCACTAGAAAGGGAAATTCCTGGGCTAAAAAAAATAGGAATAAAAAAGGAAAACTAGTGGTTTTCTTCTGGGCTAATAGTAGATTGTGATAAACTTTTTTCCTCCTCTGCCACTGAAGCCCACATACTTCAACTTTCAGTAACCAAGTTTCTAGATTTATAGAGAGAAGGTGGAAACTAGTAAATATTCTCTGTTATTTAAACATAATTTCTCTTTCTTTTTTTTTCAGGATGTAGCACATAGAAAACATAAGATGAAACAAAGCACTGCACACTTCAAAATATGCCTCTCCTTGCCTGAGCAAAGTTTGTCATGCCAAAGGAAGGAACAGTTTCAAGCACACTTAAATTTTAAGGGAGTCAGTAAATTGAGACATGCATATTCATGATGAGCATTTAACTGCTACCACGGAAAGTTTGAGGGAGGTTTTGGGTGGCAAAAAGACAGAAGAACACTTGAATCCATGAAATACTGAGCTTCCTGATCTTTCCAGGTGTCCACTTATCGACACAGCCTGCAAAAAACCTGCACAGCCCAAAGTGCTGTGGCAGCCCTAGAGAACTCAGAGAGGCCTTGTAGGTTCCCAGATGACCAACCCAGAGAACCTCTTCAAGGGCATTTCCTCCTCTTTCCTCCACAACCCAGGTGGAGCAGCTCCCTCATTCATTAATTAGTGCCAATGGAGTAGAGACTCTCCCCAGCTGGGTGAGGGGAAACCAGCCAGGCTTGGTGGAAACCATATGGGGGAAGTCTAAATGGCAGCACTACCAGAGCAGGCGAATGATGCTGGCACAATTAGGGGATGAGATTAACATTACTGGTGTTTTACAAAAACTTACTTTCTTCAGTCCACAATAAAAAGCACTATTTTGGCTCAAAGTACTGCCAGAAGCTGGAACTCAGAGCAACAGGCCCTCCAAGAGCCAGGTGCAGGCAGAGAGCTGCACCCATTGCACCCTGCAACTGCATTTTGGTTAAATAAAAGTGCCAGTACACAATTAAACAGTAGCACAACACACACCACCACTAAGGGCAGACAGCAGGAACAACAATGACTGAGACAGGGATTAAATTAAAATCTGCAGCTTTTTTTATGCTTTTAGTCACGTGTCAGGTTCATAGATGCTTTTTGTCTTTTAACGTAAGTTCTGTAACTCCCTCCTAACTCCCACATAAAGCAACAGGCTACAGACAGTTAAAGACATGATCCTTCTCTGGATAAGAAGCAGCTTTAACAACCCCAAAGTTGCGCCAGGGAGAAGCAACTAAGAACAGTTGCACCAGTCAGAGCAGGTGAGACCCTGTGTGTAACTCAGGAGTCCTTGTGAAACTCAAGCCCCACTGAGCCAAGGCACACAAACTCTGCAGGGAGAACACAGGTAGCCCCCAGGGCTGCTCCTGCCTCCGTGGCAAAGCTCAGGTGCTGTGTGTTCCCTGGCTTTCCTCAGCACAGCTCTCACCCAAGACCATTTTAAAGTTACTTCTTGCTTGCTCTTTTTGGTTTTTTCCCCCTTTTTAAAGAGCAAAAGAAGCCCAACAAGGACCCACACTGAGCAACCCCAGGCCCAAAAATAAAAACATACTTGGTACATACCCCCACTAAAGCCAAAAGCAGCACCACAGCAGGACTGATCCTCCTCTGGCTCTGATCTTTGGTGCTCCCTTTGCCACTATTCAGTTCACCTTCCAGGAGAACCTGCTGCTTCCAAATGGCAATTTTGTAAGCACCTGTGAGAGAACTTAATTGGAACTAATTATCTGTTGGTTGTCTGGGACCTGAGGAGTCACAGCAATTACTTCAGTCAAGAAACAACCTGGGGGAGGGCATTGCTTCTCTTCAGAAAAATGAACTCAGCTACTCCCTGAAGGAAAGTTCTTAAAGAGATGGAACCTGTCAAATGCAAGTTAAATACAAGTCAGTGAAACCACAGCAACCAATGATTTATTATTGCCATTAATAAACACATCCCTAACAGAAATCCGTATATACGCTCATCAAAAATAGGTTTATTCCTGCCAGTTTTGTTGTGATTACAGAATTGTTATCAAGGCCAACACTGCCATGAAGATACATAAACAAAGAGAAGAAGATGATGAGCAACCTGGCATATTTGGGCAATGGTCTAATTGGGACTTATTTATCTCCATAGAGAAGAAAGTAAAAGGCAGAAGTGAGCAGTAAAGGGAAGGAAGCTTAGCAGAAAAGACTTGAGTTGGAAGAAACAGTTGTGAGCTTAAAGCAGAAAGAATTCAATGAAAACTGCAGAAAATTCTCTGGTGATTTATAACTGTAGAGTTCTCATTCTATGAAATAATGATAACTGAAATTAAGTCCTCTTTCAACACTACAGGACGTTTCCTTTGTGATGGAGATGAATCCCATAAGAGCCCCAGTGAAATATTACAGTGTTGGCCGAGAGAGAGCAACAGCAACTCTGCAATATCTGTTTGCCTGTGTAGCACAGGTGCATTTTAACCAAGTCTCCCAGGAGATTTGCCTAAGGCCAGACTGTTGCTGTAGAAAATGACTAGAAAAGAAATATGTTTAAGTCAAAGCAAAGGTAAATTTGGCTGGACTGCTGCCTAATGGGAGGAAGAAGGAATAACACAACTCTTTAAAAGCAGCTCTCCAGTGGTTAGATTTCCCTGCAGCACATGTGCTTGGGAAGAGACAAGCCAGGTATTTACTTTCAATTTTGTTGAAATGCAAAAACAAAAAGGAGATGGCCCTCCTGGAAGCATAAATAACAAATTCAGGACAAAGAAAGAAAGTTTACAGAGTACCCATTTTTAGGAGCAGCCAAGGTGGAGGCTGTAAATGATATCAAGAAGCATTAATACAGTATTTACACATTCTTAAACCAGTTTAGCTCTTGACTTCAGCATCTATGGAATCAAGCAGAAGGTGACCAAAGAAGGAGACAATGATGGTATTCAGTGACGGAAAAGAAATGCCAGTGAAAGGATTAAAACTGTAGTTACATTTTTAGGGCAGGACTCATTTTGGTGGAGAGTGCCTGTGTCAGTGTTGGTTATGGCTGGATGACAATAGGCAAGATTCTCTTCAGGTGCAAAATATTATTAAATTTTCTCAGAAATCAGCAGGATCTCCTTGACAGCAACTCTGGGCAGTTCATGAGCTCTTACTCCCAGCACGTGATGTGAAGAAAGCAGAGGGTCTCACCTTCCCCCTTCCCTTCCTGGGGGAAGTCATTCTCCACCAGCCAACACTTCAGAAAACCTGGATTTTGCAGGTAGCTGGGAGAATCCTGCTGGATAAGACCCTACATGCTTGAAATCAAAAAGCACGGCTGTGTTTCATGGTCGGCTGCATCCGTAAAATTTTTTATCATGTCTCTGTCTGTTGGGTAATCTCCATTAAACTCGATAAAAACTTTTGATAAAATCCACACAGAGAGCAAAGAACAATGAGGAGGAGGAGAAGAGGCCAATTTTAACAGCTTCTATATGACTTTCCATAAAATCCATGGTTTTCCTTTCTGCATAATTTACACAAAGACCTTGAAGATGATAAATCAGGGGAGAGGGAATAAAAGTTTATTTGCATAAAATGGAAACAGAAGAAATAGAACTACACAGAATACATTATATTCTACTCCGAGGAAAGTCACAGACCTGTTTCTATAAGCTTGGGAAGGAAGCCAAAAAGCCTGGAAATATACAGAAAGCTTTAAACAATTGATCTTACTGGGAGGTTACACTGGTACCTTTTATCCTCCTGGTATCCAGATGTTTCAGAAAATACCCAGAAGTGAAACACTTGTAGCTTTCTACGGAATAAATTGGAGAATCATGCCCTTCTCCCCTTCCCGGGGCTCTCCCTGGCCTCCAGTGTGGCTTTCCTGGGCACCGCAGGCACCCTGCCCCAGGGGCTGTCTCTGCCCTTCCCAAAGATGGGTGGAGCTGGGAGTTGAAAGGAGCATCCCGAGGGAGAACTGGGAGTTCTGGGGGGCACAGGATGTGGCAGGGGCTGCTGGGCACTGCTGGGGGTTCAGAGATGGGGAAAGAGAACATTTGCCAATCTGCCCCGTTATTTCTGTGATATTCCCTTGATGCACCTTTTAATTCAGAGCTGCTGGAAATGGCTGGACTTGAGTGAGGGCTGAGCTCGTGCCTTTACAGAGTTCAACCCCGGGCTTCAATTCCACGCGCGACATCCTTGCTCCCGCTTTGCCCTGGGAGGTGCATCTGCAGTGCCCCCAGTGCTGCAGCCCCCACTCCGGAGGGCTTCACACAACACCCCAAGATATCATTGAACTACAACTGCTGGGAGGTCAGAGGGAGTCTCCCCTATTAACCACAGCCTGATGTGCCTTCCCGAGACAGATTTCAAGGAAGAAAAATCCTCTGACAACCCCCACCCCCTGCCAACATGAAAACTGGAGCATGCCTCTTTAAAACTAGCCTATTTAGGCCACAGATGCTAAATGAATTCAGCAGACAGACGGAGTAATGGAATGTCAGTGTTCCAGTCTGCTGCCTTGAAGCAATAGGGGTTTTTTATTATTAATTTCTCCTCTCATTTTCCAGTGCTGCCTCTGGGCTCCATGCTTTAGATGCAGTATTGTCAGTCTCGCTAACCCAATTTGGATATAATTAAATTTTAAAATATTAAAGCGATTATAAATACTTCCCACCCCGCTTCCCCCGCCCCATTCCCTTTTATGCTGTCCCTCTAAAACTGCTGAATTTTGCTTCAGGACTTAAAATGTGGTACTGCAGAATCTGATTTGTTACTGCAGTTTCCTTTGCAAAGGCTGGAGAATATCTGAAGGGAAAAAGCTCAGAGGTAATTCCAGTAAAAGGTGCCCAGGAGCTTTGTGAGATAAAGAGCTTTCTGCCACCCTGACATCTTGGAACTTGATCTCGCTCCCACTTAAATTAATGTTAAGGCTCTCAAATTCTTAGAAGGGAAGGATTTTTGAGTCACTATGAGTCCTCATAATGACGCAAACAAGGATGGAGTTTATCACAGAATCATTGAGGTTGGGATCTCTTGGTCCAACGCCCTGCTTAGGCAGGGTCAGGACTTTGCTGAGTGCCGTGTCCAGTTGGATTTTGGACATATCCAAGGATGGAGACTCCACAGTCTGCCTGAGAAACCTATTCCAATGTTTGACCAGCCTGCAGTAAAAAGCTGAATTTAACTAGGTGTGGTGAACTTTGGCATTTGGTGACGATGCCAACATTTTCAAGTTGGCTTAGCACCTACACCATGAATCCAAGCCTCTACTTTCTTTTTAACATCTGTGAGAAGCATCCAAGTTTTCCAAAGTTCAAAACCAAGGATCTCTCATTGAGAAATACATGTGATATGCCCTCATTATACCCTCGTTTCCCTGTTTCTCTCCTGCTAATGGATGAAGGTTGGAGCTTCTGGCTGCTGAATATCTGGACACTTACAGAGGATTATTGATTTTTATGACTAGGAAGAACAGTGTCTCTTTTGAAGCCCATCTCAGATATTAACATCAGGTATTTTCTTCTTTTTATATGCCCCAGAAATAGATTATAAAGGTTTGTATTTATTAGTCCTGAAATGGCAGCTGAATTATTCTGGTAAGATGCCTCCAGGCCTGACTGTTTGGATCTTTAAAAGGCAATTCTCCAGCTTTAGCAAGACAAAGTCCCACCAGGAGTCTCAGAGTAGATGAAGGTTTCCTAACTCTCAGCCCTGTCCTTTTGTGGGTCCAACATGCTGCTGTTATTTTAAAGCTCCATCTGGAACAGAGCCTACAAAAGAAAAGATGAGGCCATTACCAACTCATCTCTGCCATCTTTGTCCCACATTTCCATCTTGAAAGGATTCTGTTTAGCTTCAGATCTTTCGGGGTCACCAGTGCTTTGTTTCAACAACTGTACTCCAGACCTCAGGGAGACTCAACCAGTCATTTTTGTTTATGGCTTCTATTTCCTGTATATTCTTCCCACTGATTGTGTTTCCCAGTTCACTCCACGTCTCAGATGGAAAATCAAAAGTTGGGGGAAACAAAGGGAATCCAGTGTGCCACACGTATCAGAGCTTAACCAGAGCACGAGAATGGCTGTTGAGGAACTTGGACTTGCTTTTGCCTGGGAAGGAGTCAGCAGAATCCAATCAAACCCAGGCTTGCCTTATGATTTAGATGCAAATTCCTGATGCCATTGAGAAAAAAAACCCAAGCAGCAAACAAACAAGGTCCCTGGACAACTTCAAAGACTCTGGGGACACATTAAAGAGGGCAGATTTGTGGGTTTTCATATCCAGAAAATGAAGTTATAGAACGTGGAAATAGTTCTATATTGAACATGGACAGGGCATAGTGACTTGGGTGCTTCAGTCAAGAGATCAGTCAAAATGTCCCTGGGAAATGGTACATGGAAAGATGTGTACAGGATAATTTTATCTGACCCCGAGTTACAGTGAATTACGGCTTGTAGTTTATACTGGAGCAAGACTTATTTGACTTTTTTCCTCTGTTTTACAACATTGAGGGAAGCAGTTTGTTTTGGGCACCAGAACTCAGAAGAAGCTAGTTCTGATCCTTATTCAAGTAAAATCAGAAGGTGCTATTGGACAAGTAACATTTTCCTGCACTGCTGGGAAAGCCAGACAGTGGTTTCCACCCCATAATAGCTGGAAATGTCAATCCAGCTTTTCTGAAGATGGTGCCTCTCTAAGCCCGTTTATCAAATCCCTGGTGCTTTGTGAGGGGACACAGAGATACTTTCCTTAGAATTCTTGAATTTCTCAGTTCCCAGAGAATCAGTGACTGTATGAACCACTCACTATACTGAATATTTAGGTCAGACAAACACATGCAAAGTAGCAACATGGTCTGGAAAACTGGGGCCATTCTACCAATTTCCCTGTGGCAGGAAGACTACTCCTCATTCTCGTGGGATTATACAGTTGTAAAAGCATGAGTGAGTCTGCCTTGAACACAGGAACTCCCAGCTCCCAGTCCCTGGTTGGGCGGGTGAAAGGGACCCAGTTTTTCTGCATCAGGCAGAGAAGGGATCCATAACACACTGAGCTATACTTGGGCTGAAGAAAAAAGCTCTTAAAAGATAGCAAGTGATGCCATACGTTTTCATTATGGAGCATGCTATGCAAAGATCTGGGTAGTCAGCTCCCACCAACCATCTGGAGAGAGAAGTCACTCAAATCGAAGTGCTGAACCTGCTGTGGTAGACAATCGGTGCCAGTGAACCACTCACTACTCTCCCCCTGTCTGTTTTCCTGCCTTTTGCTGCAATAGAGCCTTAAAATAAAATAATCTGGCTACCACTTTCCAAACACCCGCTTCCAAACACCCCAGCTCCCATCTGCAGAGTGCACTTCATTCATTGGGCAAAGTGGGCCACTTCCACAGAAAAAGCTCTGCTGAAGCTCTGACCAAAAGGGAAATGCACAGAAGGGAAATAACACATGAAAAAATTGCCTCTTCTTTACTGAGCTCCCCACGGCCCTGTGTTAAACCCTAATTTCTGTTTTATGTCTCCCTGATTCCTCCCCAGTGCTTAATGTCTCTTTTGACTCCTCTTAAAGGCTTCCTGGGGCTGAGATCTTGGGAACCCACCAAGCTCACTGGGTTTGCCTTATGAAAAGTGACTTTAAGTGCCAGGGAGGGTTTAGCAGCTTTGAAATGAAAGGAACTTTCAGCCACGTTGCCATGAATTGCTTTGTTGCCTGTAGTCAGCAAGAATCAGTTTGAAGACTTCTGGAGCCTGAGGGTATCAATTGCTTTGTTTTTTGCCTCTATCAAATCTATCCTCCAGTGACTTGTGTTACACTGCAGGCTGCTCTGGGACGCTCAGCAGATGCTAAATAGGGCACAAGAGACATATCAAGCCCCTTGGCATGTATATATTTTTAAATCAAATAGGCAGACATGGGCAAAAGAATCTGTGATGGTGAATCAAATGTTCCTGGCTTGCTCTGCTGTACACAGTCATCCCTCCTCCCTGTAGGACCAGACAGCAACTGAGTGACTAAAGTCTAAATAGCTTGGGATCAAGTGCTCTAAGCCTTATTCATGCAAGCACCAGTTCCAGTGGGCTCCCTGGGACAGCTGGTGTTATAGCAGGTCATTTCATGGTTGAAGACATATGAAGAATATTTGTGGGTGGGAATAATCTAATGAGAACAGAATACAGATTATCTCAATTACAGAAACAATTGGGTGCACATCAGCTGTGAAGAAAAGACAAGTAGGATATGGAGTGTTCTTTCCACAATGGCAGCTCCTAAACAGAAGAAGGAATACTGAGCATTTTAATAACACTGGGATGCCCCTGCAGACAAATCATCTGCCTAGAACTCCTCTGAAGTCTGAACAGCTTTAGGAAAAAGCTATGCTGAAAGACCAGTTCTTAGCAAATAAATTCCTGCTTGGAACAACTTCATGACAGTTGTTCCTTGTTCAGTTCCATCACATCCTCATCGCAGGGCAGCGAGCAGCCCGTGGTAAATCACTGCCTGACAGCAGCCAGGAGCCAGCCCCTGCAGTGTCTGCCTGGCTCCACGGCTCAGGAACATGTGCAGCTCCTATTAATAAAGCAGTGTGTACTGGTGGAACGATGCCAAATTGTTCCCATCTCCGTGCTTCCTAATTTCTCCTGTAGCCCTCGCCCTCCAAACAGGAACAAAGATCTCCCCTGTCTGGCATTGTTGGATGTGGAAAGGGGCTGTTAATTACTCAGCACGTCCCTCTGATGAAGGCAGCATGTTGGGAAGCCTCTTGCATGACCACTAACCCAGCCCTTCCTCTTCCTCCCTCTCCCTCTTCCCCCAGGCGCACACAGGATATTCCTGCAGGCAGTGTCTCCGGCACTGGGAACAGCCTTGGCTCTGGTATGCACCAAGAATGAGCCAAGGTGACAGCCACAGGTGCTGGTTTCCTGCAGACAGGTCTGGGGCAGCAGTTTCCCTTGGCCCCGGGAGCACAGGGCCAGATGGATGCTCAGGAAAAGGAGTTGCAGTTCCTCACGGGGATCTGTGCTGCTGTCACGTACCCAGTTCTGAATGCTGGACCTTGACTCTTTAGAACATGGAAAGTTTAAGTGGAAAGAGACACTCCGAAAAGTTTACAGGAAATGGGAGCATGGGGATGTTTAGTGATTAGGGAGGAATGAGCTGGGAAAGTCCAGAAACTGCAAGTCATGGACAATTAAAACCCGATTTAGGCTTCTCTCACTGTTTGCTCAGGCAAATGTCCCAGGGAGTCAAGGCAATTCTGCCTTAGTAAAGAAGAAAAAACTGTACTTTTGACAAATGGTGACATTACCCTTTTGCAGGGACTTTTCCTAGAGGAGAAAAACTAGCATAACAGTCAAATCAGGGCTTGCAGTTAATCTCGTTCTAGTAGCAGCCTTGGTGGCTCTGGCTTCCCACTCGCAGCAGACAGACATGAGGATTCAATCCCAGTCACCTTCAGAGCCTTGGGGGCCACCCCTGGCGGTTCTGTGAGCAAAAAATGCACGGTGCAGCCGGTGTTCCAGTCTCATTTCCCCTCCTTCGCTCTCAGAAGCATCAAGTGCACTTGTGCTCTGAGGTCTGTGCTATATAAATATCCCCAGGAAATAAATAAATGCCAGTGCACTCGTGCATTTCCCTCAGATACTCTTCTCCCCAGCTGCTGTGCTGACAGTACTTACTAGGAATCAGGCATCTCATTCTGGCTTGCTCTTCTGCTGGAGAGAGATGGGAACAAGATGCTCCTGAGGCAGGGAAGGGGAGGGTACAATTCAGTTACCAGAATATTGGTTTGTTTATTTATAGCGGCACACACACACAGACCTATGCAGGAAACTAATTTCTCACCCTGCAACTGAAGGGGAGAGCTGAAAACTGAAATCTTGTGCAGGGGAAGAACTGGAGGAGAGTAGTGGGGAGAGTTTAGGACCAGGGTTTTAATTAGCATCTAAATGGGTGCGGAGACTGAATACCTGTTGTGAGGGGTAAAATAGAAGGGCTTTGCCTTAGTGATAAATTTCCAGCAGTTCTGGCCACAGGCCATCTGGCAGGGACTGGCTTGGGTCCCCCAGGACATTGCAGATGACAGAGTGTCCCCAGGACAGGTGCCTGCAGAAACGGGAGCCAAGGCATTGGGGAGCTGAAGGATTGTAAGTGCTGAGCTCAGAGGCTGCTCTGCTTCCCAAAGCCAGGCTTAGAGACACCTTTAGTCCCCAACCACCCCGAGCCAACAGAATGCACAAGAGAAAAGAGGCAAACAAAAAGGAGGATTTGAGAGGGAAGCTGAGAAGCCGTGTGGTCCTGGCTGGACACCCAGGGAAGCCTGGTTCCATCTC
The DNA here is from genome assembly GCF_009650955.1 of Corvus moneduloides. Lineage (NCBI taxonomy): Eukaryota > Metazoa > Chordata > Aves > Passeriformes > Corvidae > Corvus > Corvus moneduloides. The sequence continues at coordinate 2,634,229 of NC_045497.1, forward strand.
CCTGGGGGCAGAGGTTGGAACATCTGTGTCTTCTCTACCCTCTGTCTCATCCTGTACATTTATTTCAGCTGCAAATCTGGTTGTTTTAGCACCTAGCAGCACAGTAGTCTTGATCTTTTTTGGATCCTTAGTTTATATTTTAGTATTGCTAACAATTATGTGAAACCTATAGAATGGAATTGACTCAATTATTTCGATCTATCATCCGTGCATTCATGTCTGTCACGTGTGATCCGCTGTGACACTGACTGTCATACCCAGAACTGTCCAGAGCTAAATACACAACATCTGCTTGGCTGTGTTAACCTGCCGAGTGGCCAAGTTCTTGGGGCCTGACCCAGAGCTCTACAAATGCCATTAAAATCATAATTAGTTATATAGGTATTTTTGAACCTCACCAGAAGACATAAATCAGGCTTCTATTCCATACTTTATGTCTTAGATAAACTGTGTCACCTCTGGATGCCCTGGTGACCTACCTAGAGAATAAGAATGCTCACCTACCCTTGTGGAGATTATGAATTAAATATTAAAATACAGTGGGTTCTTCTGAGTCCTTTGGAGCAGAGACACCGAGAACAGAAACGTCAGGATCACCAATCCAAGAGGAACTGTGTTCCTGTGCCAGAGCAGCCACTGCTGCTCGGTGCAGCACGAAGCCTTTTACCCTGGAAGCTCAGGGGAGCCTGTGGAGAGCTGAGCGTGCTGCAGGCCGGGAGCCCTGGCTGTGCCTGGCTTTGTGTCCACAGGTGGGGCTGAGCCAAGGAAAAGCCCAGCCAATGTGCCTGTCCTGGCACTGCCTCTCTGTGTCAGTCACAAGTGACCTTGCAGTGCATATTGTCTGCTGGAACACCGGCATTCTGGCTCTGTCCCTCCAGACCCTGGCTGGGCACTCGTGTGGTCACATCTCACCGAGGTCTCCCATCAGTTTGGGGATTAAATGTTTGAGGATTCCAAGGCTCTCTCCTGTAGAGAGCGCAGGGTGCGGGCTCGGGGAGGAGAGCTGGGCTTTGGGGCTGGTTCTCCAAAGGGAGACAGACCCTCCTCCACTGAGCTCTCCATTCCTTATTGTCGGGTCAGCTGGTTCAATCCCTGATAACAGCAGACACACTGTTAATTTCTGTGGCAATCTGGATCCTGCTGTTCACATCCAGTTCACTTGCCATGCTGATCCCTCCCCATGGCCTCGGACTAGGCCGAAATGCCATTTTAGCTGGGATGTATTCAATGAATCCGAGTGGACGGAGCCTGTCCTGTAAAACAGCCCCCCATTGTCCATCATTCTCATTCACAGCTGGGGTCTGCAGTACCTTCTATCCCCTGCACACCACCCTGCCTCGTGGCAGAACTTACCCAGACAGTTATTCATGGCAAATTAGTGCTGCATTCCATATTTTTTTTCTGTTTTGTCCATGAGACCCACCCAGAATTGTAATGAAGGGGTGCAGAGACATCAGATTATGGACACAGGAGATTCTTGTACTTGCTCAGGACTTGATGGAACAAGCCCACACCTCCTGCATCGACCTTGTGCTGTCCCTTCCACTCATAATCGCTCACGAAGCATTCAGATAGAGCACCAGGACCTCTTTGGATTTCTTTTCATATGTTGTCTTAAATGAATGAAAAATGTGGTATAAAATGCTTGGGAAGATCCTCTGTGATGTGGTACAAATCCACATGATTTCCTTGACCCGATATTAGGATTTTCACCAGACAATCCCACTCCAGCACCAGAACTGCAGCACAAGATTCTCTTCCCTTTTTTCCATGATCCTTCCCCCCCAAACCCAGCCCTGTCCTTCTCCCTTAAGAACTGACCCCGGCTCAAGGACTGAGTGCTGTAATGAGCAAAGCCCTGGGCTGCTGACCTCTCCCTGAGCCTGAGCCTGGCTTTGCGCAGGGATCTGTGTGTTTTGTCTGGTGCTAATGAGCCGGCCTGTGTTATCTCTAATGTCATTTTAAAATTAAATTAACCCCAGACTGTGGGGGTGTGTTTGCATGGCGAGGGTGATACGCTGGGAAGGAGGATGCCTTGGGCGCACACACGGAACCTGCAAAGCTTCTCCGGCGGCTTTGGCTGCTGTGCTGGCTGGCACCACCCCAGGGGAGAGTGTGCCCATGCATCACAAATTTGCTTTTTGGTTCCCGTTCCACCCACCCCTGAGCTGAGCTCTCTGCCAACTCAGCTTCTGTATAAATCAAAGGGAAATATTCTACCCCTCCTGTTTTTTTCTTTTCCTGAACAGATTGGATGTCATTATGTGCAGCTGAGCTCGCTGAGGCTGGCGGGGGAGGAGGGACGGGAGGAGGGATGGAGAGAAGAGACGGTTTTAGACAAAATGCTCACAGTCCATCAGAGGGGGAAAACAGCCTCCAGCTACAAGTAACCAGCACTTCACACACACACTGATTTACTGGGGAAACCCAGAGAGCTTTAATATTTAAAAATAAAATAGGGAGTGAGGAAAAAAAAAGGACTAGAAGAGAAGGATGTTATCCCTGTCGATGGAGTGATGAGCCAGACATCACAGGGCTGGGATGGAGGAGCTGGATGGCACAACACCTTCTCCAGTGGGCATTTATAGCTCCTGGAATCCTGCAGACATCAGTCCACACACAGACTGCAGTGAATAGTCCTGACCACCCTGAAGAGAGGTTTCTAGCTCATCTTTCAGGGAGGGAAAAGCTCCCTCCTCCTCCTGCCAGCCAAGTTGTTCACTGTGCAGTGCAGTTTCCCATCAGTACTGGGGGGATCACTGGGTGAGAAAGAGGGAAAAGAAAGGGAAAGGGAGAGGGGTAGGGGAGGAAGAGAGAAGGAAAGAGGAAAAAGAGGGAAGGGGCAGGAAAAGGAGCAGGGGAAAAACGAAGAGTAAGCGAGGGAGAGAGAGGGAGAGAAAGAGCAGGGAAAGGGAGGGAAGGGAGGGGAAAAAGAGGAAGAGAGAGAGAGACAGACAGAAAGGAAAGGAGGAGTGTGAGCCAAACGCATGGCATTCAAAAGAAGCAGCTTTCAAAAGCTTTGGCTGGGATGCAGATTTGCAGAATCTCTGGACCCATAATTCCCTGGCACACAAAGCTTGCTGGAGGCATCAATGTGCCCAAAAGGGGCTTGCAGAATAAACAGCAGATAAAAAAAACTAGCACCCACAACAAGCCTATGAATTAAAAATGAAGGCAAGGGGAACAGCTGTACTTCCAAGCTGCAGGTGACCTCATTGTGGAAGCTGCGCCTCAGCGAGGCACGTCCATGTCCAGTGGTTCTGAAATAATAGGTATGGACAATAATAGCTGGGAGGCAGAATGCATTCCCTGTCTGTATTAAAGAGTAGGTAATTGCCCATCTTTCCTGCCAGCTATATTTTGATCCAGAACTAAATTACTCTGAGCATTCTTATAAACTTTTATGTTACAGCATCTCCTAAAGCCTCTGTTGACACTACCAGGCCCTCACTTCTCCTTCTCCCTGATGTCTGCAATAAAAATTACACATGAACTGGAGGATCTAAACCAAAACATTTAAACTTTTCACTTAAAGGGCTCTGAGACATTTTACAAGTTGCTGAGCCCACCCTGGGAGACAGAAGGGGAAATGATATGGGAACTGCCACTTCTCCAGAGGTGTAGGTAACAGAAAGTTGTAGTAAATTCTAGTATTTGAAAACATAGGAAATGATTCCTCAATGAACTAACACGGATCAGGGATAGCAGCCTGCACCCTTGTGAGGTGGCTGCACTGCATGGAACTGTTGTGGAGATAGAGTGATGGATGGTGGAAGGGAAGCAGACCTGTGGCAGTAAACTTCCAACTGTTCATCCCAGCTGGGTTTTGGAGTGCCTCAAAATGCACCGGTGTTCAATAATCACCATCTTCCCAAACACATCCCATGCCATGACCAGCTCTGCAATGAAATAAAGCAGGTTTTTAGGAAGCTAGTTCCTTCACGATGCAGAGCAATGGAGGATCAAAGTCTGCTCGATTTTTAGAGAGGAAAACGACAAAGAATAAAAACCCCACATGGGAATATGAAACAAAAGCAGTCATTAAACATCGCTTCTGAATTGGCGGTTTTTTGTTAGAGAGAGATAATTCCAGAGCTATTTGAAATAAATCAATTCCAACTGCAGTTGGTGTTTGTTGTGCAGAGAATGGGAATGGTCTGGCTATAACAGGGGCCTGGGTTCCTTCCCAAAATGACCATACAAGTCCAGGGGAAGGCTCTGCAGCCACAGGGGCCTTAAAAATAGTCAGAGATCACGTACACCAAGTCACAGTAATTTGCTACTACCAAAATAGTTTACAGTATTTAAAAAAAGCTTAATCTAGAGATCGTTCTCTTGGCAGCAAAAATCTTCCTTGTGCCAAGAGAAAAATAATTTGCATCCTTGGTGTCAATGGTAATACTACCACGTTGCCTCAACGCCCCGGGAGAGGCAGCCAGCCCAGCACCGCTTTCAGAGAGAAAAATCTCTGAAAATAACATGGAGAAGAAAAGAAATTCACATTGCAACTGCACCAGAAATGAATGTGACATCAGCAGGTGGTGAATCATTCCTTAGTTGAAGCATTTATCTAATGAAACACAACGCTGGGTTTGGGATCGGGCTCTTTTCCCCTTTTGATCTGTTTTGATCTGTTGTGGACAGGCCCCAAAGAGTTAAGTTTTCAGGAATATGGTTGCCTTGGTATTATGCTCTCAGCTGTGATCAGCAATATGTAACAAAAAAACAGTACTTAAGTGGATTCTTTTAAAGTATTCCCCACTGCAAATGTGTAATTAATTAGCCTTCCCCTTCCCCCTTGCTCACACATCCAGCCCCGTAGGGACCCTCCCCTTTCCTTCCTATCAAATTCAGACAGTGACTGGGAGCTGAATTATTCATTCAGCTGTAGGTGTAACACAGCCATTTAAGTGATTTAAAGTTCAAGCAGTCTTGCTGCTGTTCAGCAACAACAGGAAAAAAAAAGTTTAAAGAGAAAAGTAGAGCCCGGGTTCTTTTTTCTTAACCCACTTGTTTGGTTACACAAACAGGGCACGGTTTTGTGAATCAACCTATTGAATGAAAAAGAGATCTGTGAGAATGTCACGTCAACCAGAGCACCTGTCACTCATTAAGAAAATACCACAATTATAAGCATCAGTTAAAGCTTTTGTTCCAATATGTCTCGTTGAATATTCTCTGCTGTGATAGTTAATTTTATGCACACTTTGCTGGAAATAGATGGCAAGTGAAGTTCATACCGACAATCACAGAAATCACATTAAGATCCCTGTTTAGTCCTCATTATCATTGTATCAGAGAACCTCATGCTAAAAATTACGTGCAGCCGGAGAACAAATTAACCATAATTAACGACACTTTGTAGCACTTCTGATTAGATCTCAAACTACTTCAAAGTCTAATTTTCTGAACATTTCTGGGATATAAGGCAGTGCTTTCTCTCCTCTTTTAAAGCTGGGGCTGTGAAGAACAGTACCTGAATCTGTTTTATTCTGGGGAATTCGGTAAAGTTCCTTTCTGCCCCTGCCAGGCAGGAGAGTGGGAGATAGAGCCCAGAGTGTCCATAACCCCGATCTAGAACCAGGATATTCCTCCCAGTGTTCTGCTGTGGAGGCTGAACATTGATTTTCCTCAAGGCAACACCAAAAGTCCGTGACAAAAAGAAAAGCCAGATCCAAACTGGAGCCTGGTGTCACCATCACTGAGTGGCCACCAGGTCCCAAACTGGCCTGTTTTAGATGTGCTGGATGCAGTGGGATGCGTCAGTCCAAAGGAATTCCTCTAGTGAGTAGAAATCCTGAGGACTGTGATTACATGAAGTACTGTGTTGCCAGTGCTTACAATTTTATTAGCAATACCCTAATATGTACCATTTCTCTTGAAGATGCAGCTGCTTGAATGTCATCTGAATACCTCAGCCTTTATGAAAAAGTGTTCTATTTTTACAGTCATAATTATGCCACTCAGGATTCTGAAGTACAGGCTTATGCCTTTATTAGTATAAGACTGGCAATACTGAACTTAAAAAAAGCCCAAATCCTGAAATACCTGGAGGTATTTTAAGCAAAGGGAAAGCTTGAAAGAAATGGGTGGCAGGATTCTTCCCCTGACTCTTGCACTGCAGAGTCCATCGCTCACAGATTCAGGAATGCAGCCACAGGCTCACAGGTGAGGGGATATTGAAATTAAACAACTATTCAAGGACACCCAAAGAAGTATTCTGGGTTGTAGAATGTAGGATGGATCAGAAAATTGATTTAAATGACTGTATTCCCTCCATTTTTTAAGAGCACTGGAGGTTGCAAAGTGCTAAACCACATCAGCCAGGAGCCCATAAACCTGTGCAAGGGCTGGCACTGGCAGCACAGCTCAGTTCTGGTTTAAATCACCTCCCTGCCTTTGGGATTCCGCCCTGGCACTGGTCCTACCCACACAAACTTCACTGTGGAACAAGACTTTTATTTCTGTGACTCCTTTCCGATCTAGATTTGAGTGGCACCATCTCTTGATTAGAAGCCCCACTTGCTTAGAGCGGAGTTTTCCTGATAGTTTTCTTTCTATGAATTGCTCCATCACAGGACTGTCATAACAGACTGTTTGCCAATTTGAAATCCAACAGTTTGTCTGGTGTAAGTGTTAAAAATGTTGTCTTGGCAGTTGGGGTTTTTTTTTAGGTTTTTTTGGATTTTTTTCTTTTGCGTTAAGTGACTTGATTTTTTTTTTCCTATTTGCTTCTACAGTATGTCAGGGAAATTGGATCATTTTGGTAGCCTGCTTTCTTTCACTTCAAATAAAACTCAACACTTAACCTATGAATTCAGAGAGTAATTTTATTTTAACTATATAAACTCTGCAAAACTCAGCATGTTTTTTTGCGTGAACTTATAGTCATAGCTGGCAAAATATAATAAATTGCTTGAAAGTGGGATTAAAACCAAAAGCAAGATAGACACATGTTATATTTACTGAGAATGAAAGATTTGAGGCTAAGACTTCCCCATGACTTCAGTCTGTGGGATAAAGGTCCTCTCTGATGACTCAAGTTGGGTTCTTTTGAAATGTTCTTTTGCCAGTTTTCATTTTCACCCATTGCAATAACTAAATGACTAAAGCTTTACAATCTATTTATGATGCAGGAATACTCACATTGTGCTTGTGATCTAAACCCTCTAAAAACCACTGACCTGGCAGCCTCTGATGGCCCAGACTGTTCCTAACTATGAGTCATAATTTCAATGGCACATTCATCACTTCTGGTGGAAGAGCCCCATGAGGACAATGAGTATTTCTACAGAGTTTAACATGGTCTGAATTTTATGAAATTCACAATTTGTTCAGTGCCCGAGAAAGTTTCAGAAAAGCTGCAACAGAAATTCAAAATTAATAATTGGAATTAACCCCCTGCTAATAAAGAGGAAAAATGCTTTACAATCTCCTGCAAAGTCTGAGTAATTCAGCATCCAGGAGAAGGCACTGATGTGAGAAGAAAGCCAAAGGATCCCTGCCCAGGCTGCCATACTGGGAACAGGAACTCCAGGACGTACTTCAGGACAAAAAACAAAATCCAGAAACCCAGACTTTCAAGAACTTTGAATTCTTTCCTTAAGGGTAGATGAAAGAATTAGCTTTTAATATCCTAAGGTTTCAAAAGAAGAGACTGACAGAAGCACTGATTTCAGTGACCCATTTTTATTAGGACTCACTCTTTCATCCAGCCCGGAGAACGATGACACACAATCATCTAAAGGCACCAGGAGAAAAACTCGCTGGTTCAAAACGAGGGCAATATGGGACAACAGCAATTCCTCTGAGAGCAAGCAGAGGAGAGAAGGGAAAGAGAAAACTACTGGCCCTGCATTGTCATAGGATCACAGAATATCCTGAGTTGCAGGGGACCCACTAGGATCGTCCAACTCCTGCACAGGACAGCCCCAAGGATCCCAACATGTGCCTGAGAGTGTTGTCCCAACACTTCTGGAATGATTATCAGCAAATACAAGTGCAGGGTGCAATGAGACCCCTGATTTTCAGTGCAAATCACTGAAGCCACACCAGTATAAAACTCATGAGAGTGAAGGAAGAATCAGGCCTCAGAGAAAATGCAAAGGAGAGACAAAACATTGCCAAAAGAGGGTTTTCTCCAGCTCCCAGGAGCACAGTGTGGGTGGCTCTGGCACAGGCCTGTGGCAGCAGAGCACTGCAACCCTCTGTGTCCATGGGTTGTACCTGTCCAATCCCCACATCCGTGAGGGGTGTGGGGAGAAATTAATCGAATATGTCATGGAAGCCCTAATTTCAATTTAGGAGGATGGGTTGTGAGAGAAGGTGCCCGTCTCAGCTTCCAAATGCAGGTGCCACCCCTCTGCCCCCACCCTGGGCCTGTCCCCTCACCCGCTGGCAGCCCTCCCAGCGACACTCCCATCCCTCTCACAGTGGGCTCTGTGTGTGCTGTTTCTTTTTAAATGATTCATGACTCCCACTTCTCACTTCATCTGCCTTTGTTTTGCTCTGCAGTGAATGTGTCTGGTACATGGAAAAACGTGCTGTGCTCACGCCAGCACTGCGAGTGGCTCCACGAATGTCAAGGTAACGACGTCTGCAGACACAGCCCCGTGATGCAAATGGGCTGCACAGGGTTTGGGTTCCACTTCTTTGGCCTTGTAAAATTAAACAGAACAGAAATACAAGCACTCTCCCCACTGAATCATTTTTCTTAGGTGCACACTTTTTTTCTTTCTCTACTGTCCTCCTGTACTCACCTTTAGCAAAAAACCCTTCCTAGTGCTTCCCCAAATGCCTCCTTCTTGTGACAGTAAAATCCAGATGTCAACCAGTATTTCTCTACATGAGCTCTCATATGTCTTTACAAAGAATCAGTGACACTCTGTAAGGATGGAAAAACTGAAGCACAGAATCAGAAAGTACCGTGGCTGAAAGCACTCAGCAGGCTGCTGGAAGAGCTAAGAATAAAATTATGATTTCCTGATGTTTAGTCTGATCCTCTGTGAATGGGACTGCTCACGCTGAGAAGGTGCTCAACGATTAACTTTATTTATATATTTACTATTCAAACATGCCATGTTCTCACATCTTTTTATTTTCATGTTAATCATGTTGTGGATCTTCTCCGCCCACCTCCCATTTCCTTTGGTACATTTGTTCTGTAGCTATTTGTGTAGAAACCAAGCAATTTCTGCTCCACCTGCTCATAAACACAATGAGAGAGAGAACACTGTGTTACAGCACAGCCACTGCCTTAGCAACAGATTACAGCATCCCTGGGAAGGAACAGGGACCTTCTGGAGAGGAGAAGTGCCCTTTAACTCCCTGAAAAGCTACCACAGGCAGGTTCTGCCTTTAATGATATTTCTAGTGAGCCCCTCCTCAGCTTTAAGCAATCAGTCATTGTTAAGAAAGAACACAAGAACTGAGCAGAGTTTGCTCCTCACACGTGGAAAAGCCAAAGTGGGGCTGGTGAAAGCTTGTGAGCAGACTGGCTCCAAGGGAATGTGCAGACACATATTTGAGCACTCAGTCATGGCTGGTGTAAATAATTCATTCTGCTTAGATCCCAGCCCCCTGGTAGCTCCATGTCTGGCAGGACGGCTCTCCTAGGGATGCACAAAAGGCAAGTACAGCACAGCCCACAGCCCTGTCAGACTACCAGCAGCTCTTATAGCTGGAATCAAAGTCAGGAACCCTCTATCCTATGAAAAGATGCTGAAAAGCATCAGGCCGAAGTTATTGGACATAATGGGACGTGCAAGGGCTGATCTGGCAGGGAATACCTGACATGCAGCTCACCCCTGATACATCCTGTCAGAAAATTAATCACAGCTTGACAGACCAGTGATCTTAGTGCCACCTGAAAGTATTTTTAGAAAGGCAAATATTTGTGTAAGAGCAAAGCTATTTGATTTTAGCCTTCTCCCAATCAATTTCAGTAGGTCACACATTTTACACTGAGAGCTGAGAGTGATGTTCCTGTGTTTGCATTAACACAGTCCTGATCCTGGAAGAGGTCTCTAGATGACATAATACAGCCTTATAGTAATAATTTACGGGTATAGGAGGAAAGTAGGGTCACCTACATTGGCACTGATTTGTTAAAAGGATGAGATTTGGGCCACTGGACCCATAAGGGAGACAAAAGTCAGAGAACCACATCTTCCACGTTGGATCCAGAGCTCTGAATGAACACACGAGAGCGATGATATAATGGTGAGTTATATAAAAGGTCAGTAGTGACATATAACAAAAAAACAGACAAAAAAATCTTCTTTTTCATTGTCTGAGGATTAGCTGTTTCATTAAGCTGTCTGCCCATATTAGAGAATTAAGCCTATTATCTGTTGAAGGATTTTGATGCCAAAGAAAAAGAGGTCTGGGCTTACAGCTCATCTAATCTTTTTATGACTGGAAATATGAAGCAAAATAAGGATTGAGGTAGGAGGTAATACAGAAAACCTCTGGCCTGAAGGCAAGAATGAAGAGGTTGTGGGAGAGCAGTAAACTTGGAGTTGGTGTTTAATGCTCTCATTTTATCTCTGACCCAACACAGTCCCTGAAGCTGCAAAATACCAAACCAAAGGCTTCAGGAGCTCTGGCCACACCATCTTTTACTGTCACTTGAAGATGCAGCCCCTTTACCCAACACACACAGCAGTGACAGGGACCCAGCTGAGACCCTTTGACCCGTCCCACCGTGTCCCACTGAGAGCTGTGGGACACACAGCTGCAGCAGGAAACATCCTTGTGAAGCTGCCATGGAAAACCTGCTTTTTGTGCAGCCCCTGCCGCCCGCTGCTCTCGCTGGGCTGCGAATGGCACCGTGCCGGCTCACAGGGACATCAGGGCTGTCTCACAAGGAGAGAGGTGTCACACGGGGAAGGATTTGCATGGGCAGCCCACAGAACTCAGCAAGTGCCATCTTTCTGGAGGAAGTCCCTCCTCTGACGCACTGACACCACCTGTCTCTTTACACTTGATGGCATCTGTTGGCATTTTTTATGTGCCAAGGCATTAATATCAGAGCAGAGCAGGGAAGGAAGATACCGAGCTCTTGGGGACTTGGAGATGGCAAACACCTTGGCTGTGCTGCATCCGGGCATGGGGCTGTCCATGGGATCACCCATGGGTGCAAATCCCAGGGGACAGCAACTCAGGGGTTTGTCTCTGCTAAGTGCCACTCAAACAAGAATAAATGGCAGGGGATTAAAATGTTTTGCCATGGAGGAGTGGGGGAGGAAGACAAATTATCTTAAAAATAATGAAGATTATAATGTCAGGATCAGGTGCCAGATGGTAGTAGAGAAATCCTTGACTTGTCCCCAAGAAAGGTAAAGCAGACAAGCTTTGCTGATATTGCTCAGTCAGCCATGAGGAACCACCAAGAAGAGGCAGATGGTCATCCCATCTCTGAAACTATCAGGTCCTTGGCCTCTACTGGGAATATTTGTTGAGGTGCCAATTACCAGCACTTTGAATAGTGCCTTTTGTGAGCCAGCCATTAGTTTAATACTGTACCAAGATCATAAAACTCAAAGAATGGTAAAAAAGGCAAGAGACCAACAGGTTTTGATAAACATCCAAAATAAATAGCTACAAACCCAGCCAAAGACATCAAAAATAAATCAAGAAAAAAAAAGTGGAACAAATTGGTGCCATATAGCTGACAAGCAGTTCCAATGAAGATCATGTGAGTCTCCTTTTAATAAGAGGAAACAGTTCAGAACCCCCTAATGAACCTCTAATCAGAGAAAATAATTTGAAGAGACAACTGCATTCTCACTCCCTCAAAACATCCTAGAGAAGACAGAATGCTTTTCAGTCAGGACAATTAGCAGGCAGGTAAGCACTGCCCCTTCCCTTGGGTATTTTACAGATAAATGCAAGAGTGCAGCATCTAGTGTTGTCAATATGGTTCCTTTCAAAATCCACTAAAGTTTGCAAAAGATTAATGAAAGAATCTGAAACAGACCTCACATTCTGGTGCCACCTGTCAAGCCTGTCCTTGTGTGAAACTGCTGAATAAGTCAACACTCCCTGGTTTTTCCTTTGACAGGGAGGCATATTGCAGTGTGCTGCGCTAGGGGCTGCACCCCAAATCTCCCTGTGAGCTGAGGCTGGTACAGAACAGGGCTGCCTGTGTGGGAACGGCTTCCCAGCCCTCCAAGATCCATGCTGGCACCCTGTGGATTTATACCTGGGGTTGGACTATTTGGTGTTGACCAAGAGTGTGCAGAAAATCCTCCTGGCCTTTCCCTGGAGAAATCCTTTCTCTTCCTATGGGGGTGTCACTCTCTGGGAGGAGCCATCCTCTCCCCAGGTCCAGGAATAAGCATTACATGATCTATCCTGCAATAGTAGACCAAGGTTTAGCTCATCATAAGGTGCAGCAGAGTGTAAGAGGAAGCAGCACTGCTGTGCCCTCACTGGTTTTCTGTGCTTTGGGGCTCAGAGGTGGAGGCACGGGAAAGGTTTATTAGCAGATACAACACGACTTCCCCGGTGGGATGTATTTCAAGAAACAGACAAGGATGATGTCTTTAGATAAAAGGAATCTAAATCCCAGTGCTCTGGGATTTTCATTGTCTGTTTAAAGAACAAATAATGGCAAATAACAGCTTGTCTCCTGCTGGGTTTTCCAGGTGGTTTTACACCAGGTTCAATCTTGCAAGGATAAGCAGCAATACTTGGGAAGATGCAAACATTTCAGCTTCTGTGCAGAGTCACCATCTGACCACACCCTGGGGGTTCTGGTCAGGTTTTTACAGACCACACTTAAGTCTCTGTCACTGAATTCTCTCTGTGGTTGTTCTGTCCAGCTTGATTATTGCTGTTGTGGACTTGTGTAAAACTCAGTTTTATCTGCCGTGACAAACACCTATTGATAATTAACTGAAAATGAATTGGTAATTCTGGTCTTTGTACAAGCTATTCTTCCACTGATGATAAAAAAGAAGAAAACAGATTTATTGGTCAAGATTTTCCTCTCACTCATTCTGGAAATTCAGGAAGTAATAATGTCATGATGGGAGAGTCTACTGTCATTAAGGGAGGAGTACAATCACATTAAAGTTCAGAGAGGCACAAAAATTCAGTAATACAGAGGGCGCACTGGCAGCAAAACATTTGCAAGGAGAGTGGAGGAGAAAACCAACCTCATCTACCCTCAGTTATCAGACCCAGAGTAGCCATTAGCACTATAATAGGAAAATCAAGTTGCTTTGCAAAACAGCATGAATTCAGTCTGAACAGGACCCTGTAACTTCTGCAAAGACACAGGCAATATATTAATTAATGGCTTTAGTCATAGTACTGTTGTTGGTAGAAGATGTTGAGACAAATGTGTAAACAGAGGAGCCTTGGGAATGTCACAGTAATTTAAAGTACATAAACCTTCAAAGCACTGCCTTTGATAGAGTGATACATTGTCTTATAATTGGGCAATTGCTTTCATTCCATGATATAATTAGCACACAATTATGGTTATGTGAAAAATCGCTCCATCTCCCTCCCTTCCAATTTGTGCTGCTCAATCTAAGCAGAGAATGTCTCTTTTCTGCTGTGTTTCCAGCAGGTCGAGTCCATCCCCACTGCTCAGCTGCAGTGACAGGGCCTCTTGCCTGACCAAGGGAGTGATCAAATATTCAGGAGAGGAACTGAAATCAAGCTTTTTGTACAAAATATTTGCTCTTAATATTCTTTTTCCCCATCCTAAAAATATAACTATGGCTGCAACAAGATGAAGTTCTGTCATTCACAGCACAAACCCCAGAACTGCAGCAGGATTTAGGTGCCCCCAAGGCACTGCCTGTGCTCTCTGTTCAAGGCTGGGCTATAAAGGCCACTTTTGGCTACAACACCTTTTCCGAGAGCTGCAGTTCAGCCAGCATCTCAGAATCATTGAGGTTGGAAAAGACCTCCAAGGCCATTGAATCCGATGTGTGACCGATCCCCACCTTGTCCCCAGCCCAGAGCCCTGAGTGCCACGTCCACACCTTCCTTGGACACCTCCAGGGATGGGGACTCCAAACTTCCCTGGGCAGCCTCTTCCAGTGCTTGGCCACCCTTTCCGTGGAGAAATTCCTCCTGGTGTCCACCCTGAGCCTCCCCTGGCCCAGCCTGAGGCCGTTCCCTCTCTCCTGTCCCTGTTCCCTGGGAGCAGAGCCCGATTTCCCCCCCGGCTGTCCCCTCCTGTCAGGGAGTTGTGCAGAGCCACAAGGTCCCCCCTGAGCCCCCTTTGTAGCATCGATGTGCTGTGAAGGAATGTGAAAAACTTCTGTGCTCTGAATGGCAGAAATGTCATTAAGGGGCTGATTTCACACTGGTACTGTGTCAGTGTGTGGAACACTGTCAAGAGCTGCTCCTCTCTTTCCATCACATCTTCCCTCTCTGGTGAATGAAATACAAGGACAAGCTGCATTGCTTCTGCAGCCTGATCCAGGACTAGAGGCAGCATGTGCCAGAACTGAAGTTGAAACTCAGAGCTCCTGGGTTCCAGGAAAGCACTTGACAAGGTTATCTTTCCTAAAAAATGCAAATGTTTCCACAAACCTTGTGAAAACCACGTTTTTAAATCACCACCTATGCCCAAGTTACGACTCAGGTGTTCTACCCATGCTTGTTCATAGATATATTCTGTTGGTACTCTTGACATAAGTTGTCCCTGCAAACTCTCACTTGATTCACTCCTTCAGAACATGCTCTGGTGTGAGGTTTCTGTGTTCCTGTGATCAGCACAGGATCAGGGCTCTCTGGACACCTTGGACAGCACATGGTGCAGAAAACAATCCTGAGCTTTAATGGAATTACCATCATTTCCTGCTGTCCACCATGTGGAACTCACCTCTGCAACTCTTCAGGAGGAGTTTTTATCTTTAGCAGAACTGCCAGGATTACTCTTAATCAAATCTTCAAACCCCAAAATTCCTGGTGTGCCTGTTTATCCTGCAGAAGAGATTCATGCTGCCTTCACATTGCTCATAGACCCTGACAAGTCTTTCTCCACAGATATTCCCAAAACTATCCCTTGTCTCTGCAAACACATATGTACCTATCACCAGATCGTCCTTTCTTCCTTCCCACATAGATCTATAAAGAGGGGGCAGGCGCATACAGAAATTTAAGGGGGGGAAATGCATTGCAGATGGAAAAGAACAACAACAACAACAACCTCTCACACTCTCTACAGTCAGTCCTGTGGGAGATATTTATCCATGGGAAAAGCTTTACAAATTCTAAGTAAACGAAAAAAAAATGTATATTTTCATAACATTTGGGAGGAAATGCATCTTAATGGAAAATAGCTAGAGAAAAATAATAGCAGCTAGTGAGCTGAAGGAACTATATTCTCCCTAACATGCAACAACAATAGCAGCTAATGCGAGTCATTTGCAGAAGGAAAAGTGAATAGCTGTGGCATATTTGCAAAGAATATATGGCAGTTTACCAAAGGCAAAGCTCCAAGGAATACCAGCTGGGACATAAGAAGGGAGCTATCAAAGGAGGAGGGAGGTATAACGGCATCATGGGATGGTTGGCAGCAGCTCTTTGAAGCGTTTCGTGGAATGAGACAGAGCAGGGTTGGTAAATCAAGGTGGGGGTGTCACTCACAGGGGCCCGTGGCAGGGGGCCAAGGGGTGCACCAAAGCCATGCAGGGGCTTTTAGCATGTCTCAAGTTGGCAAATTTACCAGTTATTGAACCAAAGTCGTGAATTAGATTTTATTAATAACGAGTCTCCTATTTTGATCAGAAAACGTTTTCTTCAAATAGTATTTAAAAATCGAATAATCCTAATTAGAACACATGTCATTTGTGGAAAATCACATCCTGCTGGCTTTGTACTTTGACCTTATTATCTGGAGACCAGGATGGCCCATTGCTTTGAGCATCAGCCTTGCATCTTAGCAACACAAAGCTTAGTAAATGAGAAGGCATCCAAAATGCCATAGTAACATACCATTTATCTGGATGCTTCCAAAAAGTTGATTTCCATGTTTGGATTTGTCTAACTAAGGAAGCTGCCTCTGCAATAAAAGAACAGTGCATCCTAAATTCTGGGGAAAAAAAAAAAAAGGATTGATAAACTTATTTCTAGTTGAATGAAGGTTTTAAGCAGTGAAAAACAAATTGTGCATGATTTTCACATCCCAAATAGCATTAATTTCCAATTCCTCAGTATTTTGTTTTCTCCATGAGATAACTACTGCAGTTATTAATAATTTAGATTTTGAAAAGGGAGCTGTCTGGATTTGCAAGGGAAATGTCTTCATCATTTATGCACAAAGTAAAATTGGGAGAATATACTGGATAAGAGTTCACAGCCAGGTGATTTCAAGTTTAGCTTCTCTTTGAAATGAACAGGCTGTCCCAGCTATAGAGGAGCTCTTGGACTCCAGCCTCTATCCTTGGGGGCCACTTTGTTCAGATTTAATGCATCACCTGTGAAGAGAGAGGGTACTGGGGGACAGGTCTGAGGGGCTGGTGGTGAAGAGCCCCTGAATTAAATGTAGAGGCAGGAATGAGCTGTCTTGCAGCCAATCCACTGCTCTGTCCTTCATGGCTGCACCTTCACCACAGAGCAGCACAGAGCCTGGCCCAGGGACAGCAACTGCCAAAACTCAAATTATGACACACTCAAATCCACTCTCAGAAGTTCTGAGGGTCTGGATTTTATATTCCAGGATATTAGTGACAGTATATTTTGTCACTTCTTAAAGAACATTTGGCTACAGCTCCAGGATTCTTCTCTTTTAGCATTTCACCAAGGGGCTCAAAAATTGCAACAAATAGCTTCGAAGAGATAAAAAAGAATCCTGTCACTCTGCTGATTGTAGTTTCAGTGCAGTTCAGTGCAATGTGATAATTAGTCTCCTGGAAATCATTCCTCAAGTTCATACTGTGATATAGCATGAAATAAATCTGAGCCAACCATATAGTTGTAATTCCAGTGTGCTGCCATCAACTGGTACGTTAATTCCATTAAAATGAGCTTGTTGGTGAGAACAGAAGTTACACTGGTGGGAGGAAAAAGGAGGGGGTAAATTTCTAAGTATCAGTAGAATCCACTTCACACTCACATCTACAGCTCTCTAAATTACAGAGACAAGATCTTTGTTCAAATTACTGACAAGGTTACCAGCTGGAACTTTACACTCAATTCAATTATTTTATATTGTACCTTCAGGCTCCATTCCAAAGCGACTCTTAAAGAATAATCAGACTTATTCAATAGGCAATCAAAATGAAATTACTTTATGTAAGTACAACAAGGTTACACACTTGGTGCAGTCTGTAAGTTATGTGCTGCTAATTTTCAGTGCTCTAAAATTTTGACTCTGATTATCTGTGATGGGCAGGCAGCAGCCAGGACAGAATTTCCTCACAGTTTCGGTTTAATCTCTTTACCCTGCCACACCCTGGATAAATAGTTAGAAGCCAACAGTGCAAATAAATTACAAGCAGTTGAAAGTGATGCTTTATCTTGTAACTACTCATAGAAGCAGCCCTTGATGGACTGGTCTTCTCATGACAGGCATTACCCAAACCTAACTCATACCTGCCATCTGCAAAAAAACCTCAGAGTTATTGTTCTTTAGGTTAAACTTCCAGATACTGCAATGATTTGAATAAAAATATAAAGTTATATTCATTATTTATACAAAATTAAGGTTCAAATCTTCACAGTTTGATTTTGAGCCTTTTGAATGGGTGCCTGTGGTAAAACTCCCAGAGAGACTGCTCAGGAGAACATCCAGGAGTGCACAAATTGTTATATCTTGGTTATAAAAAAAATCCTAACATGGTTGTATGCATTAAACCTCTTCTGCCTCTCTTTGAGACAATGGGAAGGCTTCAGATCGACAATGAATTTGTGACATTGAGAGAGAACAGGGACGTTCAGCCATGCTGAGAATACAGAATTCCCTGCATTTTCCTATCAAACACTTCCAGCCACGGCCACCAGAGCTTCTGAAGGCACTTGAGATGTGCCAGTAACACACGTGAGGGATGAGACTGCTTTAAGTTCTCCCTACTGCACTTTGTAGCCCAGGAATCTGTCTCTTGGAAACACAACAATCCCTAACACTGAGTTTCATGGACTATTCTGAAGCATTCCTAGGCCCGGAAACTGAACACTGAGTTATATTTGGTACGAATGGCAAATACCTCCCAATTCTCTGCAGTGTGCACTCCTCCCATCTAAAATAGCATCTTTCACATGAAATAACAAACATAAAACCCACACTCTTTTCTCAGATCCAGCCCCATCAGACTTTTTGGATGCACACAGCTGATGACATAGATCTTCTCCTCTGTATAAACAGCACAGCCTGTAAAATCACCTCATGGCAGGCAGACACGGCCTCCATTAGCTTTTGTCGCAGGAATTTTCTTCCTGACTTGGATGGCTCCACTTCCAGACGACACCAATCTAAACTCCACAGCCTGACTTGAGCCCCATAAAACTCCAGAACTCGGGAAGGTATCCGGACTTTGCCAGTGGAGAGGGATGCTTGAGCTGAGAGCACCTGAGGAGCACAACAGCATCCCCGGCGACCGGGAATGGTTGGGAATTTCAGCCTTGTGCTATCACACTCAGTCAGTGGCCCTGCAGCTTTTCCTTACAGGAATGTAAACAGCTCTCCTTGCAATGTCTCTGTTATGTTTCTGCTCCCTTACAATTTCCTGAGCAGGGCTGCTGCCAAGAGCACAGGAGTGGAGCCATGGGAGGAGCGGCTCCATCCCTGGGATCTGGGATTGCTGATCCTGCAGGACTGGAGCCATTACTGGAGATACAACCGAGGTTATTTCCACTGCAATTTATGTAAAAAATTGTGAGGTTGGGTTCTCAGGCTGGTGATTCTTAAAGACATTCAGGAGTGTGTTCGGATGAGGCAGAGCATCCCTGCGGATGTACCCTGGCATCCCTGTTTATTCACCCTTCCCTGCCCACATCCCTCCCTGGCATTGGCCATGGACCAAAGCTGGGTGGAATGAGCAGATCTGCTCTGTTGGGCCAGCACAAATAGGTGCTTGCACAGTGCTTGGTTGCACACTTTGTTTCATTGTTTTTAATTGCATGAAAGGGATATAGGAAATTAATAACAAAAATGTGAATTCATATTAGAAGTGGTATTTTGCGTTTATTTTGACTAAAAAATGGGACTACACAAGATATGCTATTAAAAATGTTCTTCATTTTTGGATTAGTGGGATTAGAGGGCTGAATTTTTGAGAACTGAGTAGTTTAAATGCACTGTAAAATTACAACATAACATTTGATTAAATCCATGAAGCTTTACTAAAGCTCTCATAGTCTCTGAGATTCAGCTATTGCTTTTGAAGGCCACAGGATGTGCAAACTCAGAGCTTGATGCAGTTGTTACTTCCAACCAAACTATAAGGATAATGAAAAATTATCCTTTGAATTTTTAATCCTTATCTTTAAAATTATTAATTGTGTATAGTCTTGATAAAAATTTATTAATCTGACTTTGACAGTGGCCATAAATAGGCTGAACAGTTTTCAAAGAATTTGCCTGTCCTCCTACACAGTGCTTTCCTTCATGACAGCAGCTGAAAAAACCAAACTCATTTTCTTAATACATTTAGACTTTGGAAATGCATTTTCAATTAAGGAACTCGTTCTTCCTCTTAGTCCATTGGTAATCAGGTTTACTGGCAGTGAAGGATCCATTTTTCCATCCAAACGGTTGCCTGCAAAGCGATGGATGGAGCTGGGTCAATGAGCTGGAGAATGCGATCCTCAGTTTTAGGGGTAAAAAGAGCATTTGCACAGGGGCTGATGGTGCAGAGGAGATTTGGTTGAGGTAAGGCTCTCATGGTTTCACTGGTGGAAGGGGAAAGGAATAATGCAATGAGCTTTTCCCTCTGCCGTGGTCCAGAGCACAGCAACTGGGAATGAGCAGGGGGAAACCCACCTTAGGGCACTCGTTTTAATGGAAAGGAGAGAAAAGTACACAATAATGAACAAAATTGGCTGAGATAAAACATCCTAGGGTCTTCATTCTCACCTCCAGCTTGCTGTGCCTTCCTTGGCCTCACAAGGTTTATTCCAGCTTTACATTGCTTGGAGAACTTGTTCAGGCTGTCCTTTTTTTGCATTTGATACAAATATAAATCAGTTCTTATATCCCTCTCATACTAAATCACTTGGCTGCTTCTCCTGGTTAGAATCCTAACTAAAGATAGTTGGAACTAAAGAGCTAAAAGATAAGTTCTCCTTAAGTTCTCACTTCTCTCTTTTAAAAGCTATGTCAGAATTCAGTCCTTTGCCATTTAGCTACCTCCACAAAACAAGAAGTTAATGGCAACAACTTTTAAAATTGTGGATTTTTTGGTTTTATGTATGCAAGCTGATTTAGCAGGAGAATAGCAACAAATGAGAAATGGCAATTAACACTCCCGGAGTAAAGCCTGTTATTTCTCCTGTTCCTCAGCCTTCCCTCACAAAATGCTTTCAGAAAGAAGGCAGCTGATTCTAGCAAGCAAGAATACACATTTCATAATTCCACTCCACTGCTTTTCCAAAAACAAAAATATGTAGGAAGAACATTTCAGTGTAACTAATTAGCAGGCTCTGTGTCCTCATCCTTGTTGATTCAAGGGACATCTCTAAAAGACTCCTCATCCAAGTCTACTTCAGGTAATAAAATGACAATGTTTAAAAGATTAAATTGCAATTTTTTTTCACTAAATCAGAACGAAAATTATTCTGGAAAATGAGCGTGTGTAGGAAACGTGATTCTCTGAAACCATTTCCTTCCATAGAAGTCACAGAAATGATTACTGTTTCTTTATGTGCTAACTTGTTCCCCTCCTGCCCTGGCAGGGGGTTGAGGGCTCTCTTTGCTGTTTCAGTCATCTTTGGCTCCTGCTGCAGATCTCCCATGTACAGAGAGTTTTGATAAGATCCAAAGAAGCTTCAGTGTTGTGGGAGTTCCTCCAAATCAATTATTTGGAAATTTCAAACCTTTTGAAACTGGTCCATCATTAATCTCTGAGATAACATGGCATGGAATAATATCTGCTTCACATAGATCACACAAACAGGGGAAACATCTGTGGCCCTCTGCCTAAATAGTCTTTGTTCACTGCTACTTTGAAAAGAGCCACGGACA
Source organism: Corvus moneduloides (assembly GCF_009650955.1). Lineage (NCBI taxonomy): Eukaryota > Metazoa > Chordata > Aves > Passeriformes > Corvidae > Corvus > Corvus moneduloides. Next base: position 2,655,380 of record NC_045497.1, read on the forward strand.
CATTTGGGTATGGAAGAAGAGCTTAGCTTAAAAAAAAGGAAAATATTTGGTAATGCAGAGAATTTCTGTAAACTCCAAATCACTAGAGAGTTCTGGGGCCATTGCTGTTTACTATCAAGCAAGCCAAATACTCATTTCTGCGTGCAGTTTATCCGTGCTATCATAGGCAGGCCAGCCACCAGATGCTCAGAAATACTCATTCCTCTGCAAATTAGTTCACCTCGTTTTGTGGCCAAATCACTCGCTTGTCAATTCCCCCTTTGGCCTTTGCAGTTAATGGGATCTGCTCTTCGTCGGTCTTGGGGGATTTCTTACTCCCATTATGAAAAAAACCCAAACCACTCTGAATTCAAATGGAATTCGTTTTCCTAAATATACAACCACAAGTTGCTGCTTCAGACTCATAGATTTGGGAGTGTTTTACATTGATTATAAATGAAAGATGACTTTAAAACTCAGAATGAAAAATGTGCTGGGTTTCATTCAAGCATATCCTGAAATGAAACCCTTTCTGGCTTTTTCTCAATATTTTTGCTTTTACTTCTCTATCCAGGATTTAAAAGGTGGGTTTACCTCTGGATATTTTACAGCTGGTAAATGCAAATGCAGGTTTGCAGTGTTTGTAGCAGGGCAAAGACAAACCTCAGCACTGGTGCAACGTGTCCTTATCCTTATCAAAACCAAATGTATCACCCTCCCCTGAGCTGAGTGCTGTAAGCCCAGAGCTCTGAGCCCCACACTTGGCACCATCAACACAAAGGACCTTGAGGGAGTTACTTCCAAAGTATTGAAAGAACCACTGACACAGGTTCCTTCTCGTCCACTCCACTGAGAAACTCTGCTACAAGCTGTGGCCAAGAGACCCCTCCACATTACACTTTAAATCTGTGCTTTTGAACCCTTCATGAATCAGGCCCAATGTTTCATGCCAGGCATCCTGCCATGTGTCTCATGGAGTTTATAGAAACCTCCAGGGCTGGCTTTAATCTGCTTTCCCAGAGTCCCTGGGTTTGGAAATGTATGTACCAGGAAGAAAGAGAAGGGAAGGAAAGAGAGACAAGAAATCAAAGCATAAAGTGAGTTCACTTAAAACCTCAGCCAGCCTTGATGTGAGGGCTCATTTTGCTTTCAGGCCTCACCCCTTTACCTCAGGTGCTGGGATTAAGGGGGGACCGTTTTCCCCTCTGGATTGCGTAAATGAGGAAGCTGTTGACTCGCGTGGTCCTGGAAAGACATATGTGCTTCATTATCTGGATTCCTTGTATTGTTTCAGCTTGTCGTTGCTGGCTGGGAACACGCAGCCTTGAGCTGTTCCCATTTTTAAAATGCACTTTTTTCTGCCGCAGATTCTTGCCAAGTGGAGATTTAAGTGCACTATTACTTTTATAGAGGACTATTAAGAGTTATTAGATCCCATTAGAGCAGACTATGCTCTTTAAAAAAAAGAATACTTTATTTTTGAACAACCATTTATATTCATTTAAATCTGACAGAATGTTTGTATCAATGCAAACACAGTTAATTATATCTCAGATCTATAAGAACCTTTCTTGTTTATTTTTTTTTAATGTTTTACTAGTCTCCCCCAAAGACTGTATTTTACTTGTCTCCCCTAAAGACTGTGTTTTACTTGTGTGGCTTTAAAGCAAGTCTGAACCATCATGGCTGCGAGGTGCACTGAGTGTTCTGGCAGGGATGGCATGAGAGCACTTGGAGAAAAGTGATGGAAACTGGATCACAGGATGATCTGCATCCATGTTTTCACCAGGTCTGGATGAAGTCCTCAGCTCACAGGCATTAAGACATCAAGGGGAATCTTCCTATGAGTAGAAGCAGGATCAGACCCTACATTACAGTAGGAATATGACCTGATTTTACTGGTAGAAGTCACTGCCTGTAAGAATTGCACACATCCCCCTTCCTGGGTGGTTTTGTTGTTGGGAAGACTGGATGAATGCTTGGATTAATTGCTAGCCCCTTCCAAGTTTACTTCATGCCTTCTCCTTTTTTCACAGTTTACATCCATTTCTCCAGATTTCTTGCATTACTACTTTGTCTCAAGTCAATTTCAAATAAAATGAGTAAAAATTGTCTCAGAGGAGTAAAGAATTAGATGTGCTGACACTGTGTTTTCTACAGAACGTCTGGGAGAGCAGCTCTGACGTTATCCCTTCCCTTATGGCAGCATTTGCTGTGTGGAACATTCTCAGCAGCCCAGCCCCATGGGTTTGAGCTGCTTAAACTCTAATTTGTATAACCCACTTTGGGAAGAATGATACGTCTTCCTGGAAAACATTCCATTTCCCTTCCCTTCTCGAAGACACACTGTGAGGAGATGACTAAATGCTGCCACAGGAGGGAGAAAAACAAACAGGAAAGAATTAAAAGGGCCTCGGATAGGGCATAAATTATTCAGCTTTTCCCCTCCCTGAACTCTGTTGCAGCCAGCACATGCACAGCACCTCCCCTCTGGATGAGGCTTTGGCATGAGCAGCAGATCACATCCACGCTCCATCGTTCCCGCTTGGCAATGATGCAGGATCCTCCCTCCAGAAAACTCTGCAGAAACACAGCTGGACAAGGTAGTGGAGGGCAGGGAGGGGGAGAAACACCCTGGTTCTCTGGGGAATCATGTTTGAAATGACTTCTTGGAGCTTCAAGCAAGTCTAGGATTAGAAGGAATGGTTTAAAGATGTATTTGCTCCAGGACAGCCACCTGTAGAGTTTGTGCGGGAATGAATGTGGTCTCTTTATTTTTATCTCCCTTTCAAAGGTTGGCTGAACAAACCAATCAGCCACACAAAATAGCAAAGAGCACAAGCCTCACATATGTTGTTTGATATTCTTCATTATTCTTAAGACAAGGAAGGCAGTTTAAAACAGGGTAGTTTTGTCTGAATCACAGCTGTCCTACCTTAACTTGGTCCTGTCGTAACTTGGTCCTGTCATGCTTGGGTTTTAAAGCCCTTTGGTTTTGTTTAGAGTAGGAAAATAGTGATTTTTTTCAAGAATTATAGCTGAATTGAACCTGTTTAACTAAAAAGCCAACACTAGAACAGCGTCAGGATCATGGTTTAGCAGCTTTAGCTCAGTTCTACATCTGGAGTAGAAACTAAATTAGGTCAACACAGCAAACTCCCTCAACTTTGTCCTAATTAGATAGGCTTTAAAAGTGACAGACTGAACACTTTAGGAAACCTCTGAGCACAGACCAGGCTGAGCTTACCAGCTTCATTCCACCTGGTTCCACCTGGAAGAACAGGAGAAGGGAATCTTGACTGTAGTGGACCACTCAGCCTTAATCTACCCAGCAATCTATTAAAAATTCGTTTTTTATCTGGTATTTGGACATTGCCTGGCTGAAAAGCCATGGAGGAAGTGATGATATTTTTCTGTATTACAAAATACAGTGGTAACAGGGCTGAGACCCACTTGACTTCTGTTCTGCTGGAGCCCTGGATGAGTGAATCATTCCATTCTTCCCACAAGCAGGGACAGTGCCATAGGATTAGCCTTTCCTCCGCTGCTCATTTCTGTTTTGAAATCTTCTCTCAGAAAACGTACAAAATAGATGATAAATTATTCTTCCTACGCCAGGAATTTTCCATTTTGAGTTTTATCTGTTGCTGGGTTTTGGCACCATTAAACTGTTAAGGGTAAATTTAAAAATAATTGAGAATCTGGCTCCCTGGATTGTAGTTTGGGGCTTTCCTGCAGAACAAGAGAAGTTTTTGATTCAGGAAAGCTCTTTGATTTTTGATGATGCTCACAAGATTGTGTTGTCCGTGCAGATAATTAACTCCACCTGGGTACTGATTGTCTTTCCTCTGCCTTTCCATCTCTGCATTCTGTGGATTTTCCAGTAAGACTGATTAGTTTCAGAAAGGCAGAGAAGAATTAAGACAATATGGAAAACAGTTTGAGGAGAAGGAAACAAGCAAGGAGCCTTCAGTATTGTGTTGAAAATCCTGAAATTCATGTTAGGGATGCCAGAAGAAGACATGGAGCAAACCAGAACAAGGATTTAACACAGAGGTAAAGAAATAGATTTGGGAGAGCCACAAGGCCTGGAAAGAACGTTGGATGAAGTGGAAAGCAATTAAAAAATATATTTATTTTGTATTCTAATGGAGTCTGGAAGTGAATATATCACTGTGTGTGATGGTGTGCACATATATGACCAGGAAATCGGTTTTGCTTCAAAAAAATTAAAGAATTATCATCTAATATCAGACCCAAGGGCGACAAAATAAGCTACAGTAGAAATCCAGCAGAAAATACCGTGGCTCTGAGGCAGGCCCCACTGCTTTCCTCTTCCCCCAGACTGTACAATATAGATTTTTAAAGAGCTTAAACTTCATGTCTTTTACTTTCCTGACTGCTCTGTGTGAGCTAAAAGGAACATCATCTGGACAGGTCAGTTGAGCAGGAGTGGTAATTTACAGAAACTGGTACAAATATTGGAATTATAGTTTGGGGTTTTTTTCCAAGGGAAGGAGAGGAATAGAAATGGAAAAAATGTCAGTGAAAAAAACCATGTAGGGTCCAAACTTCAGAGCTGAGGAAGTCTGCAACGGAGAATGTAGTTGAGACAGCTGTGCTGAGGCTTACCTAACCTAGGGCTGACCAAGTGACTTCCATGACGTCATTAAATGAGCTTGTTGCTCCAGTCCTTGCTCCTGACACCTATTAAATCTACAGCGTTTGAGTTTGGGGTTGTCAAGGTAGCCCTGCATGGGACACCAACAGAATCCATCTGGGGAATGAGACAGACCCTGCCCAGAGGCTCTTTGCTCTTTCCTTGGCTGCCTTTTCAGGATATTTTCTTCTCTGCATATCCTAGAATTGGTTTAGAGAACCAAAGGAATAATTTATTCTTTGTCCTATGTATGTGCTGTTTAATGCAGGGCAGCTGGTTTCAGGGCTTGGGCCTAAATTTTTTTGTCTGTGTTGTAGGAAATATCCCCCTTGATTTCAAAAGAATAGAGAGAAAACCATTTCATTCTACAATGTTTATATTAGTAAAAGGCCACATAAAGGATTCATCCATGTTTAAAATAGTCAGAAGACCTTGCAGGTATCTGGTGTCTTGTCCCAAAGGAACCCAAAGTTTCTTGCTCCACTGTAGATAACAAAGATCCTATACAATATTCCGAATTTCAAGCTACTTGCAAGCCATAGCACTTCCTGGATACAGATCCCACCTCCTTTTCTTGCAGCAGGCAATTGGAGGATCTACTAAAGGATGCCAGAACCCTCTCAATGACAGGTCCACACTGTCCTGTCAACTTCAAAGAAACTGTTCCCAGGGAGCAGACGAGTCAAGAGAGTCAGTGATGCAACCATCCCTTTAAATGAATCCAAAATGGATGGTCAAATGCAGACTCCTGACTTTTATTTTGATTACCCTCAACAAAGTTTTCTTTGGGATGTCTTGTGAATGTCTCTGAATGTCTCTTGTTTCTATTCTCAAGAGAACAGCTTCCCACTCCCTTCTGTTTCTTGCCTCCCCCAAACCGGAGCTAAGGGTGGAGCATGTGTCCCCTACCTTTCTTCCTCTGCCACCAATCCTAAATTCCCAACAGCTGTTTCCAGTGGCACATCCAGAAAGTGGATCCTGCTCCTCTGTGTGGCTGGAGAGGCAGAGATGCAGTCTTGCAACGGTCATGCTTCTTGACAAACATCAATTATTTTGAGGAAGCCTTTTAATGGAATAAAAACTGACTAGCAGCTAGGAGACTGGCTAATAAGCTGCTTCTCACTTCCACCAGGAGCCTTGAAGTGCAGGACAGAATCCAGGAAAGATTTTCTGGAAAATGAAGAGAGGCCCAATAAAGTCTCTAAGCCTGGGCAAGTCAATAAACTGTCACAGTTGCCCAGAAGGAATTGGCTTGTCTTAGATAAACTTACAAAAGGCCCTGAAAAAACAGAACTTTTTTTAATGGCAGAGATTAATTTTCTGACTTCAAAGTAGTATTAATGCAGAGTTTGGCTGAGGTTTCCTGTGCAAGCAGTTTCCCCCCAAGCAGTGATTTCAGAATCCGCCTTGTTTTAAGGCTGGCATTTGCTGCAGCTGCAGACCTGGAGTATTTTCGATCCCCTCTGAGTGCTGGAACACCATCCAACAATTAAACCGCAACCCAAAAACAATCAAACATCTGTTTGGAGGCTGCTCAGTGACTGACGTTCTCCTGCCAGCATAAACACTGGAGCTGCTGAGTGATTCCTGTCTTGTGTGTGTGTGTATGTGCTGCTTGTGTGGGTTTTTGTTCTCCCAAGCAGGAAGATTCTGTGTGTGTAAATACACTGAGGAGCATTTCCACTGCAATGTATGAACGTGCCCAGATAGTTTATTTGTGGAAGTGTTTTTGTTGACATGAGCACACGTTTGAATATCAGCTTGAGATTGGAGTGCTGGAGGTGGCTTTGGAGGAAGCACAGGAGGATGTGGACTGTGAGCCTGGGATCAGGTATGGGGTTCTGCAGTGCTGTGAGTGTTGGTGTGTGCTTATTTATAGGTATTTGTTTTTGTTCAGGGGGAAAATTGGCATTATGGCTGCATGTTTTTAGGTAGAGACAACTATTTGAAGAGTGTGCATGTGTGTATGGAGTGTACGTGTGTGTGTATATGTACAACTGTAGGACTGTGCTTTTTGATGGATTCTCCATTTGACCTTTGAGTTCTGCCATGGAGTGGACCAGCTCCAGGGGCCAGAGGAGCTGATGTCCTTCACTGCAGGCCCAGGAAGGGAGATAACAAACTGCTGGCAGCAGTTCAGATCTGGTTCAAGAGAGCAGCGAGGTCTGGCCCTGATGTGATCTCAGGCTCTCTAAATCAAACCCCCTGATTTCAAGAACTCTCTTGGTACTGTGGCAGAGAATCTGAGGATGAATTGACTCCAAGGCCTTGAGAACAGGGATGAGGTGATGAATACTGGTGTTAGGCCTGCCTGCCTAGAGGACAAATTACTCTCCTTCCTAAAAGCACTTAAAGACTCCATGCAGGTTGCTGCTTTTGTCCTTTTTTATTTATAGCCTTCAAATAACCACGAGCTGTTGATGGCCAGGGGAAAGCACCATGTGAATGGCATTCAATCCCAACAGGAACTCCCTCCCTATAAAACCAAGACCTGCTTTTGGAAAATACAATTGTTCCCACTCTGAGTCAAATGACAGCTTGTGCTACTCCTACCAGCTTTCCCCGAAGCCCCAGAGTCTCCAGGCTGCTCCCTGTCATTTGTGGTGTCCCTCTGTCCCTCACAAGCCCTGAGTCACCACAGTAGGACAGGGAGAACATCAGCACCACAAGTGACAGACTCTGGGCCACCCACTGCCTGTGCTCTGGGAGCATTCTGCTGGCTAGGACAGAGCAGCTGGAGATTTTTGCTTTAGCCCATTTCTCAAATATCCTATTGCTGAAGTATAAGAACAGGCTGTTTCAGGAAAGAAGGATTTGATGATCTTCCCACTGTGAGCCCCACAGCTTAACTTATTGTTCTGATCACCTATTCTTTTGCAGCAGTATTATTTTTCTCTTTGCCAGTTTAATCTGAGAAAGTTCACTAGGAAATAGCTTTGCCTCAGAAAGTTCTATTGCTTGGAGGGGGCAGAGCACAGAGGGCAGCAGCAAAGCACAAGGAATCAGTAGTTTTCTGTTGTGGCTGCTGCCTGGGTGCTGTAGAACACAAACCCCAATTTATCTTTGGTGAATAAAATTTTTGCATCTGTCAAATGGGGAAAGGATTTAGTGTGGTGGGAGACAGACTTGTGCAACATAATGTTTTCTACTTTGAGAGAGCTGAACTCAAAAAGCTACAGAAGAGCACTATTGCTATTACACACTGTCCTGCCTTCAGTGCATGTCTGTACATCTGGATCAGAGAAAGCAAGTGCTGACCACCACAGGACATGGAATCACAAAACTCCCAGGATTTGCCTCGACCTCTGACACCCCAGTGAGTGGCCTCCATGCTTTAGACAGAACCAAATAGACTCTTTCAAGTCTGGAACTTGAGGTTTCCCACAGTCTGGAACTGTGCCCCTGTGTGGTCCCTGCGTTGTGAAGCTCCTGCAGGTGAAGGTGTGACACTCTCAAGCCACCTCTGTAACATGTGATGGGATTCTCACCCCTCCTTTTTCCAACACAAGACTCCTCAACAGGGTATAAGATGATGATCATGACAAAAGGCCCCTCATCAACATTAGCAGCTGCTCAATTTCCAACTCTTGTTTTCCCACAAACTCCAACTCCAAAAAAATATGAAGTGCAACTTAAGGAAGCTCTCAGCTGTCTACCACTATGTTCATTTCCATAACAGATGTGAAATAAATTTTGGTCTCTTCTCTATTCCTCTCCTCTCTATTTTGTCTGTCTCTAAATTTTGAGACCTTGGAACTTTGCACTGTTCCCTTAAAATTTATTCATTATTTGTTGCAAGAGTTTTGAGTGGTATTTGAAGCTCTTTTACTTTGTGGATTAACATAGTTACCCTTCCACTAATTAGTCCAAACCTCAGAAAGCCTCAAGTTTTAACTTTTTGACTCAATATTCCGCCAACCAATAAATAATGTGAGGATGTGAAAACAAACAGTATGACAAACTTACAAAGTGTGTGATGCCTTAAAAATTAAGGAGTGGTACTGCTCAGTAAAAAAATAACAGGATAAATTCAGGAGCAATGGAATGAAACAAAGCAATAGGAAATATCAGTGCGGGAATGATGTACTTTAAGCTTGTGGAATAGTCTCCCATTGGAAAGGACAAAGAACGAGTCACTTGCACAGCTATGGACAAACTAATACATGCTAGAAATGATGTAGTTATGTGCAGAAGTTACTTTCATAAGCACAGGCTGGACTTGCAGCTCCCACAGTCACAAAAATCAAGTAGAAATTCCATGTGCTGCCAGCCCTTTGCTTCTCAACTCCCTGGTCTGTGCACACATCCTCAGCCAAACTGTTGGCATTAACCTGTCCATGCTATATAAAATTCCTCTTGTTAGTCAATAACCTGGATGAAAACTCTGACATTTCTTTTGGGAATAACTTGTGTCGTAGAGCACCTGACTACCTGCTGGAGAAAGTGCAGGTTATTCAGACCTGGAAAGGTATTTGCCCTATGCAGGCTCATCGAGGCTGAGAAAGCAGCTTCCCCTTCTGAGCGCTGGGGGAACAGGGGGTGTCAGATCCTCACATCTGCCACCCTCGTGCACAGCTGTGAGTTGTTCAGGGAGGGCCATCCCTGCTGGCCCAGCTGCCCTCCCATTCACTGTCACTCAACAAGGAACTATTTCACAGTCCTTACTGGAAACAATAGGACCTTTCAGGAATGAAATCAGATCTTGACTCTGATAGGAAAGCAGCTGGGAGACACATGAAAGCTTCTGCTCACTGACTCTTCCTTGTCTCCCAAGGTTTGGATTCAAGGAATCCCAGCCCCCAGCCCCTTCAGAGAGGCCAGTGTTGCAAAGGAGCCTCTAAATGCGCAGTACCCTGCAGGAGGATGTGCAGCAGGCTGATAAACAGCTCACACTTCGGATGGGTAGAGGAGGGGGTGGGTGTGCATGGAAACAGATCATAGAATATAAAAGGAAAGAAATAGGCCAAGAAAGAGCATTGAATTTTGCTGCTTTTTGGATCCCTAAAGATGACGCCTGCTTAAGGCTGTGAGCATCACTCTCCCATCACAGCCCTTCTTTCATTCACCAGGTACAGGTTTAGGTTTCCAGCTCCGAGCTCAGGAGCTCAGTCCCATTCATGACCCAAGGGAGGAGCTGCTGGATCCCACCCTTGACTCCTTGCATGGCCTTCTCACCACCAGCTATTTGACCTGTTTCACCCATAAATCCTATCTCTTCACACTAGAGAGCTCACAGTTCCTTACACCAGGAAAATAAATGTCCCCTGCTCAAACATTTGTTTGAAATGGGTTGGAAAACTGTATTACAGTGAGTGATTTCAATCTTTGTTCTGTCTGCTAAAGGCTTCATGCTGCCAGAAACATACAAACAGAACATTACTCCTGTTTACAGATGATACCAATCATTTTCTCCCTCAATAAGTATTGTACCTGGCATAGCGGAATTTTGAGGAATGAAAATAAATTTATTCAATAACAAAAAATGAATGGTGTTGGAATATTATTTGTTTCCATTTGTTTGGAGAAAATGAAGGCTGGATCAATAATTCACACACTTTCTGCTTTGAATGGACAATTTCACTATGACAAAAGGAATTATAGAACAAAAAAGCTTAGAGGAAATCAAGTAAAAATGTTAACAATAATTACAAGTTATATAACAGCATTTACTTATTGAGAAAAAAGGCAATCTCACTAACAGAATGTTAAGTTAGTTAAAACAAATAGAACCATTTATAAAACACCAGGGATGCAAAAGCAATCATAGAGCTAACTCTACAAAAAGCATGGATGAAATAAGAGAAACTGATAGCAACAACTATAAATTAGAGAGTATTAGAGAGTGTAGGGAATTTGTAACAAAACCAAAAGGAAACAAGGAGAGCAATGAACAGCACTTATTACCTGTAACAAGAATTGTTGTTCTGTGGGGTTTTTACAGAAAAAAATGTAGGACCTTCACTGGTCCATGATTTCTCATCATGACTTGCATGGTGGGATTTGGGCAATGGGACTTTACTGAGAGGTGTAACTGGACAGACCAAAACATTTTATTTCCAATCAAAGGCCAGAGAGGTGACATGAAAGTGAAATTCTTTGAATCTCATATAAAAGAAAAAAATCTCTTTAATTTGAGAAAACTGTTATAGACCATTTCCTTATGGCAGAGGAAAAAATATTCTTGGAAGATCCAAGCTGGTTTTTTCTTTTTTCAAAACCACAAACTTCCCAAAGTGCAGTGATTCCTAAACTTTTTAGCTTAACTCACAGAGCAAAACTGCCTTTCCCAAGAGCACAACCTCGTGCCTTGCTTGCAGTGAGCTCCTTTGGCCCTGAGTGCTGTGCTGAACAAGACATTGGTGAGGTTATAACACACCATCTTAGATTGTTTTATTGTGGAATAATACTGTGTTGTATATGTTCTGGAAGCTTTCCAAGAGTACCAGGCAAGGAAATGAAATCTTCATCCCAAGGAAAAGATCCCTTTCCAAAACTGTTAATCTTTCCTTATGACATATTTTGGAATACAAACATATCCAGAGGGGGTTCACTCGGCAATGAGCTTGTTCATGTGAGTGATCAAATTGGGGTTGTTACACTGGTACATGTGTTAACAATAATTCAGACTTTTATTCGCCCTGTTTCACCACCACAGCTGCTCTTGGTTTTCCTGATGGCCCCACCCAGGGACACTTGGAACACAAGCAGACACACGTATGTATTACAGGGAGTGATGCTTTACATGGTTATTAAATCTAGGCTTCCCTTGGCATGCAACATTACCATAACAAACTCATGACTACACAGTTTCTATCACTGTATAAATTCCATTTCTGCTGCCATCAGCAGAATTAGAAAGCAGATTTGGTTTCTACATATCATTTCTGATTAATTTTTGCATTACAGGGACTGAAGACAATTCCAGAGCGTCTGCATGGTCCAGACTCCAGCCATTTGCAGGTCTGAACCAGCACGTTCAGTGAAGCCATTTCAGGGTTCTAAAGAAATGAATGCATAAAAAAGCAAAGACAACAGAGACTGATAAGTTTAATATTAAGTGGCTTTTAAGTGATGAGTATTTTCTGAAAAAAAAATCTAAAAAATTAGATACAACACAAAGAACAAACACAGGGTGAAATTATTTGAGGTCTGGAGAAAATTGCTTTTACTAAGACAATTATGTCCAAGGAAGTTATTTAATATCTCAAAAAGAAGATTGACAGGTGGCTTAAATGGATCATGGAAGATGGAAAGATATCATCTGGCTCTTGATCTCAGGAAGAAGCAATGGCTTTAAGATGAAGCCAGAAAAATTCCAGATTGGAAATAGAATGTTTGGATTCAGCACCTCTTGCCCACAGAGATACACATTTCTCTCAAGGTGAGTGCTGAAATACAGGTGGTTACTTTCTCTAATCTTTAACCTGCGCTTTGAACCTGACAGAGTTTCCTACTGGGTGAGACCTTGGTTATAGTGAATAGTTCAGGATTCAGCACTGGACTGGTGGCTCCTGCTTGTTGTCTATCCAGGTTTTCATTCCAGCTCCTTCCCACTACCATTTCCTCAGCTGAAATCCCTGAAGAAACATGCAAGGAGGGAAATTTTGTTTTGTCTACTCAGAAAGAGAAAGCCTCAAATGGCCCTTGTTTTCTGCTTGGGAAGTCAAAGAACTGAAGCTCATCCCATGGCCAAACATCTCCTGAAGTGCTTTCTGTGGGCTCGTCACCGAATTTCTGCTCAATCCCTGCTCCTTCCCCAAGGCATGCGTCTTCAAACAAGTGAAATGCATTTGTTTGCATCCAGATAGTGCTGCCCCATCCCAAATGTCAGCAGCTCAGAAATGGAACCCAGGAATGAGGCAAGATTCCAGTGGCTGAGTCACCTCTGCTGCTCCTCCTGGGGTAACGGGGCTGCGCTGTGCGATGGTGGGAGCATTCACAGGGAGGTGGACGTGTCAAGGGGGGCCTTTTCCACTCGATTCCACAAATCCTTGGGCAGTGCCCAGACAGAAGCACAGAGCTGAGGGGAAGCTGTGATAGGAATCCTCTGTGTCTCATCTCAGCCTTTTTCCCTGTGCATTAAATAAAAGCACTGATTTAGCCCCAGATTGATGCTGCTTTGAACAGCTCCACTCTTTGTCCCTGCTTTGGAGCTCATTAGATGTTGTTTGGCCTTGGTGTAATTGCTGCTGTCTGCTGACAGGGCACTTCTGCCAACCAGATGGTTTTTATTTTGAGGCATGGCTATTTGATAAAACTGTTCTTAACTCATAAATAAAGGAGGAAGCTGTTGCAGGGGTTCTATTCTTCCCATTAGCAATTGAAATTACTGGATATAAGAAAAGGTCATGGATTGAATTTGACATTTATGTAAAAGAATCAACACAACACTCTATGCATCAGTTAAAACTTTTCTGTACTTTGGTGGGTCTTGCAGATCCCCTTAATAAGCACTAATTTCTTGCTAGATGATAAAATGGAAATATCTCATGGATCTTGGTGAAAAAATATTTGTTGGCAGCAGAAACTCTTTTTGTAATATGCAGTGTAGATACAGCTACATGAACTTGAAAAGATTTACAGGTTGAATCATTAGTGAAAACTCCACAATCTTGATATTTCTCTCATTTTTCTTGACATCTGTCTTCTTCACTGTTATTTTCTGTATTTCCTGGGTTTGTCCTATGCTGGAAACACTGGATAGTGATCTTCGATAAGATATTCATTTTTAGCTTCTGGGACCATACAACTCCATATGTGGATACTTGTGTATGCTTCATGTCTTTATCCATGACTTCATAAAGTCAACCAGAATATAAAAAAATATTTTCAAAATGACCAATATTGATTTGACAATTTGTCATTATTTAAATTTGAATGAAACAAATTCTAATTTGGCACCAGGTGATGAAACTGAAGTTTATTATTTTACATTGCATTTGCCCATCAAAAATGTTTTTGTCACCCTGTTGCCACATGGAAAACTAATCAAATGAACACTGGAAAACAATACCCCAGAAGAAATGAGGGGTGGCTCTTCCTGAAATGTTGCTACCAGCAGAGGATAAAGTTTTTTCTACCTACACCCAAGTTTCTTTTTGCTCTAAGCCTTTTCGAAATGCTGCCTGACAAACTGACAGGTAAAAAGAACCTTAGGCAGTGGCTGGCTCTGCATTCAAACAGGGAGTGTTAAAAGCTCCCTAGCAGCTGGCTGTGGCAGTAGGAACTCTGAGAATACCACTAATTTTCCTTTTATTCCCTCAGCCCAGAAATAAAAGACATTTTAAACCAGAACCTGGACTCTTTGCTGATGACTGAGTCCCTGACAGTTCAGGAAGGCACTTTAGAAATTTTAATTTCCAATAAAACTAATATTCTAAATAAACAGGAAAGGAAACATGCCATGAAAGACAAAAAGAACTTCTTCAAACACCTTAAAACCCAGGCTTTTGGATGTGCATGAAACCTAAACTCCCAAATGCAGCCGCCTACTCTTCCTTTGCAACAAGGAGAAGCACCAAGCTGAGCAGTATTTGCAGGCCTTAATAATAAACATCAGTCCAGGCCATTTCCAAGTGTGTGAAACAGCAGTTGGTCAGTGAGTAAGCTGGTGATGGAAACCAGAGGATGGATCCACAGGGATAATGTGGAGGTGTTTAGCAGTGATAGAGGCTGTTGCTCTTCCTGGAGGGAAAGGTTTCAGGTGTCAGTGAGTCCCTGAGCATGTGAGCTTCCCATTCCTCCCCACGTGGCCAGGAGCAGCACAAGGACAATGCCATGGACACAGCAGGTATTTCCTCAGGCTTTCCAAGAGCTTAGAAAATGCTGGAAGAAGTTGGGATTGTGTCGTGTGTAAATAAATAACGGTGAGAGTCAGACATACCCTGGCTGGTTTATACATCGCACAAATAAAATTGTACATCCAGCACAGGTTAAGGAAGGTGATGCCCTAAATTCTGAAAAAAACCCAAGAAAAAGTCATCCAGTGTAACCTGGAGGAGTCAGGATACCTACTGGGTGCCCAGAAAGGTGCATTACCCCTGGGTTTTCTGCAAATATTTACTCATTATTCTAAGGGAATGTTATTTCACCAGAACCTCATTACACAATGTACAGTAGAGCCTGTGGAGCCACAAATGACACTTGATGTCACTTGGTTTATTCCAACTATGGTCTTCTCCAAATAGAAATGAATTATGCACTTGACTGGTTGGCTGTGCATTTTCCTTAAGTCATCTTACAGAAAATAATTCCAAGATGAGAGAAAATGAAAACTAATTAGACTTATGAATGATAATTGCTTTGGCAAAGGTGAAAGCTTATTGCCACAGACAGTGAGGAGGCAAAGACCCTGGAGTAGCCAACAGGGCAGATTTTACATTTTTGCTTCACAAGACACAGGACTTTCCTAGGAGACTACCAGCAGTGGCATTCCAACCAGACATCTTATTGACAGCAGTCCTATTATAAATAGATTTGGATTTCTAAAAACTATTCTTCCACAAATTAAGTAATTTAACTTAAACCAAAGCAAAAAATAGACAAAAAATGTTTGCAAATGTTTTTTGCTTGGAAAAAAAGTACCCCTGAGGTTTCACAAAACTCCAAATATTCCCCAAATGGTGTAATTATTGCAATGAATTGTCTGTGGAATAAGCAGCTGCTCAGTAGGAATTAGTGAAGCACAGCATGGTGCAAAAGGTGGTTTCAAGTATGACTGAAACTTCCTGATGCCACCTTGGGGAGGTTTTGTAGGTGCCCAGGAGTGTTCCATGGCAGTGCCAAGCTGCTGTCCAGGCAGGTGACACATCCCTGTGTGCTGCAGGTCCTTGGGGACGGTCAAGCCATGGGAGGCAGGATACAGGATACACTGGCAGACACAGGGGCTGACAAATCCCAAGGAAAGTTAACCAACAGCAACAGGACCTTTTCCTACTACACACCTGAACGTGGTAAGACAGCTTTGCACAAAGAACTATCAAATGAAATGGGTTGATCATAGGAAAATTCAGGTTTAGGATAAGGATGATCAGCTCCTGACTATCAAATCTTTTAGGCTATATAAGAACCATGCAGACAGTGTGATGGGCACAGTACTCTCACAATGCTCTGCACTCCCCCCTCATACTAGTCAATGCTTCAGTCCTACCATTCCCAAAGGCCACCCAAAAATCTATCAGCCCAACATCAGTATTTTCTACCTATGAATCAGAACTGCAAAACGACAAGTGACAAATGACCAGCTCTAGAATGGAATCTGATGAAAGGATCTACCCTCCTTGCCCAGTTTCCTATTCATCAAACATCTTCCTAATTAATTCTGACTTCAGTGTAAATCTCCAGTCTGTGCTTTGCAGAAATTCAGAGCAGATGATGATAAACTGGTCCTGTAGGTACTGATCTATAAATCTGAGTTTCAGAGCCACATTTGGCAAGGGACTAATTAATGGGCAGGGGGTAAACTATGCCAGTCTGCAATGTCTGAGTACTGCAACAGCCCAGGGACAGAGGCACAACCACCCCTTCCCGTGAAGAAATTCTGAATATTAGCCTGAAGTCAGGAGCAGAGTTTGATGAGTGAGATGGAAGCAAGTTCATTTGAAGTCCTTCCAGAATGATCTACACAAAGCATGTAGCCTGTCTAACAACATCTGAAGAGCTACAAAAACAGTCAATAGCTGCAACAGCTCCGAGACAGGAGTCCCACTGAGTCTGGACAAAATCATTACAAATGAGGAGAGCCATGTTTGTGGAGAGGAAAGGATGGAATTCATTAGAAGAGCAGTGACAGTTCATATTCCTGACAACAAGGAACCAGCAGAATGGGGGTTTTGTTTGCTCCTTTGTTTATTAGAAAGATCTTACTGCAAAACAAACACTGAAAATTGAAAAATGGTTTACAGTGATGAACTCTGGTAAATCCAACCTCTTTTACAAGGGAATACCAAAGCAGATTTTAAACATTTGGCAGCTTCTCAGGAGCCAGAGGAAGATTAACTATGTGAGTGAAAAGTCAGGCTGAGAAATCAAAAACAGCTTTTCACAATGAAGGAAAGCCAAGAAGGAACAGAATCTAAAAAGCATTTGGAAAGAAATGGTAAGATCATCACACTCTTAGGAAACAGATCATTGAAGCAAGAGGAATTTGAATTCCTTTTGGAAGTGTGCAGGTATTTTTTAAAGTAAGACTTAGGCTGTCTAATGGCACAGAAACAGAAACAATCACAGGTGTAGTGGTCCTCCCAGGAGTGCTGTGGCTGGTGCTATGCACAGACAGCACAGAGACATGGGGTAGTTTTCATAAAAGTCACCAAAATGGAATGCCTGGCACTCCCAGATTCCCTGCTGGACTTGGCAGATCTCTGCTGAAGCTCCAAATGCTCTCCCTAGCTGGGCTGTGTTGTGCTCATGAGACCTGGGGGTAGGAAAGGCTTCCTTCTGGGTGCAACAAAACACAAAATTCATTGCCACTTGATGTTATTAAAGAACAGCATGAAAAGTTTGGGTTTCCAGCTCAGTATTCAATTCCAAATACAACAAACATATTCCACTTCCTACATTCCCATGGAAATTCCAAAGCCTACAGACTCTTCACTCATTTTTAAACATTCGTGTTTGATGTTTAAAAGCTTTGCCGTCCCTTTCAGGGGTGGGTGATCCCTGCATACCTCTCTCACTCTTTCCTAGAGGAGTTGGGATTTGTAAGTGGAGCTCACAAAACACTCAGTGCTTTTAGATCTGAATGGCTGCAGACACTAAACCACATCACTGTGTCCCTAGGCCCATGTGGTGTAATAGCTCAGAGAGTCCCAAAGATAAACAAAGGTTCCCAGGAAAACCTCCAACTTGCTGTATTCCTTTTAAGGAATTTTAGATTTTCCAGCGCAGTTAGACGAGGCATTACACACATTTCAGACAGACTTCTTCACATGGTGAAGAAAAAAGAGAGAGAAGGGAAGGAGAGCCAAAACCTCTCTGACTTTTCTCTGGCTGATCTCAACCATAGGAATTCCCCAATCATGAAAATGCTCGGCTCTAGCTAAGGAAATGCTGTTGATTAGGGAAAAACGTTCCAGATGTTAAGCGAAAGCAATTTCAAGGGGAAGGGAAAGTGGAAGAGGGAGGAGGGGTGTCAGGTGACCCCACCCTCGCAGGGAGCACAGCAGGGCCTAGTACCCTCTTGGGGCTGGGGAGCAGCCAAGTGGGAGAAGGTCTCACACACTCCCCCCAGTCTGTTCTTCCCCCTCTGGGCAGCAATTACAGTTCCACTTTAACCCCATCCATTCTTTAGATCCTTTCTGATTTGCATTATTAGGTGAACACATAAATAAATCAGAACTAAAGTTATATAGGAAGAAACAGAAGGACTAAATTTTCTTCGCAATTCCCACACAATTTCTTCCACACACCCTTACTAGCACTGTGTCCCTGACAGATCCAGAGGTATCTCCAAAGGTGTGGATAGAGTTAAAAGAGCAAGAGAAGACACTGCAGTCAGAGTGAAGACAAATGTCTTAGCTCTTTGTAAAGTTAGTTAATGTGACTTAACTCTTTGTGTGCTTAGGAAAACAGCCAAAGCAAAGCAGCTGCTCATTTCTCTGGGGTGAGCTACCAGGGCTCGCTGAGAACTCCTTGAGTCCTCATGCCTGTACTTTACTGCCTATCAGAGTAATGCTGCTCCAATCAGATGTTTAGGGAAAAGGAAGACAAACGCAAATAATTAAATCACTCATCAGTCCCGAGGGCCTTCCTGGGACAGCAGTGGCTGGGACAGGGATAACTGAGGTTCACTGCAGCCCTGCATGGGCAGAGTCTGTTCCTGTTTTCTAGAAAGTTAAAGGAAACTTATGAAATCAAGCTCAGGAGTGGCAATGGCTCGTTCTCATGATGAGACTGAAGACTAAAAACAATATATTGAGAGTGTCATTCTATTGGAACTTCCAAATTTTAATGCAGGACTTAGCCACAGGATTTTTCAGAAATATAATCTGCACCTGTCACGTAAGGCTAAAAGCAGGCCATTGAAAGATGCCCACTGAGAATCCTGGGAAAGGCTTTGCAGTCCTTGCAGAGGAACTGTCCAGAACTGAGCTCAACAGCTCCCTGGAGAACTTCCTGCAGGGAGGCAGAACGAGCTGGCAGAGGACGTGGACAGGATGACCTAATAGGTTTTTTCCATCTCTGATGTCTGTGATTACATAATTCCCTCTTGATATGGGACCAGAGGAGTTGACAGTTACATCTGCAGCTTCTTTCAAAAAGTTACTGACTCTACCCATGGAACAGATCAAAAATTTAAGGGGAAAACGTCATAGGAGTATTAAGAATTGAGGGTGTGTATCAAATTTGGGTTAATAATACTTCTTAAAAGTCATAAATGGGAAAGAAGATGCAATGAAAGCAAAGATTGGTCTTGGTTTAAAAGCCCAGTGAAGATGAGACCAGATGATATTAAGCAGAAAGATGCTTATTATGTAAAGTTTAGCACTGCTACAAAGCCATGAATAAAGGGTTTGAAATTTTGTGTTTTCTTCAGCATATAAAAGAAAATGTCTCTTTCCGAAGCAGAATTCACATCCAAAACTTCAGAACCTTTCTGCTCCTGCAGGTGTCCTTGTGTAACGTATTTTCTAAAGCATTTTTAAAATGAAAAATAGTAAAAACTAATGGTGCTTTCTTGGCTATGGAAATCAGAGCAGTTATGAAAAGCAATAAAGCAGCCTTTCTCTTCTAGCTGCCAACAACTCCAGAAACATGTTTGCTGGAACTCTGACCCCTTACATAGAAAACATTAAAACAACTGCAACTTGATACAATTAACTGGTATTAGATTCAAAGTTTGTGAGGCCAACTGGCTTTTGTGATATATTTCTTGGTACTTACATACTAATGGAAAAACTCCAAACTTTTGAAAAATATATTCCAGATAGGCTGACTGTTAACTTATTTTTTAAAAGCAAATGCTTTAGCAGCTGCTCGTCCTGTCTGCAAAGAAGGAAAAGCAGAGACACAGAATTTCTACTGCTGTACACCCAAGGAGCTTTTCTATCTCGTTCAGCCCTCCCTCAGAATCCACTAACAATGGCAATATTTGAGGTGTTGTGGATAAAGCTTTCACTGCACTTTCAGAATGCCAGTATCAGGATTGTAACATTTCCCAATCCTTCCCTTCCTTCCCTGGCTTAATATTGAAAGAGGTAAATAAATCTCAATCTAAATCACTGAATGGGTTGGGTTGAAAGGAACCTTAAGGGTCATCTCATTCCACCCCCTGCCATGGGCAGGGACACCTTCCACTGTCCCAGGCTGCTCCAAGCCCCATCCAGCCTGGCCTTGGGCACTGCCAGGGATCCAGGGGCAGCCACAGCTTCTCTGGGCACCCTGTGCCAGGGCCTGCCCACCCTTGCAGGGAACAATTCCTTCCCAATATCCAATCTAAACCTACTCTCTATCCGTGTGAAGCCATTCCCCCTCACCCTGTCACTACATGCTCTTGTAGATCAATCAATCAATCAATCAATCAGAAAGCCTTCAGCTCTGGCCTTTCTCTGTGATCCTCTCGCCTGTGTGACAGGACAAGGGGGACATGGTCAGAGTGGCAACTGTGGCAGGATGATGATATCACAGAACTGGAGACAGTCCTAGAACTGTAACTGCTCTGCATTCCTTCCACCTGTGTTAGGAAACAAGAAATAGTGCACCAGCTCTGAAAGAAATATTTTTAAGATACTGCATAGAAAAAAAAATCCTACAGTGCAGAACAATCAGTTTGCAACCCCGAAATCTCTTCCTATGCAAATCTTTAGTGAGACTTTAAAAGCTGCAGCTTTCGGTGCTGGTTCTGAATTATGAACAGAAAAGGCATTTTTTATGGAACCTGTGAATCTGTAGGGTGCCAAGTGAAACAATCCAACATCTCCTGAAACTCAGCTTTTCCTGCCTGTATTACGTGGTTCTTTGCTTCACTCTGTGCATGTAAAAAGGAGCAGAACACAGGGGATTTACTGTGCCCCTTATGGAAAATACCTGCCAGCTGCTCTATTTTGGGTGTGATTTATCCAGAGGAAAGTCCTGTTAAATATCTGTACACCATGTACAGGATAGAACTTGACCTACCATATAGTCTGGAGAGAAATCCCAAAGTTCACATTGTTTGTTCTCTGGTATTTTTACAGATAACAGTAATTTAACTTTTTTAATCTGCTTCTAATTGCAGGGTTGTTGTTTCCTTTGTTTGCCTGAGTGTTTGTTCATTTATTTGTGGGTTTTTTAAAGAGTGTAAAAGCTCCTATAACTGGAAAGCAGATAGAGAAAAAGAAATAAGGATGCCCCATGATCAGATAGAAACATTTCAAACCCTTAGAGAAGTCAAACTGAATGGAATTCATGAACAAATTACTCCAGCTCTTCGAGTAATCGATTCCAATCACTATTAATAATATAACTTTTCCTTCAAAGAATTACTTTCACCTTATAAAGTCAAAGCTTGAAACCTCCTTAATCTTTAATAGAGCCTGCAACAATTACTACAGGCAGAGAGGACCCACAAATTGGAAGCCCCAAGTGATTCTCTCCTTCTCCAACCAACTCTTCTGATGATCATAAATAACAGTAAAATTACCATAAAAATTAATAGTACTACAGTTAAAGAAAATCATTATGTAAAGGTTTATGAATTTTGCAGCCATTAATAGACATAAGTTAATGAGCCATAGGCCTTCCAGAATATGATATCAGATATTTTTCCACCAATGAAACTTTCAGAGTTCCAAATCCTTCAGAGGTCACCAACTTCAAAAATGGAACAGAAAGTTACTGTTTAATACTAATGTGAGTAAAAATGGAACAGAAGTATTAGAGCAAGTATCATCCATGGCAATTTGAAGAGTCTAAAAGAACAAGGTCAGGAAATCTACTGTGTCAACAGCTTGGAATGAAGAAAGAAAAAACTAAAATATCCAAGATGAATAAGATGCATTTTGAACACTGTGCATATTAAATTCACTTGTACACATCATCATTTTATTGTTGAAAAACTCTTGGCAATTAAAAGATTTTGATTCTAGAAGGGAAAGCCTCAAGACTGTTCTACATGAGATATGAGATATTATAAGAAAGGCATTAAAATAATGATAAATTTGTGTGAGATTCATATTAAATGCAGGTGGTAAGAATCATACACAAGTAAACATAAAATGGTTTATATGTCCTACTTATCTTATTACACTTTGTATTACAATTACAAAAAATCAGATACCACATCTTAAACATACTTACACATTCAAATTTTACATGTGCATTTTTTATGGTAAAACACAAAAGATAAAAACGGCTTCACTTTAAAGTGGAGGAAAAAAAAAAACAACCCACCAAAAAACCCACCCCACATGTCCCAAGAGTCAAGTTAAAGATTCAGAAGTCAGGGCTAGGAGGGAAAAGGAAGATAAATAATTTAGCACTAAGCATAACTAAAGCCTGTCAGTCTGCCAGCTTTAAGAGAAATAAAAAGGTTTGCAAGGATCCTGAGAGTTTTTACAGAACCTCTGGGGGTTTGAAAAAATAAATCCAGAACAAGAAAAGAGTTTTGAAGTATTCTGCATAAACAGATTCTAAAGACACTGATTAGACTGTGAGAATAATGGTAGGGAAAGATTCCTTTAGTTGGCAATCAGGTTGTTCCCTGGGGTTTGCCCTCCTGCACCATCACCGGCTGCTCCATCCGTGGATTCTCCAGCTGCGGCGCCATCGGGAGCTGGGAATGATGAGCTTCCAGGAGACCAAACACTCCAGCATCACAAACAACAGGGATGAGCCCAGGTGTGGCACCAAATGCACAGGCACTGCACAACAGACACACAGTTACTCCTCTGCAGTGAAACACCTGCTCAAACTCCAGCTCTGAGTGTTCCTGAGTTGAGTCATTCCTGTGTTTTGGAGTGGCCATGGTTCAACCAAGACAGTGAAGGAAAAAAAACCTCAATAAGCCTTGGCCACTCACTCTTTTATGGGAGGTGGCAGTGCAAGGGATGAAAGGGGAAACTTCACATTATTCCCTTCGACTTTAATTTTTTCTTCTCTTGTTGTTTTTTGGTTTTTTCCCAAGAAGAATCTACAGCGAGGTCCTTTGAATTGCATAAAACCAGGAGTTAAACTGCAAAACCAGTATGTAAAAATGTGAATTCCATATCATGCTCATGTTTTACTTCAAATGGAGATGTAACCTTGTACTTCACTGCTCAGACAATGTTAACTGTAGGAGAATCACCGAAAGGAACCAAGTTCGTTTAAGACATAAAGCAATTTTGAATTGCATTGATTACAGTGATCAGTCTATCACTTTAATGTCATCTCAGCTGACATTTATTAAAAAGACATACATGTGACAACCCATTGATCCTTAACACTGCAGCTGAGATAAAAAGTCTATTTGCAAAGGAAAATTACTTCTTTAATTAGAAATGGAGTATCATTTTCTCTTTTCTTTGTTAGAACCTCAGCAGCCACGGATCCAATACAGCACAGGAGGGGCTGCAGAACCTGGCATCTGCTTTGACTTAAGAGTCTTTATAGTTAATCATTCAAGGTTTTGCAAATGAGCACTGAAGATGGGAAGGAAACAGGTTTATTCCACCTGTATTTGGGCATTCCAACCCAGTGTTTCTTGGGAAGGGTCTCAGATGGAGTAAAGCAGCAAACAAATTCATTACAAGGTTTTAATGAGTTAACTGTGCTTAGACATTACACCTCTCCTAATGACCAACTATTTGATGAAAAACAATCCAGCCAAGGAATGTGCTGTAGAAATGACCAAATATTGTCAGTCATTTCATGTATATGAAAAAATAAATCTCAGTGTACCAGAAGATACTCCACAAGCAGAAAAAATGATAAATGTGTCTGATACACTGTGAATGAAATGCTGCTCTAGAAATTCCAGGAGCATTCCTTGCTGGTGAACAGAATTTTGGAGCCAAGTTATTTAGTCTGTGGACCTATGAAATCCTATTTTTAACATTGTTTTCTCTTTGTACAAATCCAAAATTACAGATTTGGACAATGTTACATTTCATATAGTGCCACTTTTAGTTCTAGGGTTGGTCAGTCTGATTCTCTTTAGAGAATTGTCTTATTTTTATAAATTATATTAATGATTTCCCATCTCTCAGAAATGCAGGGGAACCTCCACATTCTACAAATGTAGATTCCACGCCTTCCACTCTTCTGTCAGTTGTATTTTATACTCTACTTGAAAAGCATGTAATTCAACAGATTCAACAGTTTAATTTTTATAAGTTTACAGCATGAAAATCACAATCTAATATTGAGGTGGACTAGACAAGTAAATCTCCACGTTCTTGTATTTGTAGACTTTTTATATCAAGTGACATTAATTCTGGATAAACAACTCATATTCCATTTTCTCCAGTAATTAAAATCAGAAAAAAAACAATGCACTGCTTATTTCTTAGCTGAACATAGAGTCTATATGGCAAAAAATGTCCAGACTGAATGATTATTTACAACAAAAGTCTTCAGATTCTTCAGATTCTTTTGTACAGTATGTAACCATTCAGACTTACTTAAATTGCTGCCTACAAATAAACTAACAGTAACTTCTCATCTAGTCATAAAAATAAATTAATTGGATTGCTATTAGATATTTAATTGCCTTCTCAATGTTGGTACAGTATCTGCCTATAAAACTTCAGATAATATTGCCTTACTTCATCTGAGTAAACTATCAATTCCCTTACAACAATAGACAAAAATCTGCATTCCTCTTTTAACTTTCCCCTGGGTACAGATTAAAACTTTCAGGTGGCAGATCTTTATTTTGCTATAAGCTCTCCAAATACCTTAGAAGTATGAAAAAGTTTCTGTTCAGGAGAGTGGAATGACTTGAGTCAAGCGATTTTTATACCCTTAGTTTATAAAAGATAAATTATTCCTTGAAGCCTGGGACCATACAACAGAACAAGAGACACCAAGAGCTTCAGTGCTCTAAACACAGGACACAGTTGTGTACAGAAGGAATGTGTAAAGTTTTGTACAGAAAGAATGACTTACATGAAAAAATTAATGGATGGAATTCATACCTGCTCCAATTCCAGAGCCTTGTGTGGGATGATGCTAATATAATCTAATAATATCAGGATCAAAGATGAGTGGAATAAAACTTCCAATTTTAGATGCTCTTTATCTGCAGGTGTGAATGTATAATGAATTCTCACCACTGGCTCCTATTATAAATCCAATGATTTTGTACTCTGTGACAGCAGTTTCTACAATTTTCTTTTGGCACAACCTGCTTGGAAGATACGACAAACCCGCGGGGTGCCAAAATGCTTCTCTAAATGATCTACTTTGCAAGACAGCTTCCAAGTGTGACCCTGATGAATCTTATCAAACTCTTGGAATAGAATAAACATGAAGGAAAGAACCCACGTATCATTTACTTAAGTGGGTATTTAGTTGTTTTTTTTACATCCTACTGCGCAGCCATGCCAAAGGATTCATCCCAGCATTTGGAGCATTTTAAACCCAGGTTAAGTAGAAAACCATTACTGGGTAGGATAGAATTGCACTGTGGCTATTTTTGAATCCTGCTGCCTCAGACAAGTGCAATGAATCAGTTGATGTCACCTCAATTACCGTGTTAGCTCTAATCAACGGAACTGCTCTTCCCATCCATTTTGTGTAGGGAACTCTCTGAATTAGGTAGCAGATTTTCCAGTGGACACCCTCTGGCAGATTACAAGGGTCAGGATTTGACAGAGTAAGGCTGGATGGCTCTATTTTAATTGAATATCAGATAATTTTAATGGTGCAGGAGGCATTTCATTGCCATTCACAGTGACAGTTCAGCGTAATTGGGGAGAAGCATTTATGTGCAAAACCAACGCAAATGTGAGGAGGGGAACATTACATATCTGCCAAAATACTGCTTGGAATTAAGGTAGATTCCAGTTTGCAATACAGATTTCCAAAGGCTTCTCATTTTTTCATCTTAGTATGCCATGCCCTGCTGCAAACACCAAGGACTGGACAGTGAGGACCAGCAGAGTGCACTGAGAGGGTTCCTGAGTACACAGGTACAGGGAAAAGTGAGTGTGAAGAGAATGAACTGGGGTTGTTCTCTCCTCCACTCTTGATCTAGGAACCCTTCCATATGCTGTGTTCTATTTATTATTTCTGCATTGCATCAGGGGGGAAATATTCACACTGAGCCACGGGGATTAAAGACTGAAGCTCTAGAGAAGTCGGATCACATCCGTCATATCCAGCTGTTTTCAATTCCAACACCTCACACCTGCTTTTATTTATTATTCCTGGGCTAGACAAGACAGGGCTCATTTTTCAGTCTTTACAAGCTTTCCTAGAAAAGACACAAATCAATGTATTCCTTCCCCTTTTGCCTCTTCGAGAGAACATTAAAGCAAACTTCTGGCACAGTGAGGACCTGACCTACAGGAGCCACTCACATCCCGAGGCTGGACAGCTCCCTCTCCTCTCCCAGCATGGGGACAATGGCCCAAAATGGAACAGAAACAACATCAACTACAGAAATCTGTGACAGCACAGACTCTTAACCCCACTTACTCCCACAGATTTCAACTGCCCTGTCTTCATCTTACGTTGGAGATGGACTCAAGAGGTTTGGGTGGTGGTGAATGAACAAACTGATTCATGGAATACTTTAAGCAACGGGTTCCCCACTTTTACTCATTTCCAGCTTCCATTCCAGCAGCCTGTTTGCTGGCAATCCGTCTGAGTTGCTTGCCTGTTCTTTATCTGGAGATCACACTGCCTGAGCATTTGATTGTGCTTTTTATCAAGTACTTTTTCCAGATGGGGACTCACAAGTCATTCCTTTTACAACCCTCTCTCATGTCACAGGCTACTCTTACATTAGGATCTTTCTAATTAACTGTTCAACAGTAAAAATCCAGACACATTTAAAATGCAAGCCAAATGTCCCAGGCCTCCTTGTCCTTACTGCACAAACACTTTCCCAAATGCAGTTGCTCCTCTCACACATCTGGCACACCAGGTTATTACTTGATGGAGCAAACTTTTGTCTTGATTGCAATTCATCCACCTCATTTTTTGAATCAGCCAAATGCATAGGAAACCTTCCCACACCAAAGAAACAGGCCTTTAAGTTCTTAAAACATTTGAAATTCTTGCATGAAATTTAGCACTGAAACACAAAGTATTATCATCTGTAATGAAATGTGTTAGGACATGGTGAATACACTTGCTTTAAAAGGCAACCCTGCCACATTACTCATTAAAAAATCAAGGATACTCCATAACAAGAACAACTGTCAGTCTGAATTCAAAACCAAACTGATTCCCTAGAATTTGGACAGCCTGTAATAAAACATACCTATAGCTGCCATAACACTGATGTACTGTAAATCTACCCAGTTTTGGGAAGAGCAATACACACTTACCAGACAGACATCAAGGCAATTGCCCATGATACAATGTTAAAAAAAAAATAGCTTGTACGTTTTGCAGTAGCATCAAGTCTCTATTCAAGTGTAAAAAAATTAATTGACTCCATCTGTATTGGCCTAATGACTGATTAAATGACTAATCACGGAAGTCTTAATTAAAATCATTTTTCTGTACAGAAGAGGATGGAGGGAGGAAGGCAATCATTAATGTGTTCTAATGTATGTCAGATTCCATTTGTGCCTTTTCCTAACAGCCACCAAATGAGTAATTACACACAAGGTCATTCTGTAAACTTTGTGCTCACATGCACTGATTGGATCTGGGTTCTGCACGGGGCTGCTTCTTCCCCATCACAGAGCAGGTAATTAATAGTGTTCAGCATAAATAATGAAGGAAGCTGACATTTCCTCTTCCATCACCAGCCAGCCCAGATTCACACACAACTTTCATACACTGCTGGTGAAGTCCCACACCTCACACACTCCATCAAGCACATCCTCCTCAGCCATTCAATATTCTTCATGCATTGACAGGGATCCCCATCACACAGTGAAACTCCAGGAATTTTTCCTGCATGAATAAAATGAACATGCAATTAAAAGAATCCTTCTCAAGTAAAGCAGGATGGCAGTAGGAAACTTATTTTAAGTTTTATTTGCCAGCCACCTGACGACCTGATGAATAGTGACCCTTGCTATGGAAAAATAACAAGTGGCTTCCACCTCAACAGCTGAGAAGAATCTATTTAAAACAATGTATTAAAATGTGTAATGGAATAAAAAAGTGCATCTTGAGATTGAATAAACCAACTTTCCACTGGCATGTAACCCTTACACAGCACCTACACTTTTTGATGAAACATTGCATATAAAATATTAAAGTCCAAAGTACAAATTGTAACACAAAATATTTTGTTTGCTGAATGCTGTCCTGAAATTCTAGAAATTGTTCCTTGCAACCACAGCAAATCTTCACGTCACCAGCTGCAACAATTTTCCATATCCCAGATGACAATACATCATAATGTATAAAAGAAGGGGTTTTATAAAACTAAAATAAAATGTTTTAATGGGAAAAAAAGAAGTTTTCACAGCCCTGTCACTATCATCAACAAATGTCCAATTCTACAACTTTACTTTCCTTCAAAATCCTGAATTCAAATGTGCAGCACTGGTGTGAGGCACAGCTGCAGAATTAGGGGCCAAGTTACCTCCAGTTCTTCTAAAGTAACTGAACCAACTTTTAATTCTGACTAAATTTCTTCAATTACCGTTTTTCCGAACCAGAAGTATTCTGACCCACAATCCTGATGAGGAAGATCTCTGCAGAGCCACTGGAAATGAACATCCTCCTGTGAACAGACAATGTGCTGCTTTAGAGTACCCAGCTGACTAAAAACACGGCTCAGAATATGGAGGGAGAAGCTAAAGGGACAAAAAATATGAAAAGAATCTTAAGTCATTACAGGACTCTATAATGTCCAATTACACGTCTGGCATGATTAAGCACTACCCTGTCTAAACCATTCAAAATCATTGAAGTCACAAGAACAATGTAAGTAAAGCTACATCAAGCAGCTTCATCCAGATTTCAAGAAAATACGATTTTCAACGACTCTGAATTAATTATAACACAATCTTGACCCTACTTACCACATAACAGAAGAAAACAAAAATATGTGACAACAAATCTCTGCTTGCAATAACTGTCAGTGTCACATATGAAAGAAGTTCATTTTACTAATAAAGGAAATAGAATTGAGTGATAGATTTAAAATTAAATTCAGCTCTTCTATAAATGTCAATCAGAGTGTTAAGGTGGCTCTCAAGGCTTAAAACCAGCACTGAGACTCAAACGTGCCACTCTCTGGGCTTCTAAGGAATTAATGAAGCTCAGTTTCATCTTCCTTTGAAGACACATACATTTAAAACAACCACAAAATCCATCACCACCACACCAGAACACTCCAAAATAAACAACATACAGATGGCACAGTAAATCTTTCAAAACCTGAAGATATTTTTATGGAATAATTCAACACAATCTGCACTACTTTGCTAATGCAAATGAAAACTTGCACAACTACCTAAATTACAGGGTGGTGTGCCATTCTTAATCTTCTCAGAAATGTAGGAGTTCCTGTTTCAATCATTTCTATTGTTTGAAATACACCCGGTGATAATGGAGTGGCTGCCACTGCAGGCAGAGAGCGACTTCTGGGTGAAGCTAATTAATAACTCAGTTCTTGCTGCTGGTTGGAAGGAATCAGTAGACAGAGGGGAGGATCGAGGTGTGAGAGAGCTGAGAGGACACTGCGTGCCCTGTCCGAAATTCAGCACTGTGCTCTTTCGGCATGCATTGATTATTTAGTTTATTCCTGGTCTTTAATGGTGTAAAATATTTAAAAGTCAGGCATTTCAAGTGTTGCACTTTAGGGACCTCTCAGGTAGATCCCCTGAGCACACAAGGACAGACCCTTCACATCACAGTAGGAAAGGCCATCTGAGCTGGATGAACAACATCCTTTATACTTCTTTGCATTTCTTCAAGTATTAAGAAGTAGTAAGAAATCTCATGT
Source organism: Corvus moneduloides (assembly GCF_009650955.1). Classification (NCBI taxonomy): domain Eukaryota; kingdom Metazoa; phylum Chordata; class Aves; order Passeriformes; family Corvidae; genus Corvus; species Corvus moneduloides. The sequence continues at coordinate 2,685,061 of NC_045497.1, forward strand.
CCAAAGACAGACCACAGACAATGATGGTGTCTTGAGAAGGCACCTCCAGCTATTCTAGATCCATAAATATGGGAATGTGCAACTCTTTAAGCCACTTCATTGGATAAAGCAAATGGGTTCAGACTAAAGGGTTTGAATGCATCCAAGTGATGCCATTTAAGGAAAAAAACCCCAACAGTCTACACTAAATTACCCGGTCACAAGGCAAAAATGAGGGACACAGTTGCTGCTTGTGGTAGATGAAGCTTTTTTGAATGTGCTTTAAATAGTTCATGGAATCATGGAACCTCAGAATGGTTTGGGTTGGAAGGGATCTTAAAGCCCATCCAGTTCCATCCCCTGCCATCAGCAGGGATTCCTTTCACTATTCCAGATTCCACACCTCTGATTTCTGTGATTTGCCAGTGCACATTGTCCCTTCTCTTGTGACCTAAACATGACTTCTCATGCTGGTTGAAGGTGAGAAAACATCTTGCCTGCTACAGAGAAACTATTGCACACCAGTGGGACCAGCCTGATTAGACACTGGGACCACCATGTCTGTACTGGGACCACTGTCTGCTCATGGCAGCCAGTCCCATTATCATTATTTGATGCTTTGCTGTTGGCTGAACTAGTGGCAAAGGTGGAGAATGTCATCAGGGCAGATCTGCTCAGGTATTTTAAGAGCCTGTAATCTACAGCAGAGAAATTAAAGCAAACACTGAAAAACTTACCAGTAGCAGGCTGGACTAGAAGTCACTTTCATCACAACCCAAATAATGGGAAAGGTAAACAATACCTTTCTCTGAACTGCTGCAACTTCCATCCATGTCAGAGGATTTCTATCTCCCTGCTCATTTTTTCAGCTAAGAAATGCAAATGAGCTCTGCCCTATTCTTCTGTTTGTTTTGTACAGTGAGCACAATTTCTGCCTGAACGTCCAACTGTATTTCCATCCTCTTTGTGTCACACAAACCTCATTTACCAGTCATTCTTCTCCACATGAAGAGATCTATAATGAAGAGTCTTTCTGTCATTGCCCTGCTCCTCTGAGTCAGGAATTTTCATTTCCCCCTAATACTTGCTGCTGTAGCTGCAATTTCATTTACTGTCATACCACAGCCTTAATGTGAGCACATCTGTGGCTGGAGCATGGAAAAGATTCAGGATTGCTCTCTGAGCTGCCTATCGATTAAACGGTTACAAGAAACCAGAGGGTTTATTTACCATGCTCTCACATGGTACTTATAAAAAGGAAGGTTTATTCACTGTACTTGAAATGACAGTTTACTCTTCCAGTTACTTAATTCTCCCCCATCGAGCAGAAAAATGTAACACTGGTATTGTTTTCAACCAGCAAAATGCACTGAAAATCTATAGCTCGGGTTAACTTCTGATCCATTAACGCCACAAAGGCTCATTATATACTTTCCACACCAAATTCCATCCTAAATTTTCAGTAAAGTCAAACTAGTGGGTTTTGGTGGTGGTTTGGTTTGTTTTTTTCTGGAGAGCAGGGATTTTCTGTGATTAAATAAACAATAATTTTAATATCAATTAAATAAACAATGAATATTGCCACAGTTCAAACCACCATTGCAAAAATTGACCAACTTAATAAGCAGAAGAGAAGGTTTTCTTCTCTATGTAATTATTTTCTTTTTAACTACCAACATCCCATGAAATGCAGTTTTGGGGGTTTGCTTCAACACACCAGTTTTCAAGTGGCAAAGTTAGATGGAATTACTCAAGTCTCATCAGAGCAGGCTGTAAAACTTAGCTGAAAAGGTTTTCTCACTAAAAACCAGGTAAAGTAGATCTGATGACAGTTTTAAAGGCGTGGTGAAACCTCTTCCCCAACATACTTCATTTGAATGAAGGGGGAAAAAGCTCTACTAAAACAAGAAAAGCACTTGAAACCCCCACCCAAGCACCAAAAACCCCAACACCGAAACCTCTCCTAAGTGAAGGACTGAAAAATGTTATTGCAAGAACAAGCTCAGGCTATAAGGAAGTAAGAGGTGTGGTGGAGTAAAATGTGAAGGGCAGTGTGACCCTACAGCGCTCAGGTAACCAAAAACCAGGGCCTTGTCCGGGGGGAAAGCACCAGGGAGGGGAGGTGCCTTGCAGGGGGGGATAAAATGTGCTTTGGGCAGGCAGCAGCCTCCAGCTGAGCAGCAGCAATCCTGATTCACACGTACCTGCTGCCTTCCCTCTTCTCCTGCGAGACTGTCATCTTCTCAGCTTTCTCAGCAGATATCCTGCCACTTGGCTTTTTGCCTCCTTTCTGCAGGGAAAAAAAAAAAAAGTATTTCTGTAGTGCTTCGGGGAAGTGCCAAAAATGGTGTAATTTATGATGTGCTAGTGTTTTCCTTTGCATTCTTAAGTTAAGAACAAATGCAAAATCATCAGCACTTGACTGTGGTGGATTTTGATTTACATACATTAAGATTCTCTTGTGATTTCCTATTATTTATTTCTGTAAACAAAATTGGATCCTGGTCACTAAACTATCAGCATCCCCTGCAGTGAAAAGACAAAAGCCAGAATGTACAACTCAACAGTCAAAAGAATTTGAAACCAGAAGTTGGAGCACATTATCTGATCTGAGACTCTCATCTGGTCTTCCTTTTTGGAACATTCTTACTGGGAGTGCAGTAAATAGTTCTCTATAAATAGTAAATAGTTATCTATACCTGAACTTTGGCAACTGGCACATCTTACTTTCTCAGTTTGAATAATAGGATCTAGGCTTTTCCCCTAGAATTTTCCCAATACAGCTTCTGTTATTTTTTGAACAAGTTATTTTCTGGACTGTTTCCTGGAACTAAATGCACCCACCATTGCTTTGCTCATTTTAGTGTATTGTATCCATGCAAACACAGTATTTTGCACTAAGATTGGCACGGACAGAAGTTTAACAGCTTTTACTTTTCTTCCTTTCCTGAAATCTCTTCAGGATCCCACTGTAAGAGGTAGTGCAAAGCCTGAGGAATTCTGTTGACAGAACTACACAAAATTGGGTTTTTTCCCCCTTTCCACTCAGGTGTAACAGAACAGGTTCCACCTTGCACGGTTTTGTCACAACCAACACAGTGAACAATTATGGAACACTGAGACCCCTCATGATACTTTTATACCAAAACACCCTGCAGGAATCAAAATTTCCCTATTAATTAACTTCTATTCCCTGTGAGACCAGCAGAGAGGCTGCTTTGGTCACATCCTTAATGGGTGGAACCTTGCAGAAGCATTTCACAACACAAACCAGAAGCCAGGAGAATGTCTGATGGGTCATCCCCCATCCTGGCAGGAATGTCTGGTGTTGGAAAGCTGTTGTTTAATACGAGTCATTAATAGCACTGCTGGCCTCAAATTTTGTGGGGTGAAGTGGAAAGAAAGATCATGTTCTACTGCAATGCTTTATCTGAGCTAGAAGAGTTCTTAAATAAGAACTTTGCAGTTGGCAATGCGGCAGTTCCCTTCACAGCACCATAACTTTATCATTATATGGTGTGATAAAAGTTAAGTCTTTGCCTCTGCAAGGACATTAAATAACATCTTTCTCTCCATTAGCTTTTGCTGTAGTAGCAGTATTTATTCTCTGGGCAATGAGTGAGAACCACACTCCTTACAGAATAACTCCAGGTTCTTAATGCACTAACAGTTTCAGAAAGGTTCCCGTGTCGCTAAATTTAATGTGTTTTTAATATTATTGTATTATTAACTGATAGCTCTTGTGCCACACAATTTTAAAGGAAATGTTTAAGAGCCTCTTAAACATCAGTGAAGTCCTACATTTGGATAATCCATTTATTTTAAAAAAATTCTTCATGCCAATCTTTAGCTGAAATAATCTCAAAATAAGCAGCTGTTCAAAGAAAGGTGTTCAAGATCAATGGTTTCGAGGTCCTGACAGGATTTCACATCAGTCCTCTCAAACCTTACATGCCTCTAGTGATAGTTCTGTGGTCCCACATTACATAGCACGAGAGTTTCAGACAGCAAATGAAAGTGTCTTATGCTGAGCATTAAAATAAATTCCAGTTTCACATGCTTTCAAGTGAAGCTAAAGCATCCAAATCAGAGAATCATTCCTTAAATACCCCCTTCATGTTAATTTTAATTACAACAATTATTACTATCAGCAAGACAAGGCTCATGTGCCACCTTTGAGGGCTAAGTGCCAGCAGAATGATTCCTTCCATAACAACCCTTCAAGATAGGGCAGCCTGACCTCTCTGGGAGTGAAATATCAATTAATTATCTTTTTACAGCCAATTCAATTACAGCACGCTAATCACTTGTGTAGGACATCAAGCCAGAAGTTGAGGGTGCGTGGGTGGTTGGGGAGAGGAAGGAAAAAACATTGGCAGGGAAGGACCCTCAGTGAGGCTGATGGGGCAGTAACCGCACAGATGCAGCTGAAATGTTTGTTAACATCCCACAAAGAGTTATTATCTGTTTGTAGCAGAATAAATGCTGCAAAATCATCCTCATTTAACTGAGGGTTTTTAAAAAGAAAGAGTTATTGGTCCTATGGGTAATAGACGTTTCATTTAAAGGTGACCAGACACACTGCATTAGTCTTTAATGCTGGAGTCAATTCACCAAAGAGCTTTGTTCATTCAGGGGGGAAAAAAAAGATAAAAGATGATCTATTCAGCAGAAAGCAAAATATATTTAATTTTTGTTAAATGGACTAGTATTAACTCAAGTTACCCAGGACTATTTCACTACTGTACTGACGCCACAGAAAATTATTAAGTGTGATGTATCTACAGTAATGCACGCAGCAGAGGAGCAGTACCGAAGCAAACATGTTTTAATTTATGAGCCCATTAGCATTGCTACAGAGGCCAAACTTCTGAGAGCATGAATAAACACCTTAGTATATGCAAACAACCCCCAAACTTGACTCTATTTCATTGATAGCATTGGCAAAATAAAATGGGGAGGTGGGTGGGCGTCAGTAACAAGGGACAGGACAAGAGCAAACGGCCTCAAGTTGCACCAGGGGAGGCTTAGAAAAATTAGGAAAAGTTTCCTGGGGCTGGATGGACCAGGCACCTGGATGGAGTCCCCATCCCTCGAAATGTTCAAAAAACTGTGGCAGTTGAGGCCATGGTTCAGTGGTGAACACAGTGGTGGCGCTGGGTTCACAGCTGGTCTCGGTCTTTCCCAACCTCAACAAATTCTGTGACTTTGTGACTTCATCATGATTGTTCACTGCCTTTAAACTTTTTAACACAATCCTTAGAAATGAAAATTGAATTCAAGTGGTTTTAATTGAAAAAAATATTATCTTACAGTGAAGAATATGAGAATCTTCTATTTTTGATCCTAATTTTCCTTTTTTTCTCTGTATAGTAACTTCAGTTCACTAAAGATATTTTTTGTGAGAATGACTCTCATCCATATTAAAGCATTCTGTGGAAACAAAGACTTCACTCAGGGGGAGGGTTCATCAAACCCACTAAAATTATAATCATTTAATAAAAGTAATGACTAGTCTGTATTTAAAATATTTTCCCAGGCAGCACTTTAGCATATTGTGTATTCCAAACAAAGTGCTGTTGCATAATCATTAACTCTGCACCATGGAGATCCTACGAAGAAAATAATGAAGATTTTAGTAAAGTAAAGAATATTAAGTTTACTTATGGATAGAAGACACACACAAGTGCCCATAAAGATGATAAGGAGAGAGCTTGCTGGAGTTCAGATTAGCCACAAGGGTTTGAGATGTTTAAAGGAAAAGCAATATGTTATTTTATCCCGAGAAAAGCAGGGCTAGAAGGAAGCAATATGTCCAGTGTCACTCAGAGGATCTGGGCTCAGAGCACAAACCCTCTCTTTGCCTGCCATTCCCATGTCATATCCACTGCATTATGATGTTACACCAAGCAGCCTTCAGGAACTACCCCAGAAAAATTCCTGCAAACATCCAAACCCACAGGGAAAGGTTAAATACGACACAATGGCTGTTGGACCTGAGGGTCTGCCCTGTGAAGAGTGGTTTAAAACTGTAAGCATGGAAAACTGTCGTAGCAATTAGAGGAAAAATTTCTCCAACTCCTTTCTTTATTGTCAATATAATGTAAGGCTATCTTCAAATGCCGGATTTATTTTTTTAAAGTGCTCTCAAATCCAATTTGAAAAGAATTGTTTGAGACATACACGCTGCAGCCAGCAGACAATAACAGTCCTGCAATTACCAGCACCTGCATTCCAATTCAGTGGATTGACATTCCCGAGGGGCCGTGGCAGATTCCCTACTGACAACAATTAGCATCAAAATGTTCCCCAGTGTAAAGCTGTGGGTGGGAATTACAAAAGGTTAACAGACTAAATATAAAAATCTTTTTGAATATAAAATCAATGCGCTTTGTTACCGAAATCTGGGTACTGTAATTTAACCAAAATAGGGATTAGAGTCTCTGGCAATCTTCCATGTGTGTGAGCTCGGCTTTTCTTTAAGCGAAATGCTAAGCAGCCAATCTGAAAGTTTAAAACAAAACAAACCCAAGAGCCAAAGGAAAGCATTCTATAGTTTTGGGGTTTTTTTCATTTTCCTTAGCACCAAAAGGAACACCAGTCCTATCAAGGCTCACAATGATCCTGTTACATGGTCAGACTCAAAATCCCAAATTATTTTAATGCATGATTTAGAGAGAGATATATGTCAAAAGTGGTCCAAAAAAAAAAAAAAAACCAAAAGAGTGGTCAAATCAGCTAGAAGTTTCTTTACTCAACTGAGTTCTAACAACACACAGTTTTCTCCAAAGGTCATCACTACATCACAATATCCATATTTTCACAAGTGGCTTCTAATTCTCTGTAGCTAGCAGGGGCAATGAAAAAAAAATTAAAATTATAAGTTTTTTATAATACTTGGGACCACAGCTTTGCTTTATTTAGACTGAAGTTACAAGCACAACAGATGAAAACAACAAAAAATTTGTTCCTTAAAAGTATTACATCAAAACATTGAATTTGATGAGAATATGGAATTATAACAGATATCAACAAGAAGGATGTTCAGTAAAAATACAGACTTGATAAGTTTAAATTTATCTAGGTTGTCCTTTGTGGTTTTGGTTGAGAGGATAAATGGCCACGCAGGAACTTTGGGTCTAGATAAATTCAAAGTAAGAGCTCTGACGTGAAAGCTTAATTCCTTTTACCAACAAATAAATCATCTTTTTTTAAAAATAGCTAACAATTCTCAGAATAACAACCTGGGAAATGTATCCTGGGCTGTGGAGGCTGCAGTAAAGCTGAGCAGGTACGAGATTTGTACAGTGAGAGTCTGACTCCAAATTGATGCCTCATTACACTGAGTTAACGTGGATGTGCTTGGCACATGCTGGGACCCCTCTTATCCCAATCAGTGCAGCAGCTCCTGCTCTCCTCACATCTCTGAGAGAATCAGCATGTTCAGGACCAGCCCAAGGTTTCTAATTGCTAAATCAGCAAACATGTTAATTATCACTTTGTTGTGAAATGAGATTACAGATGTGTACTAGAGATTATAGAGGGGAATCTGACAAATTGATTTAGCTGCTATTTCAACACAGGACAGCAAGGTGCTTTTCATAATTATATCTTTTCAGCTATAGTTCTTTAGGGCTTCCAGTGTGCAAGCAGGTGTCTGAAGGGTGAAATCCCATCTGAGGTAACTCTGCTGCTTTACAAGACACTAAACGAGCACAGCATACACACACGTGTCTGTATGTACATGTTCATAACATGTGTGGTACATTGACCTGTCATGACAGGATCATTATTATTAATTATTTCAGATCTTGAGTAGAGAATAAATCATCTGTACAGACAGAGGGTTGCCCAGGGTGTTCATCACTCCACACACAATCTTTAGTCCTATATTGCCAAAGCCTCAAAGTACTTGGAATGAAGTAGAGGAAGATGCAAGCTGGGAGGGACCGAAAGGGACACAGTAAATTCCATCAATAGAAAGGCAACAATGGTTTCTGGTTTGGTTTTGCCAAAATACAATTTCTGGTTTTGCCAGAAAGTAATTATGGATAGAGATAATTATGGATAGGGGTGGTAGTTTTTATTTTATACCTCTTACAGACAAGTCTGAGCTGCTACAGAGAACCAAAGTCATTGCACCCTGGCCATGTGATTGTATCGGGTCTCTGGCCCTGACACGTCTCCTGGGAGGTAAACGTGTACATTTAAATTCACAGAACTTATGTACACTAAGACTAATTTGTTCTTTCAAGCAGCCACCGCATGGTGCTGAGAAATCCGTGGGAAGCGGTGCCTGGGGGAAGGCCGCATACACAGCCATGAAACGCCTGACCCTGGGCTCCAACAGGGTCTCATTATACCCAAATAAATGTCTTTCAGACCCTTAAGAGAACTAAAAGAGAAACTATTAAGAAAGTAAAGTTATTTTAGACACTTTAGATACCGAATTTACATATTGTTGCTAATGAAAAATGATTTCTTCTTAGAACACACTAATTTACATGAGTCCAAAACGTAGTATTTCTTCTTCCATGTCATTTGTGGAGAAGTCAGGTTTCTTTACTTTTGAAATATGGTAATTGCTACAGTGATGGGTTCGTGCAAAATTCCAGATACAATGATCAAAATTACAATAAATATCTATCAGCTAAAAGAAGCAGAACTGTTTGCTGAAATGCAGGTCAGATAAGAAAAAACGGAATAATATAATAGAGGGAAAACCTCATAACAGATGCAGTTATAATATATATGACAGACATGGCTCTCAGTGCTCTGGGCTGGGTGACAAGGTGGGGACTGGTCACAGGTTGGACTCAATGCTGTTGGAGGTCTTTTCCAACCTAAATGATTCTGTGATTCTGTGATTCTGTGATTCCCTTTGCCCTCACCCAGGAGAATGTATGAAATGTCAGATTAAAAATAATCTGATTCTGCAGAAATTCTTTATTTATCACTGCCCGCAGGAAAGAGGGGGCAGAGTCAAAACCTTTTTTTCAGCAGAGTCTTTGTCTGTAGTGGAAATTACTATCAAGTGTTCAAAGTCTCTGATGATCCTCAGGCTACCTCTAGTGATGATGTCAAGAGCTTTGGCACTGAGGACTTCAGAGGAGATGCAGGAAACATGTCTGGGGAAGTGGCTTTGAAGTAGGCTCAGAGGGGCTGACACAAAATAGAAAATAAATCATGTCAAGCCTTGATCACGCAAACTCTGACGTCAACAGTAAAACTCCTTTTGACTTCAGACATGAGCAGGATCAGTTCTTCAACAATGAACCTCAGAAAAGTAAAATCAGTAATTCTAAAAGAAAAAAAGAGTGCTCCCTAATTTGATTAGAAATCCAGAGGTCAGGGTTGGGAGGTTTGGTTTTGTTTTTAAACATATTTTCTTGCATAGTTGTTTCAATGGAAAGGATCCTCTAAGAAGCACAATCTTATTTCTGAGATCAAATCCTTATTTGAGTAAGAAAAAAAAATCGTTCTTGCCACCCATGAAAAGTGTTCCTGCATGTTCGCTGACAGCACTAACACGCATGGACTGACCCATCACATTCTCTTTTAAGATATTCTCTCTCTTGGAAATACAAGTGGTGAGTCAGTTGTTATGGTAACTATTTTTCTTTTTATTTTTTTAACTAACATATGACAGCCTGTGTGTCATCTGATGCTGTTCCTGAATTCAGTTACACATTCATTTTTGTCAAATAGTCTAAAAAAGGGCTCCTTGGATGAAGAAATAGTGGGGACAAAATAGGATCTTTTTCCCCATGCACATGGTTTTAATCCATGAAACCAATGATTATGTGACTAAATTTATGCATCCAGTCAACTTTTTCTAGTTCACAGCTATGACACGATGACGTGAAGAGTAGCTCTCATTTGTTAGCTTTTTCATTAAACAAACTGCCGACAATTCCATGAACTCCACTCTTGGAAATCCAGTCTTGTTTGCCCTGTCTCCTGATAAGTCAGTCATTTGAACATGGGCCTATCTGAGCTATGATCTGCTTCATTTACCAACTAAAATTATCAGTGATTACTTCACCTGAGTGGGTTTGGTTTCCCATTCAAGGCCAGTGTTATCAGTTATATACACTGACATTGCAATACATAATTGATACTGGAATGCTCACAACTGTAAAAGAAGGAGGGGATCTGTTCAGTCCTAATGAGCCTTCAGAAAAGGATCTCAATTAGATAAACTTTTAGTGGAACTCAGTGGAGATAGCGGGTGAAGGATGAAAAAGTATCCAATGCTGATAAGTTTGAAATAGATGGCAGAATACTTAAGGACAATACTTGGACCTAAAAACAGTAGGAGCCAAAACTTGAACTTTTTACAGCTCCAACCTCCTGAACAATGACCCAGTGATGTGTTTGAGTTGGCTCCACACCCCAGCTCTGTGCATTCCCAGCCCTGGTTTCAATTGAAAGCTTGTTACTCAGTCTTGTAAATTCCTATAAATTTAAGACACATCGGACCAGAACGTTCTTCAATCCAGAAAAATGAAAAATATTTTAGCTGATGCAGCAGAAATGTGATGATATGGAGCAAATGCAAACCAGAGGGATTACAGTGATCTGGACAAGCAGCAATATTATGTCACTGCTATCAGTGCCTAGAAATTGTTTTCTTTATTACACTGTGATATCTTGTAATAATATCAAGAATCTGGAGGAGAACATTCCTTACCATGCACGCATTGCTTCCATCAGTGTGGCTAACTGAAATAACCAAGGAAGATTGCTGTTTTAAGTCCATTTAGCAATGTATCTCATCCTACTTCAAGCAGTCATTATTACCTTTTCTAAAAAGGCTTGGAAAATAATATCTTAACAAAAAATGCAAAAATACATCACCAGTAGAAAGAAAAAGAGGAAAAAAAAGGAAAAAAAACCCCAAAAAACCTAAAGAGCTCTAAGTGCAGCTCACTTTCTTGGCTAACACCATGATACTACCAGAAATTAATTTGTAAGCATTAAGACATGTGTTACTACGTAGTGACAAAAGAGGTTTTCCCATCAAATAACATCAAAAACATCTTCCATGGGCTTGGATCTCATTACCTATTTGTAATATGAAAACCATCCATATTTAAACTATAGCTACACAGATATTATTACTAAACAGCAAAGCCTCTTGGAACTCTTTCACTGACAGTTCATCAATAGTGGATGAAACTGGATGATTCTCCATCACTGAATGATTATATCCATACCACGGGCAGTGGTGCATGAATGCCTCGAGGATCTCATCATTTACCCATCAACAAAGAGGTTTTATTCCAAAGGTATTTTGAGAGTTAGCCAACATTTCTCTCCAAAAGCAGAAATGAGAAGAATCAGAAGGGAAATCAATAGAGCAATGCCCAGAGAAAAGAATCTTTGAATAGATCTTTGTGTTCGTTCTTCTTTTTCCATTTTCCTTCCCTCCTTTTCTTCAAGTCTCCCAGGTGTCTTCCCCACTCCTTCTGCCCCCTCTGCCTCTCTCACCTTACAGTGCCAATTATCTCAATGGCCAAACTGAAATCAGTGATTAGTGAGCTCTGAAAGGCCCAAAATTTGTCTGCCACGAACACTCAGAAAGGACAAAATACAATCACATGCACAGTAACACACCCCCGAGCAGTGACACCAACACCAGAAATAGTTGAGTGCCCGTAACAACAGGATGACTCCAATCCCCAAAACTATCTTTAGCTCAGTGAACTATGCAAAACAACGACTGGGTTTTGTTTTGAAGTCCTAATATTTAAAGCCAAACACATTTTTACATTTTCTCTCCAATGTCATCTTTCCAAAAACACCAAACTGCCTCCTCCTGAAGAGCTCTTTTTCTGTTGCAACATATGGTGCCCCATCCAGAGAGTCACAAGATATTTTGTTTCTAATTGATTAAATTCATGAGTCACACACAGGATTTGCACAGAGGTTGCAAATCAACTGGTTGTTTTTCATGGCTTCCACTCAGTAACACAGGTGGGACAGTCACCTCTGCAGCCACAGCTACCAAAAACCTCCTCAAAAGCATCACATTTGAAACTTAAAATCAAAGTCACCAACTCTTCTGATTTTGTTTCATAGACAGGAGGATTTTGTGGTTTTGGGTTTTTTTTCCCCCCAAACTTTCTGTTGTAATTAGGGCATCAGGAGAAAGTGTAATGTATGGTTTGTGAATTCCAGTGTTGCAAATCTCACAATATAAATACACAGAACCTAAATCCACCACCTTTAGAATCTTCATAGAATAAGCCAGATCAGGTGTTTCTGAAGGAAAAGTGGTTTTTTAACACTCAACTTCTCACTGCTTGGAGTGGCAGTGCTAGAACTTGTTACTCCAGCACCAAAGTAATTCCCAGGTAAAAGCAGCTGTTCAAGCACCACGAATTACAGATCAGACAGAACATTAAATCAGGGGAAAAATTAAACATTTCTGCCTCCACCATCTGCTTGAATACTTTGTAAAATGTGAAAATGGCTTTGCGTGGACATAAAAGCCTACATGCCTGAATATTCCCGATTTTCCCTGAAAGTAGCACTCCCACAGTTTAAGATCCTGGAGCTGCTGTATTTATGGGACCATTTCACATGCCAAAGTTGTTACTGAAAGTATGCGAAGTACCAGCAGTGTTTCTGAACATTAGTGAAGGGTATAAAGTCTGGGGTCCACATTTAAGTATCAGGCCCTATTTCATTCTTAGTAAATGAATTAGGACTGCAGAAATTATTAACTTGAACTCTTTTGATCTTATTGCACAGCACTGTGTTTTGCCTGAATAAAATAACTGAACAGAAACCCCAGGAGGGAAAGATTTCTCTTACAGAATGGAATCAATGCCAAAAATTTACATTGTTTGTATTTATTGGGAGGAATTCAGCACTCTGCTAAAAAAAATCCCTGCCTGTTTGTATTACAAAGGTTGTTTCTTATGCTCCCAAGTTATTTTACTGCAATGCAAAGATACATTTTCATTTTTCAGTTAACTAGAAAGCTGAGCAGTCAACTAATCCATTATCTTTACTCACCATGCTGGCTGCTCGAAGCATCTCCTGCTCTATATTGGGTGTCAGACCCAGATTCTGGCTCTATCTCCCTTAGGGAATGGCAAATCAGCCAGTGCAAATCCAGAATTGCTAATGACAGAAACAGGAGATTTCAGTTCCCAGCTTCCAGATGCAACATATGTCAAAAGATAGCTTATACACTCAGAGCCAGGGAGAGAAAACAGTTTTGACATTTTTGTTTGTTTGTGCTGATATGTTTTAAATCTTAATTAAGTCCAAATATAAGGAAAAAATTCACCATGACAGCGATTAGGTGCTCAATATATTAAATTTACAGCTGGCTATCCAGCAGAAAACAAACATTAAGCATCATATTGAGAACTACCTCTCTAACAACTTAAGTCTATTAGGTTGTGTCAGACTGGAGATGGAGTTGACAAATGCGAATTTAGAATTCATTTAGATTACTTCTTGTGTTTTTCAAGTCTTTTGAAATGCTGCACAAACTTAAAGCAGTGACTTTCCTAATAAACAAAGAATCAAGTTTCACAGCTTCAAAGAAATACTTCACTGTAGGGTCTATTTTATCTGGTTCTGTACTTCAAATAATTATTGTAGAGTATTTACAATTCTGACATCAGCTATTATCCTTGACAAGGAAAAAAAGAACAATGTTGCTATAAAATATAGAGAGAAACCTAATGCTGGGTAAGACTTTTGAAACAAGTTTTGATGGGATTTAAAGGTTCCTGGCTTCTTAAAAGTACTGATACATTCAGCAGTTTCCAGGGACTTAAATACTTTAGAAACCAATTATTAATTTAGGACCACACGTCAGTGTTTAGAAGGATGATTTTTATGGTCCTGATGATTGAAGACAGAACTTGCTTGAGTAGAGAATCCTTCCTTGACCTGGAAACCGCCACCTGGGGCTGCGGAGGGCAGTGAAAAACCTGAACTCTTTAAAGGCTGAAAATTATACTGTAAAAGTACATTTGACATCACAAAAACACCTCAGCATCTAAAAAAGGTATTTTCTACCATTTATTGTACACTTGTATGGTTGCTGTAATTTATGAAGTTGGCAAATTAAATACCTGGTTTTAGAATACTGCATTTACACATTAATCATGGGAAACACATAATGAAATTGGCTCTTCCCCACACCTTTTACACAGGATTTAACTGTTTTCCTCTGTTTTTTCCAAATAACTCAAAGCTGGCAGCAGAACTCGATGGGATTTGGTGGTTTTTGATGCCACCCTGGATTTCCAGACCATGACCATTCACAGCTGATCACCAAAAAAACAACAGATAAATAATCAGTTATAAACTATACAGTAACTATCTCTTACTGTTACTGTGGCACAATGTTACAAGCTCAGGCAAAGTTTTTAAGTCAGAATATAAAACACTCTTACTGTACTTCTTACTCAAAAGGCAACAGAACTCTCTGTTTTGGCCAAAATCATTAAATAGAGGAAGGTCAGTGACTGATGATGATGAAGGGTAAAATTAAGAAGGTTAAAAATTGTGACTCTGGTGAAAGAAAATCTCATCCAAATCCAAATCCATTGAATGGAATGACCCACTGAAGCTTTATTTGTTATATCAGTCATAGCATTTTTGGTGGGTTGCCCATGGCTGGCTGCCAGGTGCCCACCCGGCTGTGCTCTCATTCCCTCTTCTCAACAGCAGGGAGGAGAATAAGATGAAAAGGCTCATGGTCCAGATAAAGACATGGAGAACATTTACTGATTGCCACCACGGGCAAGACAGGCTCAGGGAAATAATTTATTGCAAATTAATTTATGCTTGGACAGTCTTCCTGCCCAACTCAGGCCCTTTTTTCCCAGCCTCAACCTCATTCCTTCATTCCCTCCCCACAGAGTGGTGCAGGGGGATGAGGAATGGGGGGTTGAGGCCAGCCCATGACATTCCCTCTCTGGTGCTCCCTCCTCCTCCTCACATGTTCCCTGCTCCAGCAAAGGTCCTCCACAAGCCACGTTCCCATCAGGAGAACCTGCTCCTGTGTGGGCTTTCCCTGGCTGCATTTCCTTCAGGACACATCCCCCTGCTCTGGCGTGGGGGCTCCATGGTGTGAATCTGTTCCGCTGCAGTCCCTCTTCACAGGCAGCACACAAACGCCTGCTCCACCATGGCTTCTTCCAAAACTTCCACAGGCTGCTGGAGAAAGATCTACTTTCACACCTGGTGACCCTCCTTCCCCTCACCTCAGTCTCCACAGGTTTGTTTCTTGCACTTTTTTCCCCCCAGATCCTCCCTGCTGTGCAGTGGTAAAGCAAACCTGTCTTCCCAGAGGGATGGAAAGAAAACACACATTCATTCCCTTAAAGGCAGTTTCTTCACAAAAGCCAAGATATCTCTGCCTGAAATAATTATCTAGATGTTTAAACTGAAGTCCTGTGAATAACCTCAACTTCCACAAAAATGCATTTTAAAAAGATTCAAAAAAACAATTAAGTTTTTGCAATAAACAGGAATATCATGCTTTCTTAATGCAGAATGTAAATGATTGCACTGCTGAGAAAAGGGAAAATTAAGTCTTCTAAGTACCCAATGAACAGGAGTGGAACAAATTTTCTCTCTTCAAATATATCCTTATAGTAATCTGAAGAGAATACTCCCATGATTGTGTAGCGATTTCTTCAAGACCTATTCAATTCCTTATTGTTCAGCTTACAGTGCCAGAAAAAAGGGCCTGTTAAAGTTAACATCTGCTAACTAATCATGGAACAGACCATCCCAACATTCCACAGGGTTTGAACATTGCTATGAATTTTGATTACTATCAACTTTGGCTGGATTAAAGAAGCACTTTACTGTGAGACTTTTGAAACCTACAAAACTTATTCCTTTAGAGGAAATGCTTCTAAAAAGCAGCATTTTCCTTCTGGGTTCAAAATATATGACCTAGCATTACAAGCATGTCTAGTATTAAAGGTAGAAATAAATTAATCTGGTGAGTTATATTCCCCTGATTTTTTTTATTAAATATTTCATTTTGAGAGTGTTAACATGCCACAGTAGATTCTGACATGCAAATATTGATTGGGAGGGCTGCTGTACAGATTGGTTCTTCTGACATCCATCCCATGTGTTTTGCTGCCTGACACTGAGAGTACACCCATATATGCTGGATTCCCAGGTATTGGGATCATTTCCTTTGAGGTGATACATTCACATCTGAGTGAGGCAATCCAAGATGTACTTCTGAGCACCTCTTGCCCAGCTGTGCTGGGGTTGGAGCTGTGTGTGCTGTGCAAACAGAACCCCCGTAGAGGTCAATTGGATTAGACAAGCTTTCTATGAAGCCATGGATTCCATATCTCTGCATTAGGATGGGATTCATTTGTGCTCTGTGCTTGACAAATTACAACCCGCTGAGCAATTCTTTACTGTTTCCACTGAATAATGTGTAATTTACACTAACTGGGATTATTCTCTGACAAATATACAGACCATGCACGCACACGTGTTTTTTTCCTATTTTTCCAACTTTTAAATTCCAAAACACTTTCCTTTTAAAATTAAAAATCCACAGTATTAAACCCAAACAACACTCCCTCATTCCAAGAATAAAAACTCATTACAAGAACATTGGACGTCTCACTGTACTTCTGCATTTAACTGGAATGAAGCTCCCTCCCTTCAGGAAAAGTCTCTGTCCCCCTTGCTCCAGAGAACCTTGTGTTCTGGGAGAGCTGAGCGCTCTGAGGATACTAAACGCTACAGTCAGATCATATCCATCAAAAGAGGGACAGCCAAAGCATTATGTCAAAGTCCTGTTAGTAACTGGGGAGCACAATGAAGGGACGTCCCAGGCACTGGGCCTGTCACAGGTGTCACCACCACAATTGACCACAGCGTCCCGTCCATCCAACATGTCATTTCTCCCCTGCCCCTTTAACAGAAATACACATGGAACTTAAATTTCGACAACACCACAGCTAAATTATAAAGAAGGGATTATTTCAGCCAATTTTCAATAGCAGAGTGGGTGGTCCTCAAGGCTTTTTATAAATACCCTTCCAACATTTGTGTGAAAAGTTGAATAGGAGACCACACAACAACCAAGGATTATGTGGCACTGCTCTAAAGGGGAAAGGGAGGAGAATCAAACATTTCTTGCCCAAGGTTTGTTACTGTGGGATACTATTATGTGAAGCCCTTCAGTTCATATAGAACATCGCATTAAATTACATGGCAAGAATGAATAACTGCTTTGTCACATACAGAATCACACATTATTTTACTTTTTAAAGATTGTGAAAAGTGAAATAGTGTACCAGACTCCATTCCAAAAAGCTTTGGTTATTTAAATCCAGTCTGCATTTCACCCAAGGTATTCCCTTTGCATAAAAGTTTAAAGGTTCCTAAGGCTGCAAAGGCAAATACCACAGAAGTTTAGGTATGAGCCAATTAAGTTTCCAGCAATGTTAAAAATGGACACGTAACTGTGCAGCTCAGTCTGACGTCACAATGAACATGTGGTTTACAGCCACCATTTTAATGACATTAACTGACAGCAGAGCCAACCAGGACAGGAGAGGTCACGGCCAGGAATACTGGTTTCAGTTCCTGCTGGGAGAAGAAAGTATAGGATTGTATATTGTGGGACACAGTTCTGTTCCAAGATACATGTAAAAATCATCTTGAAGCCCAGAGCTGGCACTGAAATTTAGTGTGAATTGTTCCATATTATTGGAAGACTTTAGAGTCACAGCTGACATGGAAATAACCAGGCAATGGTTAAAGTGCCGTCAAAAGTCCAGGTATGGGAAAGAAAACAGCTCGGTAACAAATCTCACTGGTTTTACATGCTACTAAATCCTGTTTAGCTATCAGGAAACATTCTTCCAATGTCAGAGTGCATAAGGAACTAGAGAATAAGAATATTTAAAATCTAAAGTGATCATTCTTCTATTAAGTTGGATATTTGGCTTTTTATGTGATAACAGCAGAGGTACCAAAAAAAGGGCTCCTACAACTCTCAAGTGTGTGTGAACCCAGCTGAAGCTCCAGATGGATTCAGTGGTCAAAGGTGTGTAGCTCTGTTTAACCTTTAGCAGTTACAGGTGTGCTGAAGATGACAACAAACACATGGCACTTCTTCAGAAACACACTTCTGACACTACATGCTCTGCTCTGTCCCTGCCATCCCTCCAAAACACAGGATGTTTTTTCCTCAGCAGTTAGCCCAGGATAGCGGGACTGATGGTAACTCCTGTGTACAAGTTCCAGGCTCCACTGGCAGTTCACAGCCTCGTCTGTAGGGGAAGGGACCTTTAAACAGCAGCCAGCCAGTCATACTGCTGGATGGACAGAACAACTGGAAGAAGGTCTAGAAAAGACTCATTGTCACTGGAACTGTATCTAATCCCAGGGGCCTTCATCTTGCACCATGCAGTGGGATGCAGCCAAGTTCTGCTTCCTGCAGGGAGGGAAGAGGCCAGGGGGTATAAAATATGCCACCTTTCCCAGAGCTTCCTTGTCACTACCTGTGAAGCACTGTGCCTGCTTTCAATCACTTCTGCTGATTGCCTACTATTAATGTCACTCACTCTCTTAAGCAATTAAGCCACCTCTTTCTTAGATGTGCCTTTGTCTCTCCCTGGCATATTTCCTTGTCTAATCCTCTTTTCCAGATGGCATAAGGACGCGAGATAAGTGCTGCTAAAAGTTGCTTAGCAATGCAACACATGCAAGGTTTGGAACTGCTGACGTCCACATAAGCACTATCTCTACATCACACATTTCTGCAGAGAAACAAAGGCGTGAACACCCGCAGTGACACGGGGGCCTCCAGCAAAAGAGCCACCGGTGCCCAAAGGGAGCAGGGAGAGGGAAAAAAGGAAAGCTCCAAGCTCCCAGTGATGGGATGAGTTATACTGCAGGGGGTTTGTTTGTGTTCGGTTTGGTTTTTGAACCAGAATTGGAAATTCTGCTTTAAACTTATAAAAATCCTCGTGTTTCAGCAAGGCCCTGTATCTTTGGTCATTCAGAGACACAGGATGCCACAGACACAAAGCCACTGCAAGCTACTGGTAGAGACCAAACCAGAAATGGATGTCCCATCCCTGGAAGTGTCCAAGGCCAGGTTGGATGGGGCTTGGAGCAACCTGGGATAGTGGAAGGTGTCCCTGCCCATGGCAGGGGTGGGACTGGATGGGCTTTAAGGTCCCTCCCAACCCATTCTGGGATTCTGTGAAGAGTTCATGACAAAGAAGACCTGATAAAGGCAAAGCTGTTTATCATCAGCTTGGTATCAACCCTATAACTCCTCCTCTCCTAAGAATCACTGATAGGGAATTTATTCCTGCAACTGCACCATGTAATTGTGGATTGTTTCTAAACTCTGCAGTAAATGTGTTTATATGGAATTTACTTAAACTACAATTAAATGTTACGGGTAATAAATAAGAACATTTAGTACACGAACAGTAGTAATTTCACAGGGTCATATTATCATATTAATTCATTTCTGCAGCAGCCTACGAAAACAGGTTGGCATGACTCATTTTGTGTTTGAAAAACCTGAGATGTTACGAATTTATTCATCATGGGGAACAACTTTGAAACAGCTAGTTCTAAGCAAACAACCAAACAGTAGTAAATTAACTATGGAAATTCACATGTAGTTTTACTCAGGGTACTCTCTTACTAACCAGAATTTAGTGGTCCCTTCCAGAAGCCATTAAAATAGAGCTCAACACTTACTAGTGGGGAGATTCATTCATGGTCTTTAAATCAGAAATAGTTTTATTTATATTTTTATATCATATATCCTTACATTGTAATCATAATCATAATCAAGATTTGGGAAGATTTATTGTATCTTCAAATGTCATATTACCCACTCACACGCAGCCTGGTTCTAAATAACTGAAATTCCAGGAATTTAAATAATTTGCACTGAATTGAACTCATTCTGAGTGTTCTGAACAGGTACCTGAGATGGATTCGGGGGGAGCAGAGCCTGCAGGTGAGGAAGCCCAGAAGGCTGGGCACCTGTTTGTCTGTGTGGTTAACAGGTGTGTCAGACAGCAGGGCTTCCTTGGGGAAGGAGGACAAACCACACACAGCCAAAGCACACAAGGAAGCAGCCACGGGGACAGAATGGAACGAGGCATCTGCTTCCTGGGACCAAGGCAGCAGCCAGAGAGGAGAGATCACAGGGAGGAAATATTTTCATGACAAAAATGAGTGTTTTCCTTCATTAACCTCTGCAAACTTCATTCATGTGTCATTGTTTCCTTTCATTCTCAAACCTGTGCACATGCAAATGCATGAAAACCAGACAGGCCACCACAGGTCACTGGGGGCTTTATTGAATTATTTTAAAAACCAGCTTTTAAAGACTTTGTTACATGTTCCCTATTAATTATAGTTTCTGTCTTGCACCTCTTCACAACATTTTTACTGCATGTGAAACCGGTTTTTCTGTTAAAAAGAAGATAAATCAGAGTTGTTTGCTATTACTGGTCTCCTCTGTTGATAGTTGCAATTATTGCTTGTTTACTGGACATTTCATCGACCTGAATCTCTGAAGGTTCCCAGACTGCAATGTGCTGTTAACTGACAGAATCCACTCACTAAAAAAATTATCATTTGCCAGGGATTGATCTAAAAATCTGGGCCTGATGCTGCTGCAGCTGAAACTGAGGACAGATTAAACTTTCATACCATGATTCAATCCATTCTATACCCCACAGAAGTAATTCTGGGGTACCCTAGAGCTTGAAATATTTGCCCATGTTTTCTTGCT